>NC_040237.1:12535534-12842740 GCF_001444195.1 Xiphophorus couchianus | reverse complement strand
GCAGCAATGCCCCCTAATGCCCGCCCATGCCCCCTGGTTGTCACCATGTTGGTGTTGAGGTTTTATCTTCCTGCAACTACAGCAATATCTCTCCAAACCCAGCACAGTTTGCATTACTTTACCAAAAAAATGAGCAAAATGTTTTTGATTAAAACAAACAAACAAAAGAAACACTTTATTTGGAACACAGAGTAATAAGGATTTCCAATTCTAGTGTCTACTGATTTTATTTAAATGGTCAAGAATTAGTAGTCATAACTGGCTACCTCCAGCTTCTCAATGTTTCTGAATGGCTGTCACATATATCTTGGTCCTTTCATTCAGCTGACAAAATTTGCAGAAACGTTTTTGCCCGTTTCATAAAACTTGGTAGCCCTGAATCTTGTGCCAAGTGTCGAGCTATTCTTATTATCTAAGACACTGGTGTTTCAGGGTTTTTTCACCATGGTTTATTCTGTCTGTGTGAATGGGAGAAATGGGCAAATCAATCCAAAAATATCCATATTATCAATATCAGTATTAGTGTCAGAGCAATACTAGCATAAGATTGATATATTAGTTTCAGATTCCCTCTTAAAACGTATTTTATTTTTGTATCGCAGTTTCTCAACTGGACTGTTAAAAGATGCATCCTTTGATTAGCTTTCAAATTATATTTTTGCATTTTAGAAATCAATGCACACAAATTAGTTGTTTTATCCTATTGATTCTGTTTATCATGCAAATATGATAAACATATTTTATATAGATAAAATATTTGTAGACATCTATAAACTTTTTCAAAATTTCTGTCTAAAGTTATGACAAAATAAGTCAAAGGAAAAACCACAACACAGGCTAAAGGTCAGAAGTTTGATAATATTTCATACTTAAGTAATAAGTATTGATATTGGTATTGGCAATAATGGCTCTGAATTTACTTGGTATAGCATCATTTCTAAAATATGCAGTGTTGCACACTTCTAGTGGAAAAGTAGAGTTGAATGTTTGCATCAGCTACATGCAAAACAAGCAAACAAAAAAAAGTCTGTAATTTATGGTAACATACTGGCAGCTCTGGTTGCCAATATTTACAATATAAATTTATATTGAGTAAAATTCTATTGCTGATAGAGAAGAGTTTTTTTAAGTGTATAAATTGACAGCATTCAATCTGCATAATGATTCATGTGGTTATCTGAAACAAAAATTGTTTGATGAAAATTTCTAAATGATTTCTAGATTTTCTGAAAAAAAAAATATTTCTGTCTGTCAGTAAATTTCTACTTTATTGCTAAGCAGCTCACACTGACACCAGTGTTAAATGTTTTAGAAATGCAAGGGACTCTTTGTAAGAGGTATTTCAACAGCGCCAAATTTTCCTGTTTATATATATATATATATATATATATATATATATTGAATTCAATGAGAAAGTGTGTCCAAACTTTTGGTCTGTACTGTAGATATATATATATATATATATATATATATATATATATATATATATATATATATATATATATATATATATATTATATATATATATATATATATATGTATATATATACAGTATATACACTGCTCAAAAAAATAAAGGGAACACTTAAACAGGTGTTTAACACTTAAAGTGTTCCCTTTATTTTTTTGAGCAGTATATATATATATATATTTTTTTTTTTCCTTTCTTTTTTTACCAGTGTTTTTTGGCTCAGGCGGCTTTTGGTTTGGGAGTAGTTAGACAGGGTAGTGAAAGAGGGGGAAGACATGTGGTAAAGCTCAAAGGTCAACAGGCCAGGAATTGAACCTGCGATGGCCATGTCGAGGACTAAGGTGTCCTTTTGTGAGTTGTTCTCTACTCCTGCACCACCACAACACCCTGACTGGTACAGTGTCTGTCTCTAGTAAAGCTTGTGTCATGACATCAGACGTAGGATATGAACACGGCATTTCAAGTAAAGCCAAAATAAAAAGTTCTTTAAGTTAAAAGTTTTAACTTTTAAGTTAATTCAACACAAAAAGTAAGTTGTCATCGCTAAACCCAAAGAATTAAGTGAGATTAATGTAAATATAAGGCCATAACATAAACAACAGCCCAAATACACTTTTTAGAGTGTGATTCACATATTTGTAGGAACAGTTCTACAAATAGTAGGTATAGTAGGAGTATATTTTACATTAATTTTTTTAACTAGAGATTTGAAAAGATTAGGCAACAGTGTTCTCTTTCTTCAAAAATATAAAGGCTAATGGACATAAAGAAGTTCATTCTTACCTGGGATGATTTGATCTTTGCTAGCATCATAAAGCATGCCTAAGGTAAAAGGCCGACCAAGAGCAGCAACTTGAGTAACACCTTTGTCCATGTTTCCTGCATGAAAAAAACATTAAATAACATGACTTAAATCTGTCCATGTGTTGTGAAATAATAATGTTATTTGTTAATCAATATGTTGCTTGTGTAGTTTTGGTCAGTGTAATGTTCCAGGTCATTCATATCTGGTAAGAATATATTTACATGATCTAGCAACTGGCCTGAAGAGTTAAGAAGGAATGTAAAAAAAAAAATCAAAAGCTAAGTGAGCAGTTATGGAGCTAAGTCTTGGAAAGTTCCAAGAAGGAGGGAAAATTAGTGATTGAGGGGACTCATTATTGTTGGAGGAGGATAATGAGAGACGTGACCAGGGACAGATTGAGGAAGAGTTCAGATTAGCTACTGCTTCCTGGTAGGAAGGAGAGGAAATGTTCATGAAGAAGGAACGTTTCCTGCAGGCAGAAGGGCAGGCATGTGTGAATCTGGGAGGGGGAAGCTAGCACTAAGCTAGCAGGGAGTCAGACAAACACTGGGAGTTGGAATAATGGTGGCCCGTGGAATTAAGAATGAAC
This sequence comes from Xiphophorus couchianus, assembly GCF_001444195.1. Lineage (NCBI taxonomy): Eukaryota > Metazoa > Chordata > Actinopteri > Cyprinodontiformes > Poeciliidae > Xiphophorus > Xiphophorus couchianus. The sequence goes on along the minus strand of NC_040237.1, from coordinate 12,839,875 downwards.
ACGTTCTGAGAAGTTTCAGTAATAAGAATAATTATGAATGTCAATAGAAAGCATGGTAAGTATGGGAAAAGAAATAGAACATTGGAAAACAGCTATTAATAGAATGTAAAATGTTTAAAAAATGACTAGACACATCTTCAGTATATGCTATCTAGGGGAGTTGTAGCCAAAATGTGGAAATGTTCAACATAGATTTATTGCAAGAATGTTAGGGTCATGTGGGTAAAGTAATTGAAGTAACTGCTGTTAGTAATTACTTCAAGTGAACTTATTGCACCACACCTCTGTTAAGGTATCCATCCTTTGTTATATTAAATTAGTTTGTATACATACATATATATGGTAAACTTATTGTCAGTAAATAAGTTTTCATAGAGTTAAGAATAAATCACATGTTTTATATAATTTACTTGTACTGCTAGCAGGGGCGCTGCCAGGAATCTTGGGCCCCCTGACAAAAAATTTAATTGGGGCCCCCCCATGCAGCTCCTGTTACAATTTCTTGAGTCTATTTGACCCATCAAAGGCGTCACAATTTTAAAGGCTTGCGACTGCTTTGCATTCTTTGGTCCAACACTGATAACTAGCACAATATTTACTGCTCATGAATTTTACATCCAACAGTCCACATACAGTATGGAAGTAGGTTATTTAAATTATTTTCTGTTAGTTTTAGATTACTGAAATGTCTCTCCCCACGAGCAACAGTCATAGGCAACATGCAAAATACACATAAAGCAATCCAGACTTGGTCCAAAACATAGCAAATTAGTAGTAAATGAGTTGAATCAACCTTAAAAGTTATGATGAGCCAACACATTTGCTTTAAATTGGAATAACAGAATTACATAGAATGTAAGGAAAGGAATGTTTAGCCTGCAGCGAGAACATTATAAAGTCTTGGACTAAGTATGCCGAGTTTAATTTGGAAGTTTATTGAATCTTCATGAATTTAGGTTTCTCCTAAAATATGTGAAATAATGTTGAAATGGGGACATGTCATTTTATGTATCCATTTAAATGGGTTGAAGAGATTTTGCTCATGTTCCTTAAGTTTACAGCACTTTACTTTCCTGTTATTGATACATTTATGTTCTTTGTCAACCACTTGTCCATCTGGGAACGTTTTTCAAAGCTCAATATTAATATTTTTGTGACTCTGTATGTTGTGTGGACATTGGATTCAATAAAATTATTGGCTTATTCGTCTGCAGAGGGAGTCCTGACTCCTTCAATGTCTTCATTCTGTAGTTTTAGTTCAGTGAAACAACTTCAAATAATGTTTGGGAAGTTTTCTTTAGGTCTAATCCTCTTCTGATTGACTGTTATATGGTTTAGTTATTGCTGGTAAAGCACATTGCCCGCAAATACAGAACTTCCCCTTCAAGTTCCGTATTTTTGTGATTGAGACAGAAAATAAAATTACATGTAAGCATAAAGTGCAACAGATGTGGAAAGGATCACACAGGAATCAAGCTCTGCGTTGGTTTATTCCTATAAAACACTGTGGGACACACTCAGTACCGGGTATGATACACACAATCACCGTCACAGTCCAGCAGCTCAGTTAGGCAGCTCTTTTTTATATTAACAAATGGAATAAAGTAAAGTAAAATCATGTACAAATCAACATCAAACTACAACAAAAATCTGTGTATCCATTACATACCTATAAAACAGTGTGGGACACACTCAGCACCGGGTATGATACACACAATCAGTCACAGTCCTGCAGCCCAACAAACACATTTTGGAAGGAAACTTTATACAAACTTAATAAACCTAACAAATTAACTTTAACCAACACCAAAGCTTTTTTTAAAAAAACACTTACACAGTCAACATTATATTTTTATGCAGAACAAAAGCTGTGAAAACTATTTTTAACAATATAAACATTATTAAAAGTGAGAGGTAGCTTCAGAGCGCATCTTACCAGCAGCTCAGTTAGGCAGCTTCTGCCTGGCTGCTGCAGCCACGTCACTGAACGTTGCTTTGTGCAACATTAATAACGTCCCTCCAAAAAACAATATTTACATTAGGAACCAAAAATAAAAGCAGTATAAAACAGAAATAGCCATGTCAGCAGACATGTTAATTTGACAAAATAGAAATAAAAATGTCTTGACAAGGTTCATAAAATAACAAATAAATAAATAAATGAAATTAACTCAGCTACAGAAGCAACAATAAAATACACATTTTCAGAAAAATAAAGTGTGAAAATTACTGACAAAGGACAAAAGGGAACGGTCCCATGTTTTTTTTTTGTTTTTACCTTAGATCTGAAACAGAATGAGGGGGGAATGGAGCGGGAGATCCACAGACAGATCCCCCTGCTAACTTGAAGAAAGGAAGAGTTAAGAGGGATTTCATTTTTTCTACGTAATGACACCTGTTCTCTGAGCTACTGCTGTTTCTCGGCATAACACCGGCACCGTGCCCCCCTCCCCCTTCTCCCGGACTGGAAGCTATTCGTTGTTTTTACCTTAGAACGGTCAACTCTCCATTATTCCTATTTCTATTTGATATAATAGGGATTTCCGCTCTTCCGTGTCATGTCTCCTGTCTCTCATCTGCAGTTCAACAGTTTAATCCGTCAACACGTCGTCACCCATTTTTCCGAGCTGCCTCCAAATGCAACATGTGCGCTACGAGGCTCATGCTGGCCGGGTTTACGCCGTGCGGCAGCGCAGGAGAGCTGCTGCTGTTGTGAGCTGCACAGGCATCATGGCAACTATAGCAAAGCGCTAAGAACTTCGCACAGTTTTTCCCCCAATTAACTGACTGAGTCGTGTTAAGCCGTTAGATTCAGGTACTGATAGCTAAAAGATGATTAGCTAATAATACAGCACCTTCAGCTCGTTAACTGGTAGCCGGTGGTAGCCGGTGGCTACCGATGTCGTTGTATATGTTCAACTTCGTAAATTCATTTCACCCTCCCCGTTAAACTCGCCCGGAGGCAGGGCCGTTCTCCGCTAACAAACAAACTGTCCAGTATTCTGATATTTCAAGCTCATGTCCCGTCCGACGTTTCTAAGTTTCATCCTCATCCAAGATTATCGAAATCTGCACGCTATTACTCCACAGGTCGTTCCGTCTCTTCCGGGTCCACGCAGCCTATTCTTTAGGTCAGTGGTCCCCAACCACCGGGCCGCGGACCGGTACCGGGCCGCGCAAGAAATAATGAACTACTTCCGGATCTTTTATTTTGAAAATCCTAAACCGGATTTTACTGGTTACGCCTTGCGCGTCAAAATTGAGCCAACTTGCGGCAGAATGAGTAACAAAACAACATCGGAGTACTGTGAACCCTCGCTATTTTGCGGTTCATCTTTCGCGGTCTCGCAGCTTCGCGGATTTGCATCGTGCATCGTGTTCTGCATTCTGATTGGCTAAACAGTCTCTCTGCTTCTTCTCTACCTGTGTGTCAACAACGTTGCGGTATAATATGTTCACATACATAAAACAGCTTGCCAAATTTAACATAATCGATGGTGGCATGTCGCTTTATAAGAATCTTTTTGCCCAGAAGAAAAAAGAGCGACAACATCTACCGATAACTATGTTCTTCTCTCGGAAAAACACACCTGCACCGCAGGCTTGAGAAGAAAAAAAAAACCGCTACAGAGCGGAGTCAGGCTGCAGCGGCTCAGTCAGAAGAGCAGTGAAATACACGTGAGTCCTACTTTGTCCTACTGTACTTTGTTTTGGTTTTTTTCATAATCATTTTTTATTTTCTCCCGTTCTAATCCAATAACTCAGGTCGCGGTGGGGCGGCGCTGATCTCCGCAATTCGGGCACGGGAATCCGCCTTCAGTTCATATTAAAATTATTATTTTACAGTACAGTAGTTATTTGTAAAAAAAAAAAAAAAAATGTTTATACAGTACTTTTATTTGTTAAACAAATGTTTGGGCCTGTAAAAAGGTTTTATTCTTTGGCTTCAATGTATTATGGAGTATTTTATTTTTGGAACGTAACGAAAAACGAGGGGGTTAGTCCATTTAGGGGTTTAGCACATTTAAATGATATATATACTGTATATATACTGTATATATATATATATATATATATATATATATATATAATCCTCAAATCGCTGCACAGTGGCGCAGTTGGTAGCACTGTTGCCTTGCAGCAAGAAGGTCCTGGGTTCGATTCCCGGCCGGGGTCTTTCTGCATGGAGTTTGCATGTTCTCCCTGTGCATGCGTGGGTTCTCTCCGGGTACTCCGGCTTCCTCCCACAGTCCAAAAACATGACTGTTAGGTTAATTGGTCTATCTAAATTCTCCCTAGGTGTGTGTTTGTGTGTGAATGGTTGTTTGTCCTGTAGGTCTTTGTGTTGCCCTGCGACAGACTGGCGACCTGTCCAGGGTGTACCCCGCCTCCCGCCTGGAACGTAGCTGGAGATAGGCACTAGCAACCCTCCCGACCCCATTAGGGACAAGGGTGCACAGAAAATGGATGGATGGATGGATAATCCTCAAATCCCAAATTAAAATAATCTAACTCATTAAGTCTACTACAGCCCCTCATTCTCTATCCTACATGGGGCGGAGCCCGTACTACTTTACCTCTGGGAGTTCAGGATGGCTCCCCTCCCTAATTCTCCCATTCTAATTAAGCCTATTTGGCATAGCTTTTTTTAGGGAAATCTCCTACGTAGTTGGTTTAGTTTCAACCTCCATCTCAGCAGCTCGATTCTCCAGCATTCCACGAAATCCGTTCCTTCGCCATAACCTGTTTCCTAAGAAGTCATCCCCGCTTGCGCTTCCACGTCGTCGCTCGCAGCCATAAGCTTTTGTGCCCGAACTATAAAGCGAATCTCCCATCCGCCTCACGTCTCCGTTGGCATCATCGTTTTATCATCTCTACCCGCTACAACACCGGGTTTTCAAATACCTTAGCTCAGTGGTCCCCATCCACCGGGACCAAGAAATAATGAAATACTTCCGGATCTTTTATTTTGAAAATCCTAAACCGGATTTTACCGGTTACCTCTTGCGCGTCAAAATTGAGCGAACTTGCAGCAGAATGAGTAACAAAACAACATCGGAGTACTGCGCCCCCCACCCCCGGTACGCAGCAAAATTGCGAAGGGCTGACTGGTCCACGCTACTATTTAACCTCTAGAACAACCTGGCTGCAGACTGATTTATAGATCAAAAAAGCTCAAAGGGGTTAACTCTATATAATAGTTTGATGTTAAACCTCAGAGACCTAGAATTATAAGACTGGGATATCAAGGCAAAGAAAACTCAGTAGCTGCTGGTAGGGGCCATTCAGGGGCCTCCAGACACTCAGGGGCCTCCAGACACTCAGGGGCCCCTAGAAATGGGTTAATTGTAACACAGATCATAGATCTAAACCTGTAACATCATTTATTGAGAATGACAATGTTATTACATTTTATTTAATGCATTCAGCTGAGAAAAATAAATAGTACATTTAGGATTTAATTGGGAAGTTTACTTTGTAAAAGTTTAAGGAATCATCTTGATAGTTTGATTGTTGTGTTACCATGGCTACAATATGGTGCAATCTTTGTGTTTGAATTGGGTTTGTTCACAAATACATCACAGCAAATAACCAATAATCAGTGATTGATTTTAAACTCTGCCAATAAACCTGGTCTCCCTCTCACAGACTTCGCCTTATCTATATTTAAACATGTTAGTGATGTTGAGGTTCTTAGTAGGACGGGTTCCGGAGGGAGGGGAGTTCTGTCTAAGGCCCCATATTACCTTGGGCCGGTCCTGGAGAAACAGTGGTACAAACTCAGTTTGGCAGGGTTCCAAAGCCCATCTTCTTCTTTCATTTTTAACATCAATTTGCATCTATCAATGGTGCACTACTGCCATCTATTGGATTTTACTTCACATCATTTTCTTTCCTCAAATTCTCTTAATATTTCTCATAGCACCAAATGTCTTTCCTTTCCCCAAGTCATTTTTCAACCTAGCAACCGTATTTTCAAACTTCAGTTTCCTGTTACAACCCAATTTCCACACTCAATATTTTTCTTTCAATCACATATTGTCTGCAAATAACAAAAACATGTTCTATTATTTCTGTAGTATTGAACCACTTGCATAAACCAATAAGATGTTTCCCCCATCTTAAAAAGAGAGCCATTCAAAACATTATGACCAGTTCTGATTCTACTTATAATGATCTCCTCCCTCCTACTTATCCACTAACTCTTGTAACATCAACTGTATTTTGTGTCTCCCACTGTCTCATTATCCCACCTGGTTTTCTTGATCTCTTTCCAAAGTATTTTTCAGATTTAGATCACTATCTGCATATCAATATCTACTTACTGCAGAGTTCCAGGTGAACATGATGAGTTTAACTAGAAAATTCCTGAAGAAATTTAACCGGGGCCTGCCAAAGTGTGCCCGTCGGTTTGGACCCAGCGTTCTGATGCTAGAAATTAGCATCAATGCTAAAGAAAGCTGCAATCATATGAGGACAATGACAAGAATGTTGACTAACATGTACTTGCACCGTTCAGTATGATAAAGTAAGTGTATCAGCTAAAATTAGCAAAAATGCTAATGTTAGCATCATTGCTGTCACTAGCATGTGGGACATCACTAGGATGTTTTCTATAATGGACTTACTCCATTCAGTATACTAAACATGGCTAATAAGTCAAATAAATAGCTAATAGCTTATTTAAGCTAAAATGCTAATGCTAATGAACTTCCCTAACCTGGGACAAAAAGATAATGCAGAATAATATTATTGCACCGCCTGTGGCGGTGCACTAACCTCAGGGGCATGTTGAGGCTTTTATTTTGAAATTTTCTGTTAAGCTTAATTTCAAAGGTCAACACTAATCGCATGTGTAATAGTCATTGGGTTAAATCAGTTATATAATGCTCAAAACACAAGTAGTTGATGTAAAAATATTCAAGGCTTTTATTTTGAAATTTTCTTTATGCTTCATTTCAAAAGGCCAAACTAATCCCATGTGTATCAGTGCTTTGGATAAAAAAGTCACATAAAGCCAAAAAGAGCAATAACATGATGTAAAAATATTCAAGGCTTTTATTTTGAAATTTTCAGTATGCTTCATTTTAATGTTCCAAACTAATCCCATGTGTAACGGTGACTGAGTTAAATCAGTTAAATACAGCCCATAGCAGCAAGTAGTTGTAAAGGCCAGTTCAGTCCTGATCTGTTTCAACTGAGGGTTCCACTATAGTTAGAACTACAGTGATGCTTATTTGTAGTCCTAATCAGCAGCCAATAGCCTCTTGAGTTCCGTTGCTATGGTAAATAATTCTCTCAGTAAAGTGTGAACTGTTAGTGAGAGAGGCTGGAGCAGACAATTCTCTGTTTCAGCCAGCCAGTTTTACTGAAAAAAAGCATTGGAAACAAATCCTTCCCGTTCGGGAACCATAATACATATTCGAAAAGCGTTTGAAACGTATGAGAGGGCTGTTTGTCTTCTGCGATAGTCCCGAGATTCATGTCTCTACCTCACTCACAGTATTAACAGTGATGAGAGAAAGAAATGTTGTGCCCAGATCTGGAATTGTAGTCAAATACATGGGAGACAGCCTGAGATAGCCTGAGAAAATCCTGTCGCATGACTTTGCTCTGAAGCACCGTGACAGAAAACCGTACGATCTAGATAAATTTCGAAAACATTTTACCGGAGCAGACAGGCGTATCAATGTCAGGACCGATTTTGATACCAATCGTGCGATATTTGTGGGCGTGATGGCGATTTCAAAATTATTTTGGGGTGAAAAATTCTCTTCATTTCTCACTCTAGCAGAGGGGCAATCAGGAAGATTCACACTCTAATTTTAGGAAAAATGAGAAACTTTGGGTCGCTTAGAGACAAATTGTGGACAAACCGTAACTGGTATCGACGAGCCGTCTTCACTTCCGAAGAGATCACAGACGTATCTACAAAATGAAATTTGAATGGCATTTCTACGTGAATTCGTGACGACACAGAAAATCCTCAAAAATAGGGTATTTCTAGGATTTTTCCCATTGACTTATAATGGGGTTTTTTTCGTAGTTTTTTGCGAATTATGTCGCCACGTTAAGCCCAAATCCCACCAAAAGTAATAGCTCCAATGGCGTGAATTTTCTGCACGTTTTGATACCTCATTTGTAGGTGTGCACCCAGCGGTATGAGCCGCATTAACGGTAGTAGGAGGCAGCAGTTATTTTGAGGTGTAGAACAATAGGTGCCTGCCATGCAATGCATAGGGATAGGTGCCTGCCATGCAATGCATAGGGATCTATATCCCTATGCATTGCTATGGGCAGGCCCCAATTAGAACAAGCTGAGCTGTCAATATAAAGCTGCAGCCACCAGCCCTTCACACCACAAAGCTTTGTGTTCCACAGGCTTTCTGTCTGGTACAGGTGTAATGTGGTTTCAGAGGACAGCGTGATGCTTCAGGGTGTTTTCAGGTGAGTTTGGGGGTTTAGGATTTTTTTCCCCCTCCCTCCATTCTAGCTATTTGATGACTTTACTTGACTAAAAAAAATATATCTGTACAGGTGTTCCTGGAGTTGTTTGCCACATTTTGCTATAGCTTAAGGACATACAGTATATGTCCTTAAACTATTTATCTTGGCTCCCTAAGATGCCAAGTCAAAATCTTAGTTGTACTGGAGAGTGGAGGGGGTTTTGACTAGATGTGTCAAATGTTCTTGTTTGCCTGGTTAAACATTGCTCTATGCTGGGAGGGGGTGGGAAAAAAAATCAATGACTGGTTCTAGGTGCCCTTAGTGCAAGGGTACAACTAGAACGCTGCATACTTTAAGGATTATAATGGGGCACTCCTTGCTCTTACTAACTCAAGTACATTAACCTGGGCTCTAAATTGCCAGTCTTATTTGACACTTCCCTCTTTAAGGTCAAACTGATGAAGGCTACTACTCCAGAGGTTCTGGGTATAGAAGGGGCAGTTCTGGAGGTGTCTCCAGTTTCGGAGATGGATCAGGCGGCGGTGTTGGCTCTGGTTCTTCCACCAGCTTCTCTGGTGTCGGTGCTGACTACTCAGCCACCCAAGAAGCAGAGATTGCTGAAATGGTGGCCAGCCTGCTAGGCCTGAGTCCCGATGGTAGTCGTCCTCTCCTACAGGGTCACTGGAGCGCTCGCCATGTTCCTCTGGGAATGGTTGCGACCCGCCCTGTGTACCCTTCATCCCTCGTCGTCCACACTGGCAGTGGCTGGTGTGGAGGGTGAGGTCTGCTTGTGGATGGCGGTGAGGTCTGCTTGTATTAGAGAAATGGAATTATATCAACTTATTGAACTTGTTAATTTCAGGATGTGGAACTCTAAACAGAAATGGCCATTCAAAAGTGTAGAAAGCAAGGAACTTTGAGAAACCCTCCCAGTAGTGGCTGACTGACCAAATTATTCCAGAGAGCATTCTTCTGTCAAAAGACCAAAAAATATCAAAGACTGGAGGCTTTCGTTAAGGTCTGTGCCTCTGGACAATGTCTCATAAGATGCAGTGTAGCCAGTTTATGACCTTAAGCTCAAGCCCACTTGCACAGCATAGAGAATGAACCCAATTTCCACACACCCTTCTCCAAAGAAATGTGGTATTCCTTACTTGGTTGGAAGAACATGCAGAGAGAAACCAACATGCGAGCCGAGTAGTCCGAGTATTTCAAGGAAATGTCCTGACCCAGTCAGACAGCAGCTGGCTGAAATAATTGTCACTAAAGTGGAGATTTGAACATGCATGAATTCACACTGAAACCGATCTGAAGAGCTTCTTGATGCTCCAGCATAAATAAACGTCCACTCGAGCAATCAGAGATATTCCACGAGTGTGAACGATGTGCGGTGGCCATCCTTAAAGCTGATGGCGGCAGAGATCAAGAGGAGCTGCAGATGGACTCATCGGTTCTTCAGTTTCCTCAATAACTAGATCTGGAGGCGTTAAGATGTCTCTTTCCAAATGACTACGGCTAAATGTGAACAATGATATCAAAAAGCACATCATTGTTCAGCATGTGTTTTCTGAGGCTTTTATAGGTGATTTATCTTTAACAGAAAGATGAGACCACATTTGGGTCAAAGTGGTGGGGAAAATCAATCCCTACAAATAAAATAAATGTTGCACTCATCAACTAAAGGTTCTGGTTATGGAAATGCAGCCATGACTTTTACAGCATTCTAATACATTTTGTAGAGTGGTTATGCTAACAAAATGGACACACCCTTCTGTGGCCACCTGAACCCACTGTTATTTCCAGCTTCCTAATAAACTTTGGCGGGAAAAAAACAGAGAAAGGAAACCCAACCCTGATTTACTGAGACTGTTGTTCACCGCTGAAGGATTGGCTCAATCTATTTTGTCCCGTGACTGAAATCTGACATTTTCATTAAAACCCTTTTCATTTTTTTTCTTAAAAAGACTTAACTCTAAAAAAACATAAGCTATTCACATAAAGATGTGTAGGTTTTAGCGTTAGTTTAATCTTAAATGGATTTCACAAACACACACATATGTATATATATCCATACAAATGTACTGTACTGTGGATGAGCCTTGTTGAATATTAGATTATTGAAGTTTGTACGTTATTCTTCTGTCTTCTACACTTTAAGCTCACACTGAACAATATGCTTACAAAAAAAAAGGCCCCCAGGTATCCTTTGATCTAGATAAAAAAAACTTGCTGCTTATGAGAAAGTTGAAAAACAAAAGAAATCTCAGCCGGCTTAAAACTCTTGCACATTGTTATATTTCTCCTGGCTATCAAAGCAGGAGTGTTTTCTGAGATCTTTTAATTCCCACTGACTTTCTAACACCAAAGTAACATTAGAAGACCACTTATGCTCAGCATTTTAGTTTATGACTCTATCTTCCATACGAAGAAAAAAATGAATTATTTACAGTTTATTTCATGCAATGCAATTTGTCCCCATAAGGTTCCAAGACCTTCAGAAGTGAGTCTGAAGGACTGTGACGGGTGTGGAGCTTCGGGGGCTCCAGCTGAACAAGATGAAGGTAATTAAAGCAGCTGAGTCATCAGTATAAATACAGGTGCAATCACCACTTTCCTTTCAGAGGTCATCAGCTTGGTCCAACAGGATGGTTCAGGTGAGTGGTTGCTTAATTTTAAGTGCCTTGGGTGATTGGTTATGCATTTACTGACTCCCTTTGTGAAACAGGAGTTCCTGGATTTGTCTGCTGCTCTTCAGCTTTGGTGCATGTGCTCCTATTCAGAAAAGCAAGTATCCACGTTATCTACACTTGCTCAACAACGCAGAACACGACACCCATTCTTTCTCTAATTTGAGTTTATTTTGTGGTTGGGTCAAACTGGTGCTGGTTACCACTCCAGAGGTTCTGTCTGCCGCCCAAGACGCAAGAATCACTCGGATGATCGCCGACAAGCTGTGCCTGAATCCTTACGGTAGCCGTCCTGCACTTTCACTGGAGCGCTCCCCAGGTTCCTCTGGCAATGGTTGCGACCATTATTACCAGCGAGCACGAGACTTCCGCTCTGACTCGAAGTACACCCAGGACACATTTGACCACATCCTTGTACCTAAAACCCCACAGAACCCAGGGAGAGGGTCTTAAGAACACCAAATGGACCAGTGAGCTAAATGCAAAGCACTATCTGAATGACAGAACTTTTGGTCATATGCTGTTTTGTCGTTTCCTGCAGGTGATGGTAGTTGAAGAAGTGAAGTGGAAGTGAATCTCTGTAAATATTTTCTAAATAAACCAATGTGTTAAACATCATTCTTTAACTGGGGGGTACGACACTAACTTGTGCAGTGTAAGACTCCAACTTTTGTACCATGTATGTTGTGGAAGACTGGCACCTCAATCGACCAGAAGTCCTTCTCTGACAAATCGGCCAGAAACTAATAACTTGAAGTAAAGGGTAGGAATGGTATCAAAAAGCAGTCGTTGTCTTAAGCCTACATCCTGGAACTTTTGGCTGTAACCTACACATGGCTGGCTAAACTGCCTCACTAGCAGCATTTAAGGGAGAAGTCTGAAGCAACCAAGTTGCAGTCTGCCATGACTTTGAGGAGCAGAAGACTATAATTTCATGTGACAATGACTAGGACTTGAACTTTGTCTCTCACTGCTGCAGAGTTGATTTAACTGACAACTTGGGGCTTCTAACTTGGGGTGTGGTGCCTTCTAGGACCTGGCTCTTTAATGGTTGGGGAAAACTTAATGGACTGTTACTGGTAAGGGTTGTAGGCTATCTCATGCTAAAATATATTCTGGTAGCTTTTTTTTTTTTTTTTTTCTGAGCTCTAGCCTTGACCTACAAGAAACTCCACATACTTGTATAATAAACCAATGCCATCTAGACTGGATTAGGTGCCAAACCACAGAATTGATCCAATTCATCTAACATGCAGTGCCTGCTATTGGCACGGCTCTATCCATTTTACAAGTGTCATCTTGTCAATTTAGGACCTCTTAAAGCTTAAGTTGCTTTATGAAACAATTTTAACATCAATAAGAGCTACTTTTAGTCTTTGGGAATATGGGCCTTGATGGCTTTTTGGCATATTAAGCTTGATTTCAGTTGAAATAAAGACTGTTCAAACCTAACTATTCAATGTAAATTTTTTGGGGGGAGCATACAACTATCAAATAAGCAAAAAGTACCGGGAGAGTCGGCTCGTGTCGAAACAATGCCAGCTTTCTTCTGCTGAAACTGGAAGCAGCAGCACCTCCTGTGTGTGTGTGTGTGGTTTGTTTCTCTGACAACACATTTAGCCAAGTGGGACAAAAGCTTCAAACGGTACTCGCACCTGCACTCTGTTGAGACCAGAGATCATTGCCCCAGTGTGGAGTGTTAGACCAGTGCACACAGCCTCTGAGTTCAACACTGAACAAGGACATCCAGAGACACCTCACCAGTAAGGCAAGGCCTTTGTGTTGCTCCTGTGTTTAATGGCTCCAGCTCACTGATTCACAGGTAAAGAAAAATCAGAATGTGATCTTGCATTCTGATGTTCCAGATTCCCTTTTTTTACTGAACCACTTAAAATAACCAAAAATGTAGTTAAGGATTAAGTATTTTGTTTTAATCTTTCCTGTATGTTTTGACTTTTTTTCTGAATTAAAATCAATCTAATATTATTCCTTAATTGATCATGCAAGTTCAACTTTTTCTGCATTGGAAAGAATTCAGCAAAGCAGGTCACAAGCTTTCTTAGTGTTTCCATCTCTCAATTACAGCTGTTTCATTTATTAATCTAGTTTTTAATGTGTGTGCACATATACATACTTTCTGGCATTTTCACTGTTTTACTGTTTAATTTTCTTTCTTTGATAAACCCCTCTGGCTAAGTATTTGGAGTGAGTTTTATTAAAGAGTTTTTGTTTGTGTACAAATTAAGCTAATGGGACTTCAACTCTTACTCGGCCACTGCGTCCTTTCAGCAACAAAGCTGATGGTCTGTAGATTTCATTTTACTTTGCGCAAAAGTACCCCTTCTGGAAAGCGAATTTGTTTATAGATTTACATGAGAAATGGAGGATGTAGAGAAGCAGTTAGATCTGAGTGAGGCTTCTCCTCGGCAACAAAAACAATGAAACGTTCAGATTCTCAGTTATAGCCAAAACCACAGATCTGCTTCATTCTAATTCAGTTTCTCAGGCATGAGATGGCCGACCCGAAGCCCTGACAATTACATGAAGAGGCAATCAGCCTTAGAAATTAATGATGTAATTGCTGCCAATTATCCTTCCATCTAAGAGACGTCTTTAACATATCAAAGACGGCGACACTCACATCAAACAACATGATATAAGTTTGAAGAGCATCACTTACACAGACAGCCTCTTGGGGGTTTTGTGCATTAATCTGTTGGCATAAAACAAATTTTTGGGGACTTCGCTTTCAATTGGCAACAATAAGCTTGTAGATATAAAATTATTTACAGTCGGTATTGAATTGCATCAGCTGCTGTATCATTATAAATTTCATGAAATAATGAAATGTTGCGGGTGTCTAAAATAAGAAATGTACAATTCTGACATTGTACATGTCAGAATGTCAGAATGATCTAATTCTGACATTATTATCAGTAGTTTTTCAATGGCAGACTTTCTGAGCCTCATTCAGAAACAGAAAGGCATAAGAAAGTTGTTATAAAGTGTCTAAGAAGGGTTTTGAAGAGCCAGTCTGAAATTTGCGCATTAATAAATTGAGAGAGGATGTCAAGGCGATGCTATGATCATCAAAAGTAGCAGAAGTTTCACACAAACTTTGAATTCCAGTGTGTAATATATCTATTTTGAGTGTTTACTTTTGACTTTGGTGGCTTACCTTCCATCACTGTCAAGGCCATGTGTGTGTAAGTCATAATCATGACAAAAAACACCTGGGATATTTCATTGTGTGTGAGGGTGAGTTTATGAAATTCATTTTTTGAAAGTAATTAAACCAAATGATTATTTTTACTATTCTACCTGATTGAGATGTGTTCACTTAAGTAAATGACTTTGCAGAAGAGCCAGATGAAATTAAAAAAAAGGGGGACGATAATACATCTTCTAAAAAAATAATCTGATATACACTGCTCAAAAAAATAAAGGGAACACTTAAACAACACAATATAACTCCAAGTAAATCAAACTTCTGTGAAATCAAACTGTCCACTTAGGAAGCAACACTGATTGACAATCAATTTCACCTGCTTTTGTGCAAATGGAACTTTGTACAGAACAAAGTATTCAATGAGAATATTTCTTTCATTCAGATCTAGGATGTGTTATTTGAGTGTTCCCTTTATTTTTTTGAGCAGTGTATTTCCTGGTAATAGTTCATCTTGGCCTGGTTTCTGAAAACCCTCAGAGGTCCTGGATCTGACCCGGAATAACACAGCAGTCGTTGTGCTCTGAGGAGCTAAAGGGCATCATGTCTAAGGAGATCTCCGGCTCGCACTCAAACTGCAGGAGGGCAGGGAGCAGCAGATTCCGCTGGTACTGGGGATCTTCGGAAAGTTTGTCGAAGTTCTGCTGAAGCTCCCCGGCCGTGTGCGCCGGGACGAGTCTCTGTGGCCCGAGCCCCGTCGTCACCTGCTCCTTCTGCAGCGTGGTGTCGTGGTGATAGGACACCAGCTCGTTGCTGAAGTCCACCGTCTCCACCGCCGAGGCGGAGCAGCATCGGTTGCAGCCCAGGATGGTGGAGAAGGCCTTCCGGAAGTCCGCGTTGAACGCGTAAATGACCGGGTTCAGGGACGAGTTGGCCCAGCCGAACCACACGAAGATGCTGAAAGTGGTGTCGCTGACGCACGGCGCGGCTCCCGGCTGGTCCGCGTTGCAGAACGGCACCACGCAGTTCAGGACAAAAAACGGCAGCCAGCAAAACACAAACACCCCCATGATGATGGACAGCGTCTTTAGGACCTTAGTTTCCCGCTTGAAGGTCGTTTTCAGCGTGCTTTCGTTGTGCGTCGAGGTGGAGAGCCGCTGCGTCTGCGCGCGGGCTTCTGGAGCCTTCTCCAAAGAGGAGATGCGTCTTATCTGGGTCTGCGCGATGCGGAAGATCCGCGTGTACGTGCCCACCATGATGACCACGGGGATGTAGAAGCTGATGAGCGAGGAGGAGATGGCGTAGGTCCGGTTCAGGCTGGCGTTGCAGTCGCCCGGGCCGGCGCGGCTGGAGTTATGCGCGCGGTGCCAGCTGAGCTGCACCGGGATGAACGAGATGAGCACCGAGAGCGTCCAGGCGACGCCGATCATCAGGAAGGCGAACCTGCGCGTCATCCTGCGCTCGTACCTGAAAGGGCTGGAGATGGCCCAGTAGCGGTCCATGCTGATGATGCACAGGTTGAGGATGGACGCGGTGGAGCACATGATGTCGAAAGCCACCCAGGTGTCGCAGAAGCGCCCGAAGAGCCAGACGCCGGCCACCTCGGAGACCGCGCGCCACGGCATCACCAGCACGGCCACGAACAGGTCGGAGACCGCCAGCGACACCACGAAGGAGTTGGTGACTTTGGAGCGCAGGTGGCGGAACCTAATGACGGCGGCGCAGACCAGCGTGTTGCCCAGCAGAGTGGAGACGATCAGGACGCACAGGACGCAGCCGGTCAGCGCGCGGACGCCGAGGACCCGGTCCGGTCCACGTATGTCGTCTCCGGCCGCCTCCACCTGCGGCTGGCTCAGGTGGCCTCGGATTTTACTTTTATTTAAAAACGTCCCCATGAATAGAAAAGAAAAGAGTCACCCTCAGCACGCCCTGTCCGTCTCACCGAACGCGTCCATCCTATCCGTGTTTCAGATGGAACTCAGCAGAAGAGATGCGCTTCGGTCAGAATCCGGGGACTGAATCTGGAGAGTCTCAGCGCATCAGACTCAGTCATCCCAAGATGTTTCACTTCTCCATTACCTCAGCTTCACTTTAAATCCATATCAACACATTCACCATGGTTATTTTATTTTACAGAACTGGATATAACTGAGATTACGCTGAAGACGATGACAACAAGAATTAATGATAAAAAATGTTTTTGTTAGAAACGGACTTGCTTTGGTATGATTCAATGAATTCAGTTCACCACTTTTATAAGTAATTAAATAAACTCTGTGGTCAAAGGACTTTAGTTTAGTGCAGTATAGTAACAGAACGTGTATTTTTAATTTCTAATATAGAAATATTGAGGGGGGCCGTCAGAAATCTTGGGCCCCATGACAAAAAATGTAATTGTCCCCTTTCCCCTCACGCAGCTCCTGCTACAATTTTCTATCTGACCCATCAAAAGCGTCACAATTTTAAAGGCTTGCAACTGCCTTGCTTTCTTTGGTCCAATACTGATAACTAGCACAATGTTTACTGCTCATGAATTTTACATCCAACAGTCCACATACAGTATGCAAGTAGGTTGCTTACATTTTTTTGTTTAGTTTTAGTTTACTAAAATGTCTCTCCCCACGAGCAACAGTAATAGGCAAAATGTACATGAAGCAATCCAGACATCTTCAAGCTGCAGTATAAAACTTTAATACAAAAATGTTTTCTCCATATTTGGTAAAGCTATCACCATGTCTTATGAGACAGATAATCTGTGAAAACAATCAATCTCCTCCACCTGCTCCCTGAACTACTATTGCTGGCTAAAGTAATGCAACATTCCGGCCAAAACAACCAATCAGAACCAGTAGGAGGGTCTTAGTGCTGTCAATCAACTTCATTCACTCACTGCTAAATGTGCTCATGGTAGAGAAACAACTTATAATTACAGGAAAATCGTTTATCTGCCGTCATTGGTAGCTATGCTAACTAGACTGAGCATTCACAACAGGCTATGCTAGCTGCAGCATAGGGATGAGCAGCCACTTGAGATTGTGATTGACAGCACTAAAACTCTCCTGTCTTTCATTAGCTGTTTCTAGCACTGGGAGAAGGCAGAGGAAATAGATTTTTCACAGATTATCTCTCATACCATACTGTCACAACATAATGACAGTTTTAACAAATATGTGAAATTTATTTTTTAAAATAAAAGTTACATACTGCAGCTTTAGAGGAGGGTCAGGAGGGACGTGGGTTAGAGCTGCTGCTGACTGACTCATCTGTTGTTAAGTGGTAAAAGGTTTAGGGACATGTTCAATATATGAATATCTTGGTAATTTCTTTCCTTAATTCATTAAATGTTAGTGAAATGGAGGCAACCAGTGTTCCGTAGCTAAGCTAACTATGCTGAATGGTTGATAATCTCACACAGTCTACCCACCTCTTGGAGAAAAACTGGGTTACAAATTGACACTTTTACCGTTTTCTCTCGCTGTCTCTATTTTTTGAAAACTTAACTTTATTACTTTCACAGTTGTTCTTGTCTTCCACTGACTGCTGCTGAACACCGTCACCATCAAGCGCTCCAAGCAGGAACGGACCATTTCATGCAGATCCAGGGAGATGTGTGCTTTTTGGTCAGGGAGTGGTAACATTAAATTTTTACTGCTAAAAACAATTTTAGAAAACATAATATGATTAATTTTGTAATTGACAGGGCCCCATTTTTTAAAATTTCTATGAAAAAAAAATTGTGGAGGGCCCCTATTGGTCAGGGGCCCTTGGAGTTGGGATAACTTTCGCCCCTATACGGCGCCCCTGGGTGGCGAATCTAGATACAGCAGGAGAAGGATTTGAAAGTGTGAAGCCCAGAAAACAAAAAAAGGTAAACTCTGCCCTCTGCTGGAAACACACTGATAGAACAGCTAGAAGTTCTATATTTTTACTCTCGGAATACAAAACGTTTTATGTGAATCTCAATCTTAAGAATCTGGAGTTTCATATCGCTTTTTTCCAGAATAGAGGGAGCTATTGCTTCTTTTACCTTTCGTTTTTAAAAAAAATATATTTAAAGCTCATTGCAGTATTATTAGAGGTTTAGAACTGGAACTAGTTTTAGGCTTAACGTTAACCTTTTTCCTGATTATTACCTGAAAGAGTTGAGTTCATTTGAATTCACACTTCAGCAGCTTTTAGACCGTATCTACCTCCCAGCTGTAGTTCCAAACAGCATGCAGGCCGCGGTCATTAAAGGGTTATGTTTACAGCCGGAAGGTGACGTCAGAGTCAGCTGTGCATGTGTGTGTGTGTGTGTGTGTGTGAGAGAGAGAGCGTGAATGATTCAGCAGCTCGGAGCGGCAGCAGCTCCTACTCGGCTCTCTATCAAGAAGAGCAGCGCCAGCTCTCCGCGGATTTAACCAAACCCGCATTCTCACCTAGTCGCGCGAGGGGCAGAGGCAAACCCCTGCAGGTGACAAGCATCTCTCGGAGACCCCGTGCTGCAGCGTCCACAGGCCCCGGGCGGGGAGCAGAGGAGACCGCAGGCTCCCGCAGCTCCTCATCCCTTCTCTTCCCGGTTCTCCGGGAGGATTTTTTACCGCTCTTCACCGTCCTAATTAGGAGTCGTGTGTCTCCGTCAGACTGACTCCCGTTGGATTCAACTATAACACATCTGAACCTACTGACTGTTGATTTAAAAAAAAAAAAAAGAAGAAAAAATTAAAATAACAGCGGCGACATTTCCGGGATTCTGGTCTGGGTCTGATGCTCGTAGTGTCTGCAGGTGAGTGTGACTCTCCATGAGAAGAATTCGCAAATGCCAGCATATCAATATCAACATTTATTGTCACCATCGCGCAATAATAATGTCTGTCTTTAACCACGCATAGGGAAACAGAATTACACCAGGCGTAAGGTAGGGGAGAAATATTGTTGAATAGTAAAGTAACTCCAGATAAAAATGGCCTATCAGGATGGACCGCAGTGTTCTCTGCAGAGTTGATGCTGTGGAAACGACCAGCGAAGCCTCTGGCCTCCAGTGGAAGGGCAAAATTATTGAAGAAGTTGAATCTCTTACAATTACAGCCTTTCTAACAAAATTGAAATCATTTTTAAATTATTTTGTATGAACATTTCACACCTCAACTACTTACAAATACTATATATTTTTGTGTCGAGTAAAAGAGAAAACATTTGGTTGTCTTTTTGTCTGTTGTATTTGTAAGTCAGGTCTGCAGAGTGACAAAGGGGGTATTCTGTTTCCCTGAGCTCAGAGACAATGTGAGGAATGTCTCCAGAGCCAATTAAGTGTTTTCTGAACAGTCACATTCTTTACATCTTTAGCCCCACTATTCTCATGTTGAAGCCCCACTGCTTTAAATGTCCTCAAGTGGCTCCCAGAGCAGCGTTGAACATCATGGTTCTGTCATGTGAGGGTTTTAGGTTTAGTTAAGGCACCAATTGTTTTAAACCTCAGATCCATTTGTTCTTATTTTGTAATGCTAGTTGTTTTTTCGGGACCGGTTTCGCAGTTTAATAAAAAATAAATAAAAAATCTGATTTGAGATTTGTTCTGCAGTGCAGGTTCTGTTCTCTGGCAGATTTGTTCCACAAATTCTGTTATTTGGTCATTTTTGCTCTTCAGAATTGCTCCTGTTAAGCGGATTTTCGAGGCTCTGTTTGTTTCTCGTGTGGTTTTACTTTCCTGTTTCCGGTGCACTTTATATTGGTAAGATTGGACGATTCATCCATTTGATGAAGTCGTGTTCTACAGTTTGTCGGTTCTTTTAACTTGTAGCATTTGATTGCTAAAGGGGCAGCAAAAGACACTTAGTTCAGGTGATATTTTCTGTTTACATGAAACTTGTACCAACCTTGTTTAATAGTTCAAAAAGTAAATATTCCTTAACACGCATTAATCGACACAGTGGAAAGGTGTTACGACTACCACAAAAGCTAATATCAATAGCCAATCAGCACCAAGTAAAATGATCGGCACTTCTTAATTGGCTGCTTTACAAACACCGGCCAATAGCATGTCAAATAGCATTGCAGCTAGGTATGTATTTTCCCAGTCTTTAGATTTTTTCTTTAATTTTTTGCAAACAATTTTGCGTTACATTCCATAGACAAATGCATAAATAGGTAGGAGTCCACTCTACTGAGCTCTTGTGGATTTTGTTGCCATATATTTACATTGTTTGTGTAGTGTAATGGGTAAAAGTCTTTTTAAAAATCCAAATATATTAGTTTTTAAACCTTTTTAGCATTTTAATCAATCAGCTGTGTAGAAAAGCATATCTTTGTCTATCAGTGCTGCTGGTCGTTTTGTGAAACTCAGCCACCAAAGCAGACTGTGGAAGTTCTTCTTCTGTTGCGGATTTCAACCGAAAAACCATCAGATTGATGAGAATCTAACAAAGGAGCTGTGTTTTTGTTGAAACGGACCAGAATAGGATGAAAGAGTTTTTATCTCTTGCTTCTTAGCAATCTGGTGAAGTCTCAGTTGTTTGTCTCGGATTGCAACTATTTATATTCTGAGTGTAGGAAATCTGGGCACGAGGGTTATGTATGCAACAAAACTGTTCCGAAACCCGTTCAGTGATAAGAATGACTATAACATGACTGAAACGATTCAAAATTCAGCTGGTTTATCAGCTGTTTACTTTTATTCTCCTTTTGTGTAAACACAGTGTCTTATTTTTGGCCTTCTTGCAAATTTACTTGAAAAGATTTTTCCTGTCTTGTTCTGTCCTCTTGTTCTGGACGTTCTCTCCTCAAGTCCCCGAATGCATCGTCCCGTTTCCGTCAGCTCTGTGATGCTTTCTGATAAACGTTGAGTCATTTTGTTGTCTGGCGTTGTTATCTGCCAGCTGCGCATTGCAGCTTCCCTCCGCCTGATCCACTGCTTCTCCGCTGACTCTGTGATCTGTTGGTTTCTGCCCGGTTCTCGGTGCCAAGCGGTGGAACACAAGCTGCCTCAGCGGCTGTCAGAGGGAAGCTGCTGACCGCTCGGAACGGATCGGCGGAGCGCGTTACGTCCTGGCTGGGATCCAGTCTGTTTTTTGTTGTTTTTTTTCTGTCCGTCTCTCAGGAGTTTCCACTTAATTTTTTCCCTCCGCCTGCTTGAATCCCCACAGAGAGGAAGACTTGGCCGAGATAAAAATTTCTACCTCCTCTTTGTTTTCGTTTGATATAAATCTGAGATTGAGGCCCAGGCGTGTGTCGCTCAGGTACTAGATCGTTCTGAGACATAGTGATTTTTTATGGAGGAAGTATAGATAATGACTTTGCATCTATGTGATAAAAGATTAATTGTTTCCAGTCTGTCTGTTTAATAATTTAGAGAAAAAAGTGACATCGAGAAAAACTGCAGCGAGGGAAAGACGCCGACTCCTCAGGATGTCCTCCAACATCCATTATTAGATCACATGATCTGAGTTAGCTTTAGCCATGGGCGTTAGATTGACAGACATGTTGGATGGGAACTTTCTCACTTCATGTTCTACCACTAAATGGAGATTATAACTAACAAATGTCATTTTTTTTCCAGTAGGAACTTTCTCTAAAGGATTGCAAGTCACAAGAATTCAATAAAACTGGCTTTGAAAAAGACGTTGTGAGGAAATAAAAAAAAAGAATATTATTATTATGGTTACCAGATTCTAACTTTACTTGGTGAGCTGTTTGTCTTCATATATTTTGAGATTTTTAGAAGATACTTGTTTTACACAAAACAAATCTCCATTAGCCAATGCTAACGGTTTAGCATTGGTGCTAAGCGACTGCTACTAGTAGGGCTTTTATTTTCCTCTGTCCTCTTTTCCTCTTCCTGTCCTCGTTTGCTTCTCCTCCTGTCCCGTTTTCCTGCTGCAGACTCTTTTCCCAGTGAGCTCTGATGGATAATTGATGTCGCTGCTCCCAGCGTTGCCGCTGGTGGCAGGAAATGTTTGGTGAATCTTTCCATCTCTCTGCCTGGGCAGCGCCTCTTTCTGCTGTGCTTCCTCTGTCTGATGGAGCCGCTCCGACTGAATCCAAACCGCCGCCGAAGATGATGTTGAGGAGGAGGAGGAAGAGGACCGATGTCTCATTTTGCATAGATGTAGGAGTAAAAAAGTACTGTGAGAAAGAATAAATCTGTAGCATTAAATCAGTGTTATCCAAAATAAAATACAAAAACTGCCAGTTTGCAAATGACTTAAAACGCCCAAAAAAGATTAGAAAACTTTTTCCCGGAAAGAAAAAAAAAAAAAAAAAAAAAAAAAATATATATATATATATATATATATATATATATTTATATATATATAAAAGAAATACCAATTGTACCAATAAATAATAATACCAATAAAATAAAATAGAATTTAATTAAAAACAACAAATGTAAACATTCTAGAAAATTTACTGAAAAAAATAAATTAATAAAATGTTAAGCAAAAACAGGGTAAATGTATTTCACACAAACATCATTAAAAACACTTGTTACATGTACTTGCACACAAAAAAAGAATTGCTGGGAAACTTACTGGACTAAACATCTTATTTTAGGGCGACATGTCGAACACTACTCCAGCTTTGAAGCAACGAAAGGCATCAAAGCTCAAATTTTTTAACATTTTAGTCCCGCTTTCTATGGAAAATAAACATAAACTTGATCAATCTTAAAAAAAAAAAAAGTAAATAAAAGTAGGAAGAAATCTTTATTTAGAGATGTGTTTTTTATGTACCGTTACAACAGAAAGAAGTTTTCCGCCTGCCTGAAGGTTTGAGTTGAGTTTGCTCATATGAGGGAGGCTGCTGCTCCTCTGCGGGGCACCATGGTGAAAGAGATGCTTTGTAGAAGATTAATGCTGCTGGTGGAGCTGCAGCACAACAGGAATGTTGTCCGTGCCAAGTTGCTATGAAACCCAGAGGAATGGTAACGGGGGGGTTTGTGAGGGTCTCCAGTGGCCCCCAGGAAATGCATGCTAGCTTCTCTCTAGAGAACCTGAAAGTTTTAATCATAAGTGTTTTTGTTGCATCCTGGTTAATGCAGGTTGATTTTTATTTATTTATTTCACGCTATTTGAGGTTGTTTTTTCGCTCCCGAGATAAAAACCAAAAGGATGGAAAATCAGAAATGCAGTCTTTTTGGAACAAAAAGTCAGACAGGAGATGGGGAGGGGAATGAGCTGTGTTTGTGTTTCGCAGCGCAGTAGAAGCACGTGAACCAGTTTGACCAGTTACCTGTGGGAAAGAAAACCGCAGCCGAAGGCAGAGAGACCAGGAGAGTCGGGACGTACCGTGCTGTCGTCACGGTTTCAGCGAGTTGGAAGTGTGCGTCAGAGGGCGACGCTCAGTCAGTTGGGATGTTTGTGTCTGTGGGCGTGTTGGTTTAATGCCCAGCAAGGTGTTGAAGACAATTCTAGTAGCCTATTCATAAAAAATGACAGTGTGTTGTTTGGTATATTATTATGTTTTTATAAAATTGTATCAATTGCATTCTACTCATTTCTGAATAATCTTGCTGCCTCGCTCGCTAGCTTTTTGTAAGTCCATCATGGGTAAGTGCAAATTTATCACTAGTTAGCTCAACAATGTTTGTCTTTACCATTTAGAACAACCCATTGAATTTATTGAGCTAACAATATGTGCAATTATTCAAATAGGATATTTTTGTACATTTATGTCGTATTACAGGTCTTAAATTCTGTTCATATTGGTCTTTTAAAGGTCTGAAAAAGTTAAATTTGAGTCGTTGAAACCTAAAGACACCCTGTATACCTATGTTTCAGGATTTTGGAAGTTACCAGGTTGGAGCTGAAGTCCTGTTTCTTCTGTGAAACTGATATGTTTTGGATTTTGCCTAGATTCTACTAGAGAAAGTGGGACAAATTTGTTGTTTTTTTTTTTACTAATCTTTTGCTACACTTGAATGTTTATGAATTTAATTGATCAATTTGTCTGTGAGGAGGTATTATGGCTGAAAGTGATTGCGTGATAAACAATTGTTTTTTGATTTTTTTTTTGCTGATCCACATCCTGACTCTGTCGCCCAGTTTGTTCTTCAGCCTGAGAGTGGCTGACCTCAGATCAGGTTTCTATTGATTCATTTATCTGTGGACGTTGGAAGAGGATCCTGCAGCCGAACACTGAGCTCGTCTTACAGCTTTAATGGACAGAAATGTGTTAGTGACTGCAGCCTGCTCTCTGGGGCCAGGGTCGACCAGTTTCCAACCCACACTGGGACCAGTCTGGGACCATCTGTCGTTTTGCCTGTCCATCTGTGGCACAGAGAGGTGGTTGGTTACATTATGATTTTCAAAAGCATGAGCCCATTTTCAGCCATTATGTTTAGTTGGGCCTAATTTTAATATTCTTAAAGAAGATAACATTTTTCACCCTTTAACTTGTGTTTAAAATTTTTCTTTTAGCTTCTTTTTTTTGATTTGGTAAAACATGGCTTCAACTTTCATTGTTTTCAAAAAGTTTCCTACCACTAAATGTAAACAGTCTGTAAAATGGAAATCGTTGTCGTTGTTATTCAGATTAAGTGGATAAATCTGAAGGCCTGAGATGAAGCTGCTGACCTTTTTCTGGCTTTCTAGCCGCCGGGCCTCAGCTCCTCTCGGCTCAGCGAGCGAAGAAATGGAGCATGACGGCATGATTGGTCTGATGTACAATGAAGGAGGAAGAAGATGGGTCAGGAAGAAGGAGGAGGAGATGCTGGATTTGTTTTTGGATAATTATTTTCCATCAGGGTCCATTTGAACCCCTATTTCTTTTTCCTTTTTTTAAAGATTTATTTTAGTTACATCATACAATTACAATGTGACCCTTTGAGTCTTTATTTTGCCTTTTTGAATACAGTTTGACCTAATATACACTTCATTATCTTTGAGCCATCTTTCCTCCATTATGGGTGATGCATATTATACAATCGGAAAATAAGAGCTGTATAAATTTATGCTGGCGTTTGAACTGGGACTTAAGGAAAATCTCTTCAGAAGCTTAATGTCAGCCTGTTTTAACCAGTTCAAAACCAGTTTGGATCAAAGTTCTGCTGGACCACTGTTGAGAATAAATAATTCTCTGTTTTCCTTCTATCTCTTTTAGCTAGTTGCTAAGCTAAAGCTAGAGGAAAGGACATGTTAGGAATTGCAAATGAGAGCTATGGGTAGAGGAAATGACACTAGGGAACACCCTCGTTTTGGCGTAGCTTACATAGAGGCTAACAAAGGAGATCTCAAACTCTTCTGGGGTGCCATTTTGTCTGTTACCTCAGGTGGCATGTCAGAATGGACCAGCTGTATTTTGGTATTAAAAAATGGAATTCATGAATTTAACTCTCTGATTCTTCTGTAATTGCATACATCACAAACTCAGCATGGAGAACAGATAAATCTCCACACCACCAACCTCTTTCCAAGTTTCAGCCATATATCTGCAGATCTGAAATGTATCTGGAGGTAGTCCTCCATCTTTGTTCTAACCACTCCATCCACTTTACCACTTGTAGCAAAACAAACTCTCAACATGATGCCATCACCACCATGCAATTGGTAGTGTTCTTCACACTACTAAGCATTAGCTTGGTATTTGTAATTTTTCAGAAATTGCTCCAAAAAACTCACCCAAAGCAACATATTTAATTTAATGTGGTAGTTGTAGTATTTTCAAGTAGCCTACTTAAAGAAAACTTGGAATCCTCCAAATGTTTAATAATTTCTCCAGATTATTTCCTGGTTTAACACTTTGCACTTTCATTATAAACAGGTACAGTACAGACCAAAAGTTTGGACACACCTTTTAATTCAATGAGTTTCCTTTATTTTCATGACTATTGACATTGTAGATTCACACTGAAGGCATCAAAACTATGAATAACATGTGGAAATATGCACTAAACTAAAAAGTGTAAAACAACTGAAAATACCCCTTATATTCTAGTTTCTTCAAAGTAGCAACCTTTTGCTGTGATTACTGCTTTGCACACACTCTGCATTTTCTTGATGAGCTTCAAGAGGTCGTCACCTGAAATGGTTTTCACTTCATAGGTCAACCTGCCCTGTCAGGTTAATAAGTGGGATTTCTTGCCTTTTAAATAGTCATGAAAATAAAGAAAACCCATTGAATTAGAAAGGTGTGTCCAAACGTTTGGTCTGTACTGTATATTTGAATTAAATCCTTAATTACTGTTTGATAGAAAACATATAATTAATAACATCAGAGCGACTTCTTGTAAACTCCTCATATAGTTCGCATGACTTATTATATTTTTCCAATTAAAGTTTGGAGCAGTTCAGCTGCTGACCTTCGACCTCGCCTCAGTTACAGACAGCAGCTCTCACGCTAACTGAGACGAAGTGCTGCGGCACGGATTGGTGCTCTGCGCTGCGTTAATGAAAGCGACTCGTTAGCCCAGCACACTGTGTGCAGCTTTAGCCTGCCATTGTATCCGTTATCAGAGTCGATAACGTAGCTGCCAAGGTCAGGACGTGTGAGCATATCTGTCCCTCAAACTGCTAAAAATGATTTTGTCTGTGGAATTATATTGCAGATCACTTTTTATTGCTGAAAGTTTTTCCTAATATTCCTGGTGGTAGTTAGACAACGACCTGATCGTTTTGCTGCTTCTGGACCAATCACAGCAGAGCTTTTTTTTTTTCTTCTCCTATTGGTGCTGTAGCTGACTTTGACCCCAGAGGTTCATTCATTAATTCAGATGGACTCTGTGGCTGTCAGCCAACTCTGCTGACTCATCAGAACACAGATGACCACACCGGCCGTGTGCGTGTTTCCTGAACGCTCACCTTCTTTAATAGAGGCGTAGAAACAATGGAATCGGGCAGGATTACAGACGACAGATTAAGGTTTAGTTCCCCTCAGAGAGATGGTGGTTGTGAATCAGCGCAGGGAGGAAGGTTCTGATCGATCTGCTCTGGTCACATGGTGACACTTTGAGCCCAGGGAAAATTCCCCTCCAACAGAAACCTGCGTGGCAGACCGGTCAGTGTCAAACTTTTAATGATTCCCTGTGTGAATCTCGCAACAGGGTTTTCTAAAGAAAACGCACTGATTTTTGGTTTGATTTTCTTCAATCGTACATGGTTGTTATACTATTCTGAAAGGATATTCCTTCCCTGGTTAAAAAAAACAAACCCAATTGTTTTAAATTTTTATTGTCTACATTTGTTTCTATTTAATATATCTTGAAATATCAACTAGCTGTATTTCCCAGTTTCTTTCGGCATTTCGTCTTTATTTCCCTGTATAAAAAACTAGCATACCTTTAGTGAAACCGCTTATCTTTACCTTATACAATATCTGAATTATATGTCAGACGTGTTCAGTTTAATGTCACATACTTGAAATTGGTAAATTAGGTTATAATTTACCAAGAGTTTTTCCCTCTTTGGATTTTGTAAAGCTTTGACTCACCGATACAGATTTCATTTAGATTTTCCTTAAATAACTACAGTGTAGCAAAGTATAAGAACAGCATTTGAAGTAGTTATTTTTCAAATGTTCTGGAATGAGCAGTCATTGATTATTTCTTTTGGAAGTGGAAATCATGTTGTGTGTGGGATAATCACTTTAAAACAAAGTTTTAAGAGTATTCCAAGACAAAATCACTTCAGAGTTCACAATTGTATCTTTTTATCTTTTATATTAGCTTTTATCGTGGCCACCGTTACTTAAAAGGCTAATTCTGCATATTTTATAGAGAATGTAGATCTTTACCTTAGCTAAGGTTTCCAAAAGATGTTCAATACTTCCTAAAAACTTGACAGATGAAGATTGAAAGCTGCCTTCCTGTTGTCTACTGAAAGCCTTGATCTCTTTCTGCCTGTTTTACATCTGTGTGCTTCCTCCGACTGCTTTTTTCCAAACACCTCACCGACGCTGAAAATAGCTAAACTTGAATCACAATCCACTAACATTGTCCACAGAGAGTTGTCAGTTAAACTGGGAAAAGCTGAAATCTGCTGATTGTGTCACCAGTTGTTTTCTTGGCATACATCTAACAATGCTTTAATCCCCTCTGAGTTGCTTTGTTGTTTGAACAGCTGTGATTTTATTGCTATTTTTATCCACAGTCGGGAAACCAGCGCTGAATGGAAGCTATAAAAAAAACTTTTCATCATAGGTGATCTTTGTCTCCACTTTGACATCAGACTTTATGCGTGACTCAATAAAGTCATATAAACTCCCGTGTTAGAGTCGACAATGCATTCTAAGCCTAGTTGTGCTGCATATGTGCTCTCCTGTTTGCAGGAGTGAGTGAGCTTTGCATAGGCCACAGGAAGACAGGAGAACCTGTTTGTGGATGTAAAACGAAAGGGTGAAATTACACAAATCATTAGAGAAAATCATGATGCGATGAAGTTGTTAAAGGTTCATTTCAAGAACTGATAGAAACAAATATGATGATCAGTGACAACTCCTTAAAGCACTGCCCTGTCTGTAACCATCATGACTTATGTAGGGACGATGTCAGATGATGAGCAAAACAGATTGCTGGTGTGTTTAAAAAAAAAAAAAAGATTTAAAACAAAAATAAAGAATGCTTAGTCTGGTGGGGGGCAAGTAAAGCCTGGCGACCTGCCAGGCTTATAATAAACTATTAGTTACAGGGGTCACTTTTATGATGCTTTAAAAGAATAAAAAATGGAATCTAAATAGTAAGGTAGGCTTATCCAGAAAGTCTCTCTAAGGCTTCTGCTCAGCCTCAAGAGATTCACATAAAAAAAAAAGTTAAAAAAAAGATGATTAATCAGCGCAGAGGAACCACAGAGGCATGCAGAGAATGGAGACAGATGCAGCAGCTCATTATCACTGAGTCATGACCTCATTCTTCTCTCCATTCCTCCTGTGTGTCCTTCACAGCAGAGTCTGCTGCAGTGCACCTCATCACACACACACCCGTCACCCCTCACCCCACAGACACACACATTCTTTTCCACCAGTGCTGGTGTTGTAGCTGGTTATGTCTTGTAGACATAACCAGCTACAACTGAAACAAGTGCCTTGTCTGTATAAAGGCATTGTCATGACATCAAAAGGCCCAAAACATTTTACAGGTAAAACAACATAGCACATAATGCCTGTAAAAAGGCTTCTCTTTATCTTTATTGTGTCAGTAGCTTGTTAATCAATTACCAGTGAAAACCCCCAGATTCCTGCCGTAAATAAGATTTTAAGTTTGAACGGTTTATGTTGTTTTTCGGATGATCAAAAAATAAATCTTTATGCTAAATGCCAGATTAAGAGATGAGAGATTTAGTTTGGTGAACTATTGTGGAAAGCTTCTGGGACGAAACCCAAAACATTTTGAGGCATACGGCCTAAAATGAACCGTTAACATTTGCATCTGAATGCATATTTGAAGCAATGGAACTTGCTGTAGCTGAATGTTCTGGAGGGAATCATTAGTATCAGAACCAGAATAATTCACAGATCCCTGTTGACGTCAGGGAACTCCCAATCACAATTATCCGTTCCAGACACAGATCTTATTCTTAAATGCCAATCTGATAGTTTGTTAAAGTTAATAACATCAACACATAATGCTTGAAATGTAAAAGCTAAGTTAAGAAAGCTACCATGCTATTCTCTAACATTCTTGGTTTGTGATGGAAGTGAAACATTGAAAAGCTGCAGTTTTGGACTCCATGTTTGTTGTTTCTGCTGCAGATTGTGTCTCTGTGGCGGTTTTGGTGAGTCTTGAAGCATCGCCTCCGTGTGATGGTGACACAGCAGCAGGGAAGTCATGAGTCAGCCGATTACTGCGGCTCAGCTTCCTCTTTTTTCACTGCAGGATGGAAGCGGTCGAGGGCTGATGCTGCTCATCGTCCAATGATCATCAGAGTCTGTTATCTGACACATGGAGGAGCCTCTACCTTTATTCTGGACTGCTTGTTTGTGTAATCTTACATCATGACCTTCAGAGGGTTGTTAAATAAAGAAATAATAAATAAAAAAATCATCCTCTCACAATAAAATCACAAGCTCCTCAGCTGTTTCCTTTCGGGCTTGAAGAAACATGTGATGCGCAGCCGGGTGGCTCCGGGTAAGGAAAAGGCTGCGGAGGCTTATAGTTATAATTGCTGTTTTATGTTCCAGTTTAAATAAAGAAGCCATGTGCTGAGGCTGCAGGGCGGCAGGGTGATGTTGTGCTGTGTCCATGATGACTTTTGGAGTCGGATCAAGAACAAAAAGTGTTCCTGCATGGCATATTTGACCTCTTCTGTTTGATTTTATTTTTTATTGTTTGTTATGCTTCAGAGAGCAAATATTCTGAGAAATTCCTGCCTAAGTTATGGAGGGATTATTGAGAGAACTCGGCCCTGGTCTGTGACACTGAGGAATATGTCAAAAACACAAGGACAACTTTTCATGTTTGCTTCCTTCTAATCCAAATTGAATGAAGTCAATGAGCGAATATACCAGCAAAGCAGCATTAAACCTGTCGCAATTGCTTAATTGCAACAATTAGTTGCTTAATTGTCACAATTAAGCAACTAATCGCATAACGGATTAAAACGAGTGCTATCATTTCCCTTGTGATTTAAAAAAAAAATTTTTTTAAGGGCAGTGTTATGCATAGAGCTTTCATGATCCATTTTGTTTATGGTTCCAGTTGCAAGTGGTTTTTATTTCCTTTTTATTTCATGATTTTGTTTGTCGTGTTTTATTTTGAATATTTAAAATATCTTCCAGTTTCAGTTTTAAGTGTTTTTTTTACAAAATCAAAGTTGACTAGTCTTGGATTATAAAGGCATCATCAATATCTAAAATGGTCTCAAAACTACCATGTTGTCGTTTATCACAGTAATTACTGGGACAATTTATCGTCCAGCAAAATTTGTTATTGTAAAATGTCAAATTTGAGGACCGAATTGTGTCTCTTTTTATGTAGAAGAACTGACGACCCTTTTCAGATGGGTTATCCAAATTTAATGCAGTGTTCCCACTGAATGTGACTGGGATTCTTCTGAGCGAATGTGATGAAAGGAGAATGAAACAGGCTTGTGACGCCATCTTTGACTTTTATTTCTTCTTTATTGTCCATAAAAGCAGCTTTGAGCCAAAGCCAATAAACTCCTGGTGTTACAGACCTCAGCCGCTGCTGTTTAAATGAGCTGCTTTCAGTGTTAGTTTCCTGGTTATTGTTTGTTTTGTATTTGTGTAAATAAATGGGAGATGGAATCCACCAAGGGTATGAAGAAAGATGCAAAATGCCATTTAAAATAAAGTAATGGTATCCCAAAACATGCTTGATTAGTTATATGTAGGAACACACACACTAGCCGATGTTTGCAGTGTTTCCATGTAGACGCCGTGCAGTCTACATAAAAACAAAGAAGACAGACCACTTTCTTTCTGAGCGATTTGCATGTTGACACCCAAAATAACTTTCCCGTTTTAGTTTGGGACTAACCCTGCAGATGTGATCATTGATTTAACGTTTGGACTTCCACTTTATTTGTTACTGTACTCTTTAGAGCAGCTCTGTTATCAATAGAAATGAGCAGCAACTGTGAGGAAATAAAACTACATATATTCTAAAATATTTGAAGGAAACATTTGAGAAGTAAAAGCATTTTCATTTCACATTTTCGTTTTATTTGGTACATACATATTTTTTGAACACATACCATATTTCCTTTAAAATAATCAGGGGAAAAAATGGCATCACAGTTAGTTACTTGCATCATTATTGTCATATTGAGCATGTATAATTTTCATTTAACCTTATAAACCAGACAGCTGTAATTTTTCCTGGTTGTTTAATCGCTGTTCCGTGAGTTTGTCTCAGGCACTGGTTTTACATTTCCTGCCTCGGGCCGTGCGGGCGTGGGTGTGTGTGTGTGAAAGAGGGGAAGAGAGAAACTCACTGGAAGTGTGCTGTAGGTGTGTCAGAAACATTCATGGGTTATTAGTATCCTGCCTTCCATTTGCAGGAGCAGCAATACCTCAGCATTTTTATTATGGGTGTGGCATGTGGAGGTATTATCTCGCTTGTAGCCACGTTGTCAACACACGCATGCACAGACTCGGCTGCCACATGCTTCAGGTGTTAATCACTGACAGGACCCTTTGAATTGTTCCGTTCTCTCAGGGCTGCTGACTCTAAAGTCAGCAGTAAAATTTCCGACAGCAGGATTAAAACTAGACTCAAGTATATCAGCTCAAAGAGAAACTTTAATGTGGCTGTTGTTGCTGCAGATAAAAACCATTCAAGAAGATCAATTCCTTATCTGTCAACTGTCAAAGGACATTTTAGATTTTCCCTAATGTTTCTGGAATTGCTATGTGTAAAGTGAACAGAAACATCATGTTCAAATGCTCTAATTTCTTTGTTTCAAACATTTTATGAGGAAAACTATATTTTTTATGACTCATTGCTCTCACTTGCAGACTAAAAATGGGGTTTATTACAAAAATTGTGCATCAAAATCACAATATTTAGCTTTTTTCCCATTTTATTTTCTTCTTTCTGTTGGCTTTATTTACTGTTTTATTTATTTATTCTTATTTTTTATGTTTCCGGTCCAGCAGCGTGGCACTCAGAATTGGTTTCTGAGTATCAAGGTGAGGCCCAACAGCTTTACTTTCACAAGTGGAACATTACTGCTTTGGCCATGATGCTGCACTTGAAACTTTATTAGAAATGACTTTGGGTTTATTTCAAATATAAGGGTCACGGAGTTAAAAAAAAAAAAAAAAAAGAAGAAAAGAGAGGAAGAAAGGTGGGGAAAAGTTTTAAAGGGAAAGAATGAGATAGAAGTCTGTACCTAAAGGTGCAGAAAGAGGAAAAAAACTGAGAAACCACAACAACAAGCAACATATGCATATATAATAACAGTTATAACATCATTTTAAAATACAATGAGGTCTGTGCCTCTTCTAATGTCTCTGCTCCCTTTTCAGCTCTCCTGACTCTCCATGGTGAAGTGGGCGGAGTCTGATGTCAGCCCCACCTCTTGTTGACCGCCCCGCCATGCCCACCATGGTTTCCAGGCTGCCGAAGTTCGGCTTCCGGCCCCGGTCCCAGACGGCTCCTGCAGCAGTGGCTCCTGCAGCAGTGGCTCCTGCAGCGGCGGCTCCGCCCGGCGGAGCTGCGACCGCCGCTGGCAGAGCTCGCCTCACCAACGGATTCTACCACCACCCCGGACCGGCGGGTGTTTCCGTGCCCCCGTCCTCTGCAAAGCAGAACGGATTCATCCGAGTGCCGTGTTCATTTTCCGCAAAATGGAGGAGGGAAAATGCAGCTGATGGTGACGAGATAATGGCCGGAGAGGCTGAGTGCAAGAGAGGGAAAGGTGGGAACGATGTCCAGACTCGTAGCAACTGCCAGCCGTATTTCTACCTGCACGATGCCAGAAAACACACCACATCCACCGCAGCGAAAGGGCGTGGCCAGCTTACATCGTATTCCTCGTCATCATCATCCCCATCTCCACAATCCAGCCCCAGGGCTCTTCCTGTTTCTAAAAATGGATCAGGAGGTTCCAAACTGACTCCAAACTCTTCTGTACTGTCCAAGCAGAGTGTAAACGCAAGTCCCGGATCCAAAGCAGGGACGAAGGCGATCACTTCTCTGAGGCCCCCTCAGAGTTTTGTTCGCCTGACGGGTATGAGGCCCGGCTCGGGCCCTGCGTCTCGATCAGGTTCCCCGCTCCTAAAAAAGCCAACAGCTAGCCGCTCCCATTCCAGCGACAACCTGGGCTGCGCCGCTTCCGCGCAGCTGACTGAAAGCGACCGCTTCCGCTCCCGGAGCCTCACCCAGGTCCGACAGCAGGCCTCTCCCACCCTCAACCGGACCGCCGCCTCTCCCCACATGTCCCGCCCCTTCTCCACCAACAGGGCCGCCCAACGGGTTCCCCCCGTCTCCACCTCACAGGCTCCTCCTAGAGGCAGCTTGTTGAAATCACCTGTGAGCAGAGCCGCTTCAGGCAGGGTGGCTGGCAGTGCCCCCTCCCAGCTGCCACAGTCGGCCCTAAGGAAGCCTCTCTTGCCGGGTCCGACCTCCAGGTCCAGCGGCATCAGCTACAAGCTGTCCCGCCCGTCGATCGTCAAGCAGTCCAGACCCCTTCGAGCAAAAGGAACCAGCATGTGCAGAAGTGAACAGGAAGTCAACAGAGGACCAACGAGACGAAAGAACTCTGTGGAGACGCCTTCATCTACCGAAAACAGCCCAGGTTCCCCTTCTTTTTTTTTCTTTTCTTAAATTGATTGTCATTTTTGGATTTGAAGTCTCTGATCTCATTCTGGTCTGGTTTCATCTCTGTATCTGATCTGCCTGCAGAAAACACTCCAGACGCTGCGGAGATGGAGCAGCTTTCTGACGACCTTGCGTCCCAGGGAATGGGATCGATTGTCGGTGAGACGCTTGAGGACATGTCCCTGTCCTCCACTTCCTCCCTGGACCGGAATGACATCAGCCAGGAATACATGGATGACTTTGACAACCTCGGTAAGACATTCTTTAGATATTTTGCTGTACATATTAGCATAGAAGCTACATAACAAAGAAAACGTGTTGGTTGGCGATGTGTTTATGTGAGTAATGTGACATTACATAAAAAATCCTCTGTGTACAAAATCAGAACTAGACTCTCTGTGTGACCGATCTCCTTTATGTTTTGCATTTTTAATACATTCTCTTCATGTTTGGTTTTCAGGAAACGGAGGGGTTGGCATCTTACTGTTTTCATCCAAAAACGAAGAGGATGACTCAGGACTCGACCAGTCGTGCACCAGGCTAGATGATGACAGGGACGCGATTAGCAAGGTCGCCAAGACAACAGGACTGTGCTTCCTAGATGATAGTCTGGACTGGACTTCCATCAGAGGTGAATTTAAAAAAAAGTTGCCGTTAAGGTCAGCTAAATACTTTAACTATTCCAACTAGAAGAAAAGTTGTTTTTGTGTCCAGGTGATAAAGACGAGCACCGACTTAACCAACTTGCCCGTCGGAGAAAGTCAAGTCAGCCTGACTTTCATGAACAGGTACATTATCTGTAACTGGTTTAGACAAAACCTTAAACAATACTTCTGTTTCCAATTTTGTTTTGATTAAAATATATGGGTGACAAATAGTCAAAGGCACTTAAACCCAGATTAACTATACTGTTAGAGATCGTCAATCCATTAATTTATCTGATCCACTTACTGAACCAGATCGATGTGTTGGCTCCTGCAGAGGGTTTCCTGTCCTAAGGTCTAGAACTTTTTTCTTTAGCCCTTTCCTCAAAGTTGCCAAAAATTACAATTTTATGGCCTCATATAAATTGATATGTATTGATCAAGGCACACAATCCTGTGGCATTTCTAACTTCTTTGCTGATGAATGACTGAGTTAACATTCTGGAGGGTCTAACAGCAGAGGTTGCCAGATTGTGCAGCCTTATCTAATCCTGTTTCCACAGCTGTAAATTCAAAGTAGAGTTCTATACATTGAGTGTTTTTATCGAACTTTATCTTTAAACAAAAAAAACATAAATTGAAATTCCACTACACTTTTAGATCACATTTCAAAAACCTTTCACGCCTGAGATATTGTAGCCATTATAAGATCCTGAAATTAAACTGTAATGTGTTTGTTTCCTCACTGTTACCTGAGCTTTTTGGTTTAACTCGAAATTTACCGAATATTTAATTCCTGTTTGACGTCCAAGCCAAGACATCTTACACCAAATGAAGCCGTTTTCCTGAAATAAAGCGTTACGAGTTGAAAATGGTGCAGTGACATAACTGAAGATCTTTCTCCAAATTTCCATCTAAGAACAAGACATACTTATTTATGCCATACAGGTCAGAATAATTAATCCAAAACAAACATGGCTTTTTGTTGCACTCTGTGGATGCTGCAGGTGCAGTTTGACCCCACCCAAAGCAAAGATAGGTGAACTCATCAGTTCATTGTTTGGAGGCTTAAACACTCCCATCAGCAAGCTGCGGCTTTGCAACCATCCCACCAAGTTCATTGGACATCTGGACCAAAACGCTTCATGTGGTTCCTGCTTTGAATTCTTCTCAAACATGAGTGGAGCAGCATGTGGAATCACAGGAACAATAGTTTTCTGTTCACAAAAGCCTATTTCAGCAAACAATTCTTAACCTGTAGAAATGATTTGCCTCAGAGCTGCCTGTGGACCTGGCGTTGTCCCACACAGCTGTTAGCTTGTATTGCGAGAGGGGATATCGTGCGGCCTTAATGTAATGTAACAGCAATGGCAGAAAACTTTAGGGTAGTGATTCAGCTGGCGGCCGAACAAATGCATTAGATTTAAATTTTATTTCTCACCTTCTAACTTTTCTCAATAGAAATCATTTCTGAGGATGCATTCATTCTAGCCCTGTTTAGTGCGCCAGAGTTTAGTCAAACTCTAGTTTCTTTGTCTAGAAAGTCCGGTTCGTTTGCAGAGGCGTGAATGCACAATTAAACTCTGATGCGGACCAAAAAAGCAAAGTCTGCTCCGCCTAAAAGCCTTGCTCTCGGGTCAGTTGAAGTCAGCTGTGGCGCGGTTCGAATGCAAATATAGGTGTAAGCGGACAAGAGATCGCTTCAAAAGCAGGAAGCGAACTATAGAGCTGGGCATTCTAAGTAGCTACAACCAAAACAAACTCGAGAGTATAATGCCAGCGGGAGAACTGGCTTGTAGTCGAAACAATGAGGTTGTAATTGTCCACAGCAAGAAAATCAGGAACACTGGATTAGAATTTTCCACAAAGGTTTAGAAATGAGTCTCAAACAGAAAAAGAAAAATCTCGGTCAAATTTTAAAAGACTGACAAGACAAAGATAAGACCTCCAGCAATGTGATTGAGTGTTTGCAGAAAGAAATAATCTGCTCTTGGAGAAGACTCACAAAGAAGAATAAAGAGCGTTTCTAGAACAAACCTTAAGGGCTTCATATTAAACTGTTGGCAGTTCACACTGATATGATCCTGAGGTTTTCCCTTTCGCAGGGCGGCTCCTCTCTGGACCTGTCCCCCTCTGACAGCTGCGGTTCTGGGGGTACCTACATGTGGGACGAGGAAGGTCTGGAGCCTCTGGGGGGCGCCACCACGACAGCCTCCATCCACACCAACAGCAACACCACCCACCACATCGGGAGCTTCGACTCGGACATCAACAGCATCGTAAGGACTTTCCGCCTCATCATTTATTAAGCTGTCGGGTTATTGCTCCTCACACACAGCTAAAGGTTTCTAGCAAAATATTAGAGCTGGAACAGCTCTAATATAATAGGGGTTTGAACTGTAAATACATGGCAGCCTAACCTCACAGTTCAGTCAGGGGAATGAATTTATAAGATTATTGGACTGATAGTCCCTCTATATTCCATATTTGCACAAATTCAACCCACTTTTAAGGTTTTCTTCCCCTGTCAATAAACGACTTCTCTGCTTCATAGGAGAGAAGTCAAATTTTACATCAGGATGATTTTATTGCTTTAGATTTCACTTAAGAACCTCCTGAAGGTGGAGCTTGGATGGACCCTTGAACATCAATACAATGTGTAGCGCTGTTTGAAAAGGTCTAAACAACGTTCTCTGGCTCCCTCTGGTGTCCACTTCTGCTAAGTACAACCCAACCAGATTCAGTTGTTTTTCTTATTTTTTGCAGCATACAGAGCTGAGTTCTTACTTGTATACATTTTGTAAAAATGTCTTCAGATCTCCAGATAGGGAACAGTGTTTCCAATCATCCAAAAACACAATAACATTTCTGGAGGACCAGAACCTCTCAAACTTACATCTTTTCCCCTGATCAAATGAGCACTTTGAGCGGATTAATGTCACAGCTGAGAAAATTAATCGGCTCTGCGTTTCGTCTAATTTCATAATTATTCACCCCACATCAACTCTTTGCTGCTTTTGCGGTTTCCGTGAGATAAGCGTTTGGATCCGATAAACGAAGCGCTGAGGTTTCAGATAAGCTGAACGAGGATCAGCAGGCTTAGGTCCGGGCTCCGACCTTCAGTTCAGTTCAGACCCAGTGAGTGATGCTGAAAGGCTGTTAATGAGCCTGCTGTCTCAGTGTGTCCTCTGTGTTAATGAGCTGTGGCTCGCTCAGCGCTTGATCCTAACGAGCATCAGGCCGTTAACGATCTGAGGACTTTAACGAGCTCTCAGCTGAAGTCTGAAGCCTGTCTCCTGTTTGAATTTACACCTGTGTTTGTAGCAGAGTGTCTGTCGTCACCACCAGGGGTCAGTGTTGCTCTTTGGGGTTGTTCTCTTCCAATTCTGGTGGAGTGTGGGTGAGAAAAAGAGAAAACCGAGTCTGAAAAACTGTTTGAATTTCAAGACTTTGTTGGTAAGTTCATTTTCAGAAGATAAAATTTAGAATTTTGCACAAAACAGATGGCTTATTAAAATGATTTACATGATTTCTAATCGTTTGATGTCTTCGACATGTGGTTTTTGTCCAACTCTCTTCTCGTTTTGGGTTGCAAGTCACTGATTGAACTCGGATGTATTCACAACTAATTCAAAATCAAAAAAGCACAACTGTACTATCTTTAAACTTGACCTGAAGTTCCCAAACTAACTCCAGTTTAGATGGCACAAAGGCATTAAAGAAGCATCAAAAAAAGGAAGGGATCAAACTTTACAGATTAAGATTTAGAAGAATTATCTGTATGGTAATAAATTCTGGATTTTTCTAATCATAATTATCCAAATAAATCCTTTTGAAATTCCACACTTTTCTGGAAAATGATGTCAACATCAGAAAGAAAAAAAAAACAAGAATTTGTCATGGAA
Source organism: Xiphophorus couchianus (assembly GCF_001444195.1). Taxonomy (NCBI): domain Eukaryota; kingdom Metazoa; phylum Chordata; class Actinopteri; order Cyprinodontiformes; family Poeciliidae; genus Xiphophorus; species Xiphophorus couchianus. The sequence goes on along the minus strand of NC_040237.1, from coordinate 12,800,834 downwards.
CCATTAAAACTCTGACAGAGAATACAGCTGAGATGATTTGCTTTATTAAAAAAAAAAATCATCTTTAGTGTAAATTTTAATGTCACAAATATCCGATAGACAGTAGCTGGAATGGACTCAAAAAATGTCCAACATCAGTTTTCCTTGTTTTTCTTTTCCATATGCGATTCTATAACTTGATGTTTAATGCTTTCAATCTATCCAGACATTTCCCTAAAGATGTATTTTTCCGCAGGATCTCTTAAACAACCTGGACTCTTGTGATCTGGCTGACGATGACCTCATGCTGGACGTAGATTTCCCAGAGGACTCCTCGCTGCATAGCGGTGTGTTTATGTAGATAATGTAGAGTCCGATAAAGAAATATGTTTGCTACTGTTCTCTCTGAGGAAGAGAATCCTCATGAGGATGTATAAGGATGGTTGGTGTTACTTCCTGCTTTACATCTGCTAAAAATGACCTTAAGAAACTGAACCTCGCAGATGGAGAGGGGCTGTCCAGTATGGCTCAGTGGAGAAGAAGACAGCTCTGTTGGGGAACGCAGGACAACGACGTTGAGAGGTGAGAAAACAACTGGTTTATCTAAGGCTGTTTATAGTTAAATCAAACCATCTTACGATTTCTAGCATATGATAGAGCTACAGTAGTAGTGCATTCGGGAAAAATGATCCCTTAATGAGTTTTTCTCCCACTGGCAGATGTCTCTCTATAGCTGCGAATTGCAAAAATAAATTTTCTTAATTGAGTCAAGTCCAATTTGGAGGAAAAAAACATGTTTTTCCGTAAGACGTTTTTGTGCTAGGATGAAGTAGTTTTCCAACTTAATTTCACAAAACAGCAGTGGAAAACCTTTTTTCTTGCATCATACAAGTCATGTGACCAACCACCTGGATGTTGTAATGGTGGAAAAGATGAAGTCGACGACAGGAAGCGGTAGGAGGACGATGGTATTAAATGACTTATTGCATGAACAAACGTATTCAAGTGTGATTTTAATTCCGGTATTAAATGGAACCAATTGCTAAATTGGGGTGTTTTTTTTTTCCAACATTAGCAGAATATCGACAATGTCATTCATTTTGCACACGTATGAAATGAAAATGCAGCTAATGTCACTTTGACTGAAATTGATGGTGGGAGCTGGGCTTACAGGGGCAGCAGCCCAGGGCTCCAATTCTTTTGGGCAGCAAAAGCTTTTTATTTTTTTTTAAATGAATGGATGTTTTGAAATCCTTTAATTTTGTGTAAAACTCGTGGTTGTTGTATTATTTTAGGATTTTCACGAGTATAAACTATATTCTGGCAAAACTAGTTCTTTGTAAAGAACATTACTAATTATTGGCAAAAGGAAGTATTAAACTTACAATGCATCATTTCATATCTGCTGATGTAAAGGGCTACCTATTAACGTACTGTAATTTACATTAGTAAATTAATTGTTTCTTAGTTTACTGGGCACCAAAACAGGCTCCAGCCCAGGGCCCCTCATCCTTCTACATCCGGCCGTGGGTGGGAGGATGAGGGAAGGTGTTTTCAATTGAGGCAGAAACATGGCCGAACTTTCTGGAAGATGTGGAGATTTGACCTCTTTTTTCTGTGGGGGGAAAAAAGAGGAAAATCTTACAGCGCACAGCTTGATGAGGTGAACTCTGCTCATGTTTAAATATTCTCAGTATGTGAAGGCTGCTTGAGCTTTCAGCACATCGACACCACTGGTTGGACTCGAGGCCAATTTCCACCTTTGGAACACTTTCAGAGCCGTATAAACACCACTTCAGATGTTTAAGGCTTCTGCAGACCTTGACGATGAGTTAAGAAGTCGATGTGGGTGGATTTTTAAACCGGATTTAAACCGGAAAAGGCTGGGAATCTTAACTTTTTTTTGTATGTTATTTATTTTTTGTACTTCTTTAACTCTGAATCTGTTATATGGTCGGTCCACAGTGATATCCAGTGCTACAAACTCTCTCAGGACCCTGAAACAAAGGAAGATAAGCTCAGGTAGCGTGACCTGATCTACCAGTCTTTCTTTCCTCCATCCTCTTAAAGTCACAGTTTCCCTTTATATTTTCTGCCTGCTTCTGTAAACGTTGGTTAAAATTCTGCAGGTCGGCCTGTTGCTCTCCGGCTCCTCAGACTCTGGGCCTGGATGTGGAGGAACTCGCTGAGGACTGCTCCGCAGTCCGGTCACAGCTGGAGTTCCTGCAGAGGTTGTTGCTGCAGGTGAGAGGGAACGCTCTTCCTCACCAACAGTTTGTCTAAAGAGCCGTTAAGCTTAGAAGTCTGCAGCAAACATCAGACTGTCTAGTTCATTGTTTATTTTCCAAGTATGGATAAAAAAAACTTTACCTTTAGCTGCTGGAGCTTTGATAACAGGCTCCAGCAGAAATTGAGAGTTTATATATTAAATATGTATTAAATAAATAAATAAAAATATTGAATGATTCTAGACATCCATAAGCCTAATCTTGTTTCTAATTTAGCCATGTTTTTATGCATTTAATATGTTTATTTCCACTCTTTTTTTCTTTCTTTTTTTAGGAGGAGGACTTGGACGACGACACTCTGACCACAGACACTCTTAGTCCAGAAACAAATGACTTGTCTCACAGTTCAGACTCGCAGGTCAGCAAGTTCAGCCTTGTTAGTTTCCAGTGTTAGCCTACATTTCCCATAATTCCTCAGCTCAACATTCTGCCTGTCTGTAGGTGGAGGCGCTCCTGCAGGAGGTGCAGCAGCTCCGGGAGGAACTGAGGAGCCGAGACCGGACCATTGCACAACTAACCATGCAACTGGTGAGTTTGATGCTGCTGCAGCTTCAGTTTGCTCAGTTTTGCTCAGTAGTTTAGGTTAAAGTTAGTAAAAAAAAAAAGGGATGAAGTCTAAAATAACCCAACCTGCACAGCTTTAGACATTAATAAGTATTAAATATTTTTGTCGTCTTCTTGTGTACGACTGAAGACTGTGTGTGTGCAGACTGTTCCCACACTGACCACCAGGTGTCGCTGTCAGGAGGTGTCTGAAAGGATGGAGCAGCAAACGCAGACAAGTGTGACAAAAAGCGAGTGTGTGGCCTCGCAGACACCGTGGAGAGAACACACTGTGAGAACACACACATGCACACACTTGAGCATTTTCCTTATGAATGAAATCAAGGCTGAACCACAAACAGAACCTACAATGATGCTTGTTGTTAGTCCAGGACAGAAAAATCCAGAAAATAGAATGGAATAATCTGACCTAATCACTATTAGTTTGAAAGTTCACACAGGAAACATCTTTAAATCTCTTCTGTGGGTTAAAAAGTTTGTATTTCTTCTTCCTTGGAAAGACTTTATATTTTCAGAAATCTTGCTTTTTTTTTCTTTTTTTAAAATTTTTTTTAGAAATGTTCTTGCCCTCGGTTGCGCCATCTCAGACTCTCTGATTCATAAATTTCTGATTGTATTTCTTTCTTTTTCTTTTTTTTTTTACAAACTGTGCAGGCAGAAAGCGTCTCTCACTTTCATTACCTGCGGCTATTTTTACTCCACATTCTTTTTTACTCCTCGTTTGACTTATTGGCTTTAAATACTTTTATTTAAGGGGGAAACTCTCTGAGAGGGCTACCTTCTTCCCCCCCCCGTCCCTCGTCTCCCCTGTCGTCTTTTCTCCATATGGAGTATCAGCATCTTCTCCTTCTCTCTTTGTCCCCGTCTCCGTCTCAGGCGTTTCCTCCTGTCCCTTTCCTCTCTCCACCCTGGCAGTATCAGCGCTCCAGGCCTTTCAGGGGGAGGCCCAAGCCAAGCATCCCCTCCCACCTCGCTAGAAAGAGTGAGTCACAAAACTGTCAGACTCCTTCACCAGACGTTCACAAATTAGCCTTTAATGTTTTCAAATGTACAGGAAATTTTGAAAAACTAGTCATGAATGCAACAGTTTTGACAGAAATCTGCTGAATCTACTTGGAGGAAGTTCTTGGTATCACTTTCAAACCTTTGAAGCTCTTGTCTGAGCAGGAGGCAGTTCAGGTTTGCCTGTTCTAGGATTAATCCGCTCCACCGGCTCCCCGTCTAAATCATCTGTTCGAAACACATTTTCCCCAAATCAAAGAGAGTCTCCTAACTCACCCATTGGGATATTTGTCAGCAAGCCTGACTGCAAACTGACCTCAGATATGAGTTTAACTTAAGTTTACTGAAGTTCAGCTTTCTTCATGCTTTCCGTCCAGATTTCCTTACAAGCAGCCAGGTCTTCTGTTCCCTCCTGATCAATAGTTCTCCAAGGCTTTTTGAAGGTATTTCAAAGTACGTCTGCACATTTTGCTCCTCAATAATCCGACGCGACTAAACGAGTCTGTTTAGGGGTTACATTCCCAAACACACAAGCGTGTCTTCTAAGCAAAGTAAATCTTGTCAAGACCCAAGAGAGATGGGTCAACGTTTGGGTTTTCACCTAACACCTCTTTTGAAATCCCCTCGTTGGAGCTAAGATCCTTCTTTTTCTGTCTGTTATCTTTGACAATTTGCAGAGATTTGACAAGAGAAGTAGCATTCAGTTTTGACCTCCGTGACATTCGGCTCAAAACAATTTCTCTGAAAATTCGATTTACACCAAATTGTCCTCGTCAACACAACCCCGACTCATTAAGTGCCTGAATGAGCTATACTTCAGAAATAGAAGGCTTAACAAACAAAGAAAATACTCTTCTGAAAGTAGACGGATCCTGGACTGAGAGTGAATGAAAAATGAAAGAGTAGAGAAACTGAAAGACCTTCAGAAATTGTAGAGGATTGTTGGTCCTGACCTCTTTAACAAAGAAAATCTTCCTTGTACTTTAAACTGCAGTAAAATCTGACTATTTTTAGCCTTTTTTCACCTCTAACTGTTCCTCCTCCTGTCCTCTCTGTGTCTCTTCTCCATGCCTTCGCTCAGGAGTGGAAAATCTTGTGCTTTACTTCAGTGACAAAGCGTGGTACGGTAGCAACTTTCCTTTGTCTTGCAGTCAAACCTTCTCTGTCTCCTCATTTCCAGTTTTCTCCCCTCCATTTCCCCATGGTGATTCCCACAAAGCAAGCTGTCTGTGAGGACTATGTAATCTGAACTGGTGCTGTAAATCATAACTGAAGAAAGTTGAAGTCACACTGAACTGATTTAGTATTTGATGGTAACATCAAAAGACTAAATCTAAAATTTAGTCTTAAATTTTAGATTTAAAATTTAAGACTTAATAATGTTAATAATTTAATAACGTTAATAATTTAGACTAAAATTATTAACGTTTGTTGATAATACTGCCACCTGGAGGCCAGTTGCTCAGCAGCTGAAGATTGTGGAAATTGTATTTGTGTCTACACATCCTTTAAAAGTCTTAAATTTATGTGTCTAAAATTAAAGCCTTACATTTATTAAGAAAATGTAAGTTGGCCTTGTATACGGTTTGTTGTGGTGGGACTATTTAATGTAGTTTTTTTTTTTTTTCTTAGTTGTAAGCAAACGTCTTCATTGCTTTGCAGTTGAGGTTCCCGGTAACTAGCTGCTATTATTAGCGAGCTAGCTTCCTAGCTTTTCTGACTGCATCATGGGATCAAAGCTGAGTTCACAGGTTTTGCTGTGCTTGGTTGTAATACACAATTTCTCAACCATCCAATATATTTATAGTTGTTTTCTGTATTGAATTTCAAAAGGTCTTAAAAGGACTTATAGGACTTTTAGCTGCAGAGAACACATGGTTGTCTCTCTGCAGATGATTGCTTCGCATCAGACAAAACCCTTAAGTCCTCTCAAGCCGCTGTGCAGATTAACGTAAATATTGTGGGCATTTCAGCTGTTTCTCAGAAAGCTTTGAGTTTTTGTTTCAAAGCGTTTCTGAGAAGGCAATCATGTCGACCCCTTGAGCCGATCGAAGCATTAACAACATAGAAAGTGGTTAAGGCGGTCTTATCCACCTCTGTAAAGTAATATTGCAACAGTTTGGAAACCCAAAACCTTCTCAACAAATCCAACTGTCTGTTCTCAGATAACCCAGCTTCTATCATTTGAATTTTAATACCAGTTTTTCTCTTTCCCCATTATTCCAAGCTCAGACTGAGGAGTAGGGATGCATTTTTTTGGGATCGATCTTGAAGGATGGTCCTCAAGAGGATGAATTCTTTTCCAGTGGAAGTTTAGCAACAATGGAACAAACTTTAGTCTTGTCCATGTCAAGATAAAACAAGCTGTCAGGATGTTCCCGTTTCCTGTCCATCCGTCAAAGTCCAAAAAGGCACCAATCAATGAAATTACACTCCAAGTATGAGAGCGAAGAATTCACACAGTCAGGACAAATGGTCTCATTACAACAAGACTATGGATCTTTCCGCTTTGCCTATCTAAGGGGGCATTGACCAGCCCTCTATTCCTGGATTTGAGTATCTCTGCTCTGCAGCTCGTCTTGTCAGTGGTCCCAAGTTAGCCTGAGTATGTAAACACTCCAGTGAGTTCCAGGTCTGCTCTCCTGGGTTTGGGACCACTCTTCTATTGGCGATCCGGTTTCAACTAAGATTCAGCTGACGTACGAATGTCCTCACGTTTGGTTCTAGAATGGAAAACTGATGAGTTCCTGGTCTACTCTAATGAAGCATTACAAGCTAATATGAGAGATTCCAGAATTATTGTTTCATCCAGACATAACTTGGCAATTCTAAGTGGTGCAGTCATACCCACCTTTGGAAAGAAGACGCTTTATCCTTCAACTCTTCCAATAACTCTTCCTTTTCTAACTGTCCTGTCATGAGCTTCAACATTTAACATGCTGACTGAGGTGTGTCGAGTCTGAGATGGAGTTTGTGAGCTTTTGTCTTTTCTCTGAGCTAAACTGAGATTTAAGTTATTGAATTTCTCACCATTGTAAGGTAAAAATAAGCACCTTATCTTTCCAACATGCATTTTATTTACAGTAAAACTTTGTCTGTCTCGGTTGGTCTCTTATTTGTCCCGCGCCATTGTTGACCAAGGAACCCCGGAGCATTACATGCAGTAATTGCCCAATAATCAGCATTATTCACTTCATTTGTGAGTGCCCCGTGTTTCTCCTAATCTGCGTGCGAGCCATAATTCTGCAGAACTCCATTACAGTCCTAATAATTTCCAGGGTAATTGAGGAGTTTGACAGCTGCTCGTTGCCTGCAGCTCAGCTCGACAAGCTCATGTTTTCCCATTATTGTCACGATTCTAATTGTTGACTTTAGTGATGATGCGATGTGGCGAGGCGTTATAGCCCTGATGGGCCTCAAGGGGGCTCATAAGAGGGCATAAGAGGGCAGTTTGGGTGGATCAGCACTTTATGTTAGTATCTCATCAGAACACTCAAAGGGTCGGCAGCAGAAAGAGAAGAGAGAAAATAGGAGGGTACTCTTCATTTGTCATCACCATTCTCTGCTAAGGTATCTCGTCATTTATGTGAATTTCCTTGTGATTTTGATTTTACATTTTGTCCTTTTTATTCACTCCGGCTGTTTATGCATGTTTTATGAGGATGGATTGAAACGTCTCAGTCGGAAATGCGGATACCAACAGGCTGCAGTTCGTTCTCTAGCCACCAGATGTCGGTGTTTACCAGTTAAAGTTTAGTTTCTTGCCCTGAACTGTCCAGGTGTTTTTTTCCAGCACATTGTCTAAACTGTGTTTCTCCAAAATAGGTTTTTATAACTACTTTAGACTGAAATTACATAACTGAAAACCACAGTTTTCTCTAATTTTCCACTATAAGTTCTGGAAAAGTCTAGAATCTGAATTTTTTTCAAAACTATTGATAGGTATAGACAAAGAAAAATACTTAGAATAATTCTTTGTTTGTCTTAATGCGCATTCCTTAAACAAATTTAAACATAAGAAGCGGATTAAAGGGCAGAAAGCTGGAAATTTAATCAGCTTTTTCTTTGTTTTCCAATTTTTAGATAAACAGTTTGAGCATGAGGATTCACTGACAGCAATCAATCATGAATAAATTACAGTGTGAAAGTAAAGATGAATTTCTTACAGTAAAGTGACTAAAGTAGAGGACACACATCACTAGTTAAGCAAGATATTATGGTTGGACGATATGCCTGAAAACTGTGTCGCCACATAAGAATTTCATATCAGTCTATTGATAATTATTGATTAGCTTTTGGATTAAAACTTCTGAAATACTGCCAGTCTGATAGTGTGACCTTTCTTCTTTTAGTCACTTCATGCTGTTTTTAAAAAATTATTATTATTATATTTAAGCTGTTATGAGGCACAGTGGCAAAACCTGAAACTGCTGCTGCGCAAGTTACTCAACAAATTGTTGTTAGGTAACCAAAGAGCGAGAGAGTGAGTTTATGCTCGCCGTGAGAGGCTGAGCAGATAAAGTTTTTCCTCTGCCTACATCTCCCAGAATGCTGTGAGGCTCTGGATCGGAGTTCAGCGAATTCTATATGTTGAACCTTTTATCAGACTGTTGATATCAATCATGTTTCCATTATTTTATATATTGTTATTGATTTATTGGCCAGCCCTATAAGATATGTAAACGACGCACAAACATACAGAAAATAGGTAAAGTTAGTTTGATAATTCAGTTGCAGCAGTTTAAAACTTTTTGTTACTATCATCAGTTAAAGCTGTGCTCAGTTCGGTAAAAACACTTCAGGTAAAAACGGCTTCTTTAAGTTCTGAGTTCTCCGAAAAATGACATCATCACGCACGAATGCGATCATTTTAAACAGCATTTTGTAAACCATTTTCGTGACAGCCTGACACAAGTCCCCTCGCTCCAGACAAGAAACACTTCCAAGTCATTTGCTTTTCTACTCAGCAACCACAGAGAAAGCTGCCATGAGCTGTGAGAGGAAAAGTAATCAGCAACTATAACAGCAAGCAAGCAAAACCAACAAGTAAATTTAAATAACGGTGTAACGTTATAATCAAGTCATACACACAGACCCACACACACCAACAGATGAAAGCAAACTCCCGGATGAATCGAAGTGGTTTGACTCTCGGATCAAAGTGTGGATGTGTGAAACGATTGTCCATCTGACAGAACAGCTCCCTTGATAAATGATGTAACAAAGAGCTGGAGGTTTATGTTGGTTCAGAACCCAGTCCAGAACCGAGCTTTAATGTTCGTTGAGAATCAGAGCCACGTGTGTGTCCATTAGCTGATGAAGACCTAAAATAAATTTTTTCTTTCTTTGTTTGTTTGTTTTCAGTCACAGGTATTTCACTCCTCCCATCAGGAAGACCAGGAACCACTGACAAACCAAGCACCGCCTTCAGGTAACCCCGCCCACGCTGAAATGCTCCCTGACGGTCTCCCCCCATCTTTTAAACCAATCGCCGCCACCTGCACAACCCCAACAAGAACAGCGGACGATGGAAACCCACAGAAGAAGCCGGGGAGGGAGGAAGAAGACACGGAAAGGAGAGGGACCGGTTCCAGATCCCTGATGCCTCTGCACCCTTCCAAGCTCCGCCTCTTCCTGTCTCATGCTGCCAACGGCTCTGCCCTAGCATCCCCGAAGGCGAGGCCGTCGAGGCAGCTGTTGGATCGTGTCAACTCTCCGGGGCTGAAGGCGAAAGCCTTCGGCTCCGGATCGTCGCGTCTCCCCAAACCAAAGAGCTACTGAGGCGGCGGGCGATCAAACACGCCGACTGACTGTATCCGTCCTGAATCCTCATATTACTTAATGTTGGTATTCTGAGCTCAGATTAAACAAAAAAGCACTACATTAGGAAGACTGATACCACCCGGATCTCGGAAGACATCACCGATAAAAAAACATGGATTTGTGCCTTTGATTTGGAAGACGCCGTCTCACAGCGGATCGCTGGAACTGGACGTCATTTAAAGTCTAACCTGAGATGTTTCACATGCTGCTGCTGCTTACATTTTAATCTTTATTGGTCCTCTGATGAGTTTCAGACTGACTGCGCCCAGCCTCTGTGAGAGGAAAAGTGTTCGCGTTAATTTAAATGAAGTCTCCGACATGAGACCCGGCCTTCTTTGCATTCCATCGAACACTGGATGCAAAACAAAATATCTAATATCTTCAGTTCACCTTCAGCAACACACCCTCTCTCCTTTTTTAACCGCTGGTCCAATTGTTTCTCCCTTCCCACAACCACAGAAGAGACAGAACCCTTCGTCCTTCTGTCATCTCTTCTTTCAGACAACCTTGAAAGAAGAGGAAACTTTTTCTTCTGAAGCTTTTGAGCCTCAAACTTTCTTCTTCTTGGTTAAATCCCCAGCTTCTCACAGGAAAAACTTCCTTCCTAAAGGAAGAGTTTGGATTTGTCTAGCTGTTGCTTCCAGTAAAACCTTCTTCCAGACTATCCGGTTTAGCTGCACTGCAAAAACACAAAATCTTAGCAAGTCTTTTTTTTATTTGTCTTGTTTCTAGTGCAAATCTCTTAGCTATGTTTAATTTCAAGTGTATTACCTTAAAAGTAACTTTTAAGAACTTCTTTTTAAGTCTATACTTAATATTGATGGAAAAATACTACTTCCATTGGCAGATCTTTAAACTTAAAAATGAGTGAAAAAATTTTCCAATAGAACTAGTTTGTTTTTTTAAATTGATATCAAAGAAGTCTTGACTTAAAACAAGCTGCTATCTTTCTGAAGGTACTTGTATGTCAGTTTTATCTTATTTTAGTCGAGCTAAGATATTTGCAATAGAAACTGGACAAAAATACTTGATGACATTTAATGATTTTTGCAGTGTGGAGATTGTTTTTTCCCTTTCGCTTTAGAACGCCACTCTGTGATCTTTTTCTCTCTCGCACTATGGCCGTACTGTGACGTTTCTCTTAAAGTGTTTGCTCTCAATCCTTCTCCAAGCTCTGAAGGATCTAAACCCTTACAGGAGTTATTTTATGGTTAACATTCAGCAGAGGAGCTTGCCATTTGTTTCACCATCTTATTTCTTTCTTTTTTTTGTTCCTCAAACGAATCCTGACATTTGAGCTTCGCTTTTGCCGTCTGAAACGGCTTTCAGCCGGAATGTCACGTTTCCACGGTGCCGATCTGAAACCGGGACACGTTCCCAGAACCGTTCCTAACATTTTGCTAAATCGAGGAGTTATGCACTCGCCTGGATTCCTTAAGGAAGTTTGAACCCAGTGACATTTTCGCTCCGCCGACGCCTCAAACCCACCAGTAAGATCCTGTGTCATCCGTATCGGCAACTATCTGTCAGCTCTGCCTGCTTTCACATTAAACAGCGCTGGAATAAAATATGCAACACCGTTAGGGGAAAAAACAACAACAACAACAAAAAAAAACAGAAACGGACGCAGAAATATGCAAACTGGCTTCGCTTCAATGCAACGACTCTAAGTCACAGATGCTGATGAATTTTTAGAAAAGTGATGACTTTTTATTATATACAAATAAAAAACGATGGATGATTCCATCGTTTAGCTCAAGGCTTTAATGAGAGAAAGAAAACTTTCTGAGATCACAAACTCCTTAAATCTGACGCTTTACATTTTCTGTGAAATTTTTTTTGCTTTAATCAAATACTTTGTTTCTTCTTTGTTTTGGCTTAGACCTTTTATACATCCAGCTCACCAGAGAAAATACAAGTTTTTAAATGTTTTCGCTGTTTTCCCTTTCTCCCCCCTTTTATAAATACAGTAAAAGTTGATAAAGAGTACGGTAAGCTTTACTCTAAAGAATCTGAAATCAGTGGAGGACAATTCTGTCTGTTGTGAAATAATTGATCCTGATGCCAAAAAATAGCATTAATTATTTTTATCTAAATTATTCCAGTTGTCACAGCCCAGATTTCTTAACAATAAACAGATGCAATAGCTATTGCATCCGTGGGATAAAGTAATAAATGCAAAATAATTCGGTTCCGTTTTAGATTTTTAAGCGCGAGTGAGAATCTTCAACTTGGATTCCTAATTTCAGCATCATTTATTAACTATATTAAAATTGCATTTAGACTTTAACCGAAAGAGACAAAAGTCTCTTCAAGTTAATTTAGCTACGCAAATCTAGTATCGACTGTAGCGCAGCTGTTTTCAAAGACGGATGTCGCAAAGCCAAAAATATTTTTAATTTTTAAATGCGTGATTTAAAAATTCAAACAAAATTCAGTCAGCATAAAGAGCGATCGAACGTTTGGATCTCATCCGGTCCAACTTTGTGTACGTTTTTATTGTGTTATGTTTAAGTCAACTTCAGTCTGAATCTGCATCTCTGCGTTTTAGCATCAACATCCACACTGAAACCACCTTCATTGTACATGTGAGCCTGTTTTCAGAGCAGGAAGCGATAAATAAAACAAAAAGCTCACACGTTTTGTCATATTTCATCAAACCGAGATGAAACATGAGGGGGACAGGAAGTCTACCGACGTAGATCCAGTTGTGCATTTTTTCTTTTCCTCTCGTCGTTTTGTTTCCAGGCTAAACATAGATGTTTATGACAGAGTGCTCACCCGCCTTGTGACTCTCTGACCGCCTCTCTAGTTCTCCTCCCTCCCTCGCACCTCGCCTGCTGTATAATTTTATTTATTCTTTCTTTTTAGCACCAGCCGTTAGTCCAGTAGTGGAACGGCAGCTTCTGCCCGGGTGTAGCCGTTAAAGCGTGTTGCCATGGCAGCGCAGATCTGCAGCAGCGTCCGTGTGGAATCGCAGCACATCCTCGTGTTTCTTTTGTTGTTCCCTGTTAAATTAATCATCACACACACATTAAAACCCACGGGTGGTTGGGCGGGTTGTTTTTGTTTTTTTCCCCCCAAATTTCATCTTCCACTGGTTTGGAAAAACACATCAAAGTTTTTCATTTCCAAAATGTTTTGTCTGATTTAATTTTTCTTTTTTCCCCCTTGAAAGTGCTACGGAAAACAAAGAAATTCTTGTTAAAAGTTTCTACATTTCATTCAGCTTTCCAGGTGTTCAGGCTCCACCTGCGCCCTTCTGACCTTGGTGCGCTTTGTCGTTAAAGTGGGGGAAGGTTCGGACATGCGGCTGCTGCTAATGAGTTCTTATCTGAAGCTCAGAGAGCACAGGCAGGATTTCTGGAGGAATCAAAAAAAAAAAAAGCAAGCAGATTAACAGTTTCTTAGCGAAGGCTTACACTGGATTAGGCAGGTGAATATTCACACAAGCTGTGACGACCGAGAGCTGGATTAAACCTGAAGGTCCTTTCATTTTAGGCAGATTCCTTCACGATGAGGAGTTGCTGCTGATCTGGCCTCGAAGCGCGGCGGTGTCCAGCCAAACACGGCCGAGCTGCTCACCACCGACGCTCTGCTGTGTTTACAAACACTTCCAGCTTCTGTTTATCTTTTTCTTTTTCCTGAACGTTTTGGGAAAAGTCTGGAAATATGCGTGAGCATGAACTCAGACAATCAAACCCGACGAGGTAAACGTTTTGCACGCATACGTAAAGTATTCGCCCCTTGGAGAAACCGTAGTCCTGAATATTTAGTCGTCTGACCAAAAATTTATTAACTCTTTTTTCTTTCCAGTGAATCGACTTAGTGAAATCAACCCTAACTTATAAAAACCTTTGTCATTTGTCCTTTTTTTTATGATTTCCACTATAAACTGTTGAAATCATGATGATGTTGAGTGTTAACACTAACTGAACCTGCTGAGGGAAAAACATCAATGTCTCATTGTTATCCATCTTGTCCCAAACTCTTCAACTCTCCTTAGTTTAAGTTTATCCTCAACCAGTGTCACCATTCTTTATTATTTGAACATTTTTCCTTTGCTTCATCTTTTATGGTTGTAAATTGACTGATGACTTTATATATTAAGCTGAATAAGTGAAACTTCTTTGTCTGGCACGAGTTTTTAAAAAAAATTTTTTACCAGACAAATCTCTGAGCACCAACGTTTTGTGACGCATGTCCTCCATACTTGTCCCCAGTAACTTATTAAAACAAGTTTCTTGATTTCATCTCGGTTCAACAGACATCTTGACAGCAAAACATCAAATCTGTTTGTTTTGTTTTGTTGTTTTTTGGTGAAGTTTCACTAAAAATGCTCCTGCTCAATAAACGTCCCAACTATGGATAAACTGGTGAAACCTGGAGATCGCTTCCTCGTCCCCCCTTCCTCCGACAGCTTGGAAATGTTCGTCTTTGTCCTGTCCTGTTTTCACGCTCTGGACGTCTCAAATCAGAACCTGGGGTAGATTTAAACCTTTAATTTAAACCACATTTTCCAAATAAACGGGAGGAACTGAGGAATAAAAGCAGAGCTCTCTGCCCAACGGAGTTCTCCGGGTGTGTCGGTGTTGTGCGGGTTCCCAGAATAAGCTTTACATGCAGGTGAACATGTGTCTGTATATTTCACTGTAAATTATTAACGGAAGTTCAACAAGTTAATGTGCGCTATGTGTATCCATGATATTCACTGCATTGTGTGTGTGTGTTATTTTTTTTGGTTTGTTTTGTTTACTGCTGTAATCCCTCTGTAGGAATACTTTAGTTTGGATAACTTGAAGGAAAAGCATCCAGCCATTTCATGTCACTTTATTTTAATTTTTTGTGGTGTAATAATATCTGCTGCAGTGTTTTTGCTGTTCAGCTACACTAACTCTTTATTTATGTAACAAGCTGTAAAAAAAACAAAAAAACAACAATGTCTCCTTCACTGTAATAGTCATTGTTATGTCTGAATGATGAGCTTGTAAAGAATCTTAAAAAAAGAAAAGAAAGCACTTTATTCAACATGAGACGACACTGGACTTGTCCAACCTGCTCTATTATTTAACTTTGTGTGTTGTCCAACAAATGCTGCGTTCATGTCGCACAGTAACAATGATTTCTCTCTCGAACATTTTTGTTTCCGTTTACTTTTGTTATTTAAGCTTTATGCCTGTAATTTCATAGCTGCAAAACAAGACTGCAGATAAAGATACAAATATCCACTGTTTTTTTTTTAAATCGGTTTATTTGTATAATTGTTAGTAATTTGGTCATTTGACTCTTGTCAGAGATTTACTTAAATTTGTTGAAAACTCATTTTAGCGTAAATCTGTACATTTATTTCAGATTAATAATATTAATTAAAACAGGCAAATTTTCCTACTTAAACTAGGGCAAGTGACAAATTATGCACAGATGTTTTGTCCTCGGTTTGCAAAGTCTGACTTGCCGAAGGTTAGTTTTGAACAGAGTCAAAATGCTCAAACTTGAGAGACTTTCATTGGTCTCGAGTTTACTTCTGGTTTCCCACTGGACCTGAATGCAGCATCAAAGCTTCCCTGTTAC
Organism: Xiphophorus couchianus; assembly: GCF_001444195.1. Lineage (NCBI taxonomy): Eukaryota > Metazoa > Chordata > Actinopteri > Cyprinodontiformes > Poeciliidae > Xiphophorus > Xiphophorus couchianus. The sequence goes on along the minus strand of NC_040237.1, from coordinate 12,785,607 downwards.
TCCTCTGAGCGGTTGTGGTTAAACACTCTGGGTACTGCGGATGTTCTGTGAGTTTGCAAACATTTTCTGTTCACCGTAAAACAAATCAAACGCAAGTGGTAGTTTAAAATAAAAGAAGCTTGTATTCCTGTTTTATTTGGTCATCTCACTCCTCCGCCTCTCATCACCGATTATAGTTCTCATCCGTCACTTGGCTGAGGCGATTTGAATGCTGCTGAAATAAAGACTCACAAAAATCATGAAGGCTTGTGCATCTCATTCATCTCAATGGATAATCATGAATCAATAAAAGCAAACTGTACCACAGCCAACCACCAGGGGGGAACATAAAGTCCCCAACTCAATTAGTGTATGGGGTCAAGTCCACAAGGGTTTTTACTGCATCATTACAGAACTGTTTAGTTTTATATGTAAAGTAAAAGATGGGAGAAAGTAACTGGGTGAATGCCAGCAGACTTGAAGAATAACTTGAAGACATTAAGCAGCATTACTGGTGTTTGATTGGTGGCGGTATCGTTCAGTTCTCTATGTGTAGTTGGCACCCAGGAAGTGACTACGGCGAAGTCTACAGCAAACTGTAAAAGTATTCTGTCAAAATCAACAGAACACTTCACATCATCGAGCCACACAATTGTGTAAAACATAAGTGGAAGGAAAGAGCTGGAAGTCTTCTTTTCCAGTTAGTGTTCAAATATTGTGCCACTTCACCCAGACTCTTGGCCCTAAAGCGATAAGTGAAAATACTCAAGCATTCCATAGTTCATTTTGCTCAGACACTGAGGAAAGTGTGGGTAAAAAAAAATGCTGGGACAAACGCACACAGGAAGCTGAAAACGGTCGAAACAAACAGTTGCGCAAAATAACAAACGGTAATGTTGGCTGTCAGACGATGTGCTTGAGTGTTTTCCTGTTTTTGCTCTGGCTGCAGCGAAGTAAATGCCCGCCAACCGGCTCATTGTTCCACTGTGCTTGTGTCGGCGAGACTTTGAAATAAACGGGATGAAGCACAAAATACGGCGATGAACTGTTTGTATCTCTGCTGCAGAGCTGAGAAGGTGTATTTAACTTCCAGTCAGGTTCCTCCAGAGCAGAGTGGATACAGGTAAAAGTGGGGAAGCTTCTCTCCTCGATATTTTCTCCACACAGGATTTTCTTTTCCCATCCAACTAGTTACTGCCGCTGAAGATTACAACCCCAAAAAGACGAAACAGATTGTGCGGCTCGCACATGCAACAGGAAGCCATGTAGCAGCTCTTCTAAGACCAAGGTCAAAGGTCAGCACAAAAGCGAAGACGCCTTCTGATTGACTTTTAAAATTTTTTACTCAGACGCTGCTGTCTTTAACTTTTCATGGTAGCTAGAAAGATAAGGGGATATGGCTTTAAGGCAAATCGTTTTCAAAGCTTGCCCTCACTTTAAATTTCACCTGACCCATCAATCGTAATTTTAATACAGAATTTTATTTATTTTTTTGGCACATAATCTGGTTCTGTTGAACCCTGTTGGCTCTGAAGCTAGAAAAATGCGTCTAATTTAGGCATAAGGCAAGATGGAGTCCTATGGTACTCCTTTGATGTGGTGGAAATTGAATAAAATTGAAAAACGAAACTCAGAAGTTGCATCTTTGTTCCAGATTCCAGCTGACATTAGAATTATGAGAGACATACATATTCTTCATTGCAGAGAGAACATCAATTGGCATTGCTTCCTGAACAAACTTTGGACTTACAGTGCCATTTAAGTGAAAGTGACTGGCTGGAAACTTTTGAATGGCAAAAATGGTTGGCACCTCTCTATTTAATGACCAAAACACAAACAGTTGTCACTGAAATAACTTGAAACTGACAAACGTAATACTGAATAAAAGTACTTAAAATGAACCAATGAAAATTAGAAGATGCCAGAAAGGACAACATTTACATAGCGAATAATTCTGCAAAACTATTGCCCGACTCCTTAAAAAGGTCCTTGAAATTGAAGCAGCGACATGAAGTGTATTTTGATTAAACATCCAATCAACTGCAACAACAACAACAAAAATGTTAGGAGTAGCTTTAAGTTAACCTCTGAATGGCTCACAAAAAAAAAAAAGAAGCTTTGAGTGGTCTACTCAAAGTGCGGCCTTAAATTTGAGCATAATGTGACATGACCTTAGCAAGTCATTTTAAGACTCTTATCTCCGGTGTGATGGCGGCGTTGCATGAGAACGTCTCCCCATCATTAAAAAAAGAGCATGTGCTGCTTTTCTGATCCCATGGCCTGTCAACGCCACCCAGGCAAAAAATGTTGCGTTCAAATGTTCCCGTTCCTTTTTCTTGTCAGGAGCTGAAAGCGAAACCGTGCGTCCAATTGTCTCCATCCTCATCCTCACTATTTATGAGCTTCTGGCAGTCTGGAAAGTGGATAGCAAGTAAACGGGGGTTTTAATGAATACTGTTCGGTTGTGTCGGCACAGCTACAATATTAAACCGGTTTAATTTAATATTAGTGACTGTCGATTAAAAATGCAGGACTGCGAGCGTCCTGAGGTTGTTTTTATGGGACAAAACAACAGAAGCATCCCAAATTATTTATATATAAAAAAAGTGAAAGTGGCTGCACATCTCCTCATATCTCATGTTCCTGTTTACTTCTTCTCCCATCATTTTATCTTTAAAGTTCTGGAGGCGGGTTAATCACAAATGGACTTTTTCCCGTGTCATTAACGTGAAGGTAAGTAGTGAGGCTCACCGCAGTGCTAGCTAATAACATCTTATGAAAAAGGAGCCTCATTTTCCTTTCACTTCTTTGTTTTGGCTCAGCATCTTGTAACATGATAAAATACAAACTACATTGCCACCTGGTGGAGGAAATTATGATGACAACTGAAATACCAAGTCCAGGTAAGGTCAAATCCACACGGGTTGTTTTTGCCTCTAACTTCAGAAGCATCTCAAAAAAAGTTTTTCTAAATAACCTCAAATAGCTGCTTACATTACTGGCAGGACAGAAAGATTGTTTCCAGTTGACAAAGCAAGGAGCAGCTGAATGAAGCCATTAAATGCCATTTACATGCGGCACATCTCCACTTCCTGAAACTGCCGGCTTTCATTGTTTCACCCACAGTTTGTTCTTCAAACCCAGCGCTGCTGAGCCGTGACATGTGCGAGCAGCGATGTGGAAGTTTATAGTGTTGTTGTGATCGTTGAGAGTCACAGAGGGCAATAATATGAGCCAAACACATCAGCTGAAAACAGCAATACGGGAGATAAAAAGCGGCAGAAAGCAGGAGGTGGAAAGGATGCAAAACCGATTGATGAAAACAAGTGGAAGTGAAAAACAAAAGTTTGTCCAAAACCGACTGAGGAGCAGACGGTTGTCAAACGAGTGTGCAGTCATCTGCCTGAGTGTTAAATATTAGGTTACTGATAAATCTTCAGCTAAGTGATAGTTAAAATTTTTTAAAATGCACAGTTTAAGTTCCTTCTTTCCTTGATATTATCTCCAGGAAACATATCGTTTGCAACAAGAAAATTCTAGACTTAAGAAAAGCTCTCCTCTGTGCAATATAGGCAAGGTAACTATATTTGATTTCCTTTGCCTCTTTACTCTTTCGCAGTTGGGTCATTGCCTTTCGCATATAATAAAAACACCATCACTCTGTCAGAGTTCAGAAACAAACTGCTACATTACGGATAAACCTTCTTTAAGACCTTCCTAATTCTTTTTTAAACTCATGTTCTAATAGTGTCACAGAGAAGTGCTCAGGAAATTGCATATTGACGATTATGGTACAGAACCCATTAAATATGACCTTTTGTACCTTTTCACCTCCTGTAGGCGCCGGCGGACAATAACAGCCCACACCACTAGAGATTAAAGCTCAGTTTCTGGCCTTGAGCCACCAACCGGAATAGCTCCGACTAACCCTGATTAAGTTTCTCTCCCTGTTATGTAATACCGTTATCAGTTTTCTAATTTAATATCTAAAATTTATGATTATTATATATGTAAAATGACTATTGTGTGGGGAAGAGAGGTTGGCTGCTTCGTTAATATTTTATTTAGATGTAAAAAGTGATTTAAAAATCTTTTCAATATGATAGTTTACCTAATTCTCATCATATTTTACAGGTTTTGCCACTTTGAGTTCACTGTCATTATTTTAGTATTTAGAGTGAATTGTTATTGTTTATTTATTTTATTTATTTGTATTTTTTCTTAACTGAACTGTAGGAATAAAGTCAATGAAAAGTCCAAAAACAGAAGAAAAAATATCAAGTGACTATTTGTCTTGGTAGTTCACCTGGAATTTATTTATTTATTTACTTATTTTCAATATTCTGCACAATTTTAAAAAAGCTTACATGCACAATAAGGAATTTTAATACAAACCAGCATGCTGTTTGTAAAAGATAGATAAAACAACCTTTTTAAAAAGTTTTTAAAGTTGGTGAAGATGTGCAAAGATTGAAAAATTCCAGTCATACATAATTTGTCATTATGTAAAAGTAAACTCTCCCATTTTGTTTCTTTGTGCTTGAATGCATCACGTTGGAGCAGATGATGTGTCAACTTTGGAGGATTAGATCCTGTGGAGGAAACCTGACAAACATCTAAAAGTGTTTAATGAGTGCTGCTGTAAAATGGAATGAAGAACAACTGAACCCCAGTAAAGGTAAAGAACCTTATTCATGTTTGCTTCATGCTTAAATGCTGACTTTGAGGCACTGCAATGACACGCTGCTGCGTTTTGTGATTTATGATTGAGCTCATAAATAAGTCCTAGACTTTCCTAAACTGATCTATGGTGTATCGGCCTGATGATTGGCTGAACACAAAACTAAAACCTGCAAAATAAGAGCTGGATGAATGTTCTTCTTTTGTGGTTTGATGCAGCAGAGGATGCTGATTGACGTCTCCGTTGTGCATGCTGAAGAAGGTTCTGTCCCTTTGTCAACCGGTTTGTTGAAAGCAGCCAGAAACCTGCTGCGTAAGATGAGTGTCTGTTTGTTGCAGATGAAGAACAGTCTTTATAATCTGCAGTTTTGTGTGTGTGTGTGTTTTGTCCCGTTCTTGCCTCTCAACTGTTTGCACGTTGCTTTGTCATGAGTGCCTCGGTCTGAAGTGTGAAATAGCTGTGCTGTTTGTGTCCTCGGTTTGTCCTCCTCTTACGTTTGGCACTTTATTTTTTAACACTTATGTGGAAAATGGGAGGTGTGTCTGTGTGAGGCTCGCAGCTGAGACTGCATGTGTTCAGTTTATTGTAAGAGCACAGTCTGTGATTTACATTTAGATGGCTGTTGTCGCTGCTCGGTGTGACACCGGCGGTGATGGAAATCCTGCTGAGTTGCTGTACTCCAAGGGGGTCATAGTTGTTGTTTTTTTTGGATTATGCTAAGTTTGTTGTTTTCTCCAGATGATATTAAGCTTATTTTCAGAAAGCTGTAATGAAGAACATCTGAACTTTTGACCTCACAGGGCCTGGCTTTTAAGTATTTAAACAACTTAAGCAGTCTTTCTTTTGAAGTGCGAACAATTAGACGCAAAATCGTAAACTTTCCTGGTAGGTTTGGGTTTAAGGTCATTTTTTATCCTTACTAATATGTTTCTCCTGACTAGAAGTAATATTAATATTTTATGGTTAAGTCGGAATCCTGACTTGAATCTAATGATTAATCTTTTGAGGGAGCTAAAGATTAAGGAGATGGCAAGGAAACTTTTTTTAATCTCAAAAACTTGGAGCTCATCCCCAAAGATAAATTTTCAAGAAAAACTTTAAATAGCTACTCAGCAACCACAAGATGGGTTTCATTTGTTGACTGGTTATTTAGAAGGGCAGAAGCAATTTTAAACGTGCCTAACAATTTTAAAGCAAACTTATTTGCTAAATCAGAAAGACGCTTAAATTTAAATCTGCCAGGCGTATAAATAATTCTGCAACAACATAAACTCATACGATTCATCACTACATGTTTATTTGGTCCACATAAACTTGAGTTTCTGTAACTTTTACTTTTTATTTTTTTATGCCACATGTAACCTAAGCAACTTCATTTCCTGGTTTAACAGTTTTGTATTCACTTTGAATGGATTTGATTGCTAAAGAGACCATAACTAGTTAATGTCGTAACTATTCAACCTGGATAGTCATGAAAGAACATTTGATCTGCTCGTCGTTACTGTAAGTCTGCAAACATGACATTCAGTGAAGCAGAAGAAAAAAAAAAATGGTTCTCAAGGGGAAATTGATCAGTTTTTAATAAGATTCCGGCTCATGTGTTTGTAGAATGTTGCAGATTTTTCCGTGAAATAGATAAGAAGTGAAACATATTCAGAAACCCTCAGCAGAGTTCTCCAAACCTGTTTTATGATTAGCATTTTGTATATGTGTGTGTGTGTATGTGTGTGTGAGTTGTCGTCCACCGCCTCAGGGAAGGTTGCCTGACTCTCGGCATAAGTAATCACATCTTTATGTACGTGTCCTCTACTGTGTTTACACATTTCTACACTGTTCATTCCAAGCGTGTGTGTGTGCGGTAATGAATTTGCAGTTTCTATGACTTATTCACATTGAACCTTCTGTCAGGCAATCTCCGTTTTATTATTATTATTATTTTTTTTTAGCTTGAATCTTTCCTTTAACAACCTCACGTGGTGAGTTGATGGCGGAAGAGTGTGAATGTGTGTTTGCGTGCGCAGCTGAAGCCAATCATGAAGGCAATGTTTGGTGCCTGTCGTCCCATCAGAGCGACTATATAAAAAACGAGGCGGCTGTAAATCGGAATGACGGATTTAAGAGCCGCCGCTGCTGACTTTTTTTAGTGTCATCGTCTTTGTTTTTGGGCGCTGCGCTGCAGTTCTCCCACCCGGGCTTGCAAACGATATTACCCTCGTTATTATCTGGTTGTTTCTGATGATGTCCTCGTTGTTGCATCCTCATTCCTCTTCATTTGCATCCTGTGCGCCTGCAGAACGGACACGCGGCGGACAAGCCCAGTTTACTCAGGATAGTGTTTCAGAGCCTTTTTTAAACATTTTTTTTATCACAGTATGTTAGGTTCAATATTCATGGACGCTTTTCACTCCTCAAACATTTTGAAGGAAATTCTAGATGAAAAAAATGCTTAGTAAGATGTTTTATCTTTATCAAGATATGAAGTTCCCTACCCTGCTGCCACAAATAACCCAAAACACTGTTTAAAGCCAGTACAAAGTCAGATCCAGGTGCATTGGGATTGTAAATCTGTCACTGAACTGGTATTTTGAAGGATTAATCAAAGAAAAAAAAAACATTTTTAATGTCCATCAAAGTCCCTGTAACATAGATTTGGCAGCCAAAATGACAAATAAAACAACAAAAGAAAGGAATTAACAAACCACTCCTGTGGTCACAATCCTCTGCACTTTTGCCCTTGAGGGCCGTGTTCATGAAAATAACGAAAGTGGTTCAGAATAATGAATTGGTGTGTTGTAATTTTGTCCCGATTTTATGTAAAGTTAAAGTTAATGCTTAGTAATCTTTTACATAAAAGCTTGGAATGCCACTGTTTCAATACCAAGTGGAGTCAAGGTTTTTTCGTCTGCCCACTAACTAGTGCACTAATATGAGGTTATGACTTGAGTTTAAGACGTAGACTTGAATTACATTTAAAAAGTACCATTGCTGAATATACTCCCTGAACAGAAAACTTACTTTGCATTGAATATTGTAAGTCTTTTTTTTCTTCATTCATTACCCTGCTTAACGGAAAAATATTGAAGGATCTCAAAGGTTGACGCGATAAAGCAATATTACCGCCCCACTGAAGCTGAAGCTTTTTGGCAATTACTGTGGCGTATTAAAACCGTACGACGTTCTGAAAAAGGCCAAAGCTTCCTATTGTGTCCGGTTGGTGGGTTTCGTTTGATCCCTCAAAACAAAGGGAACTTTTATTAAATGCAGTGGTCTCAAAATGTCGCAGGTACATGCAGGTTAATTGGGTGTTTGAATGAGAAGCAGAAAGGAAAAAAAAACGTCGCAGGCGACATTTTTCAGAGCAGATCTTCACTCTGACATCTCACTCTGTTCTTGTTGTCTCCTGAGGGACTTGTGATGCTGAACGGGTGCCGAGTGAGAGTCAGAGAAGCGGAAACGAGGGACAGTTACAGAGAAATGAGCAGAATCAGAACAGGTGCAGGATCATTTTAGATTCCGCAGCTGGTTGGATGAATCCAAGGTGGTAAATAAAGACACGGCGGAGGCCGTGAAGACATAATCTGTCTTCAGCAGATGTGATTATCTTGGGTATTTACTGTCAACCTGCAGAGAAGGGAATGCGCAATAATCTGTGGTCAGGGAAAATCTGAAATTGAGGTTTGATATCTGCGTCGTGACTGAGGCAGACAGATGTGAGCTTTTTACACGCTGATGCTCAGACACAAATTGGCTTCAAAATGAGAACCTCAGACAAACATGCCGTACAGGTGGAGGGAAGAAAAATCCCAGTGTGGGAGTGATTTCATGATGTAAAGTGTTTTAATGGGTTTTATGGAAATCAGGGAGGCACACGGTGACTCAGCAAGTGACTGAACACAAACGCAACTTTTGTTTCATTACAAAACAAATAGTCTTAAAGGGGTAGCAGGATGTAAAATCGACTCCCCCTCTCCTTTACCACAAACATCCGCAGAGTATTGTTTGACTCATTCATGTATGTTTCAGAAATCCTTGAAGCTCGCGTGGCAACCATTCAGGAGAACAAAAACACCTGTTGTAACCGAGAACCGAGGGCCTTTTCCTCTGGACTGCAGTCACCAAGCCGAGCTTCCGCATCTTTAAGCACCCTCCTAACCCCCACAGCTCCTGCAGGCTAGCAGCAGCAACAATTAGTAATAACAGACATTTGCTGAAGCTGTGGCTCTGGCCAACCAACCAAAAAAAATCAAGAAGAAGAAGAGCTGCTCATGAGTGTGCGTTCCAATTGGGAATTTACATTTTATTTACAGATTTACACTCTGATGGAGTCAGTCGGAGGTCGGAGTTGTTCTTGAGTCAGGGCAGATGGTAACTTTGCTTCTATTCCCGTCTGAGGAAATGTGCCACTCCTGGTCAAAAACAACCAATCAGAGCCAGGAGAGAGGTCTTAACACTTTCAGTCACCTTGTGTACATGATGCTCAATGTGCTAATGGCAGATAAACAACTTACGGTGACAGAAAGAGTTTATTTGCCATCATGGGTGCCCATGCTAACTAGCCCGAGCATTTTGTGGTAGTCTCCGCATTTGTAGCCTAGCAGAGAGCAAGGGGGAGTGTCCGAGCAGCACGTACATCAGGATGATTTACAGCGCTGAGACCCTCCTCCTCACGCTGATTGGTTGTTTCTGACCACATGTTGTATTTCTCCAGATACCACTGAGAGAAGGCAGTTTTTTTTTTTCACAGATTATCTATGTCGTACCATACTGTCACGACATCGTTTTATCAAATATGTAAAAAATATATATACCGGTATATATTTATTTAAAAAAAATAAAAGTTACATAACAGAGGGTGCACATATTTTTACATTTGAGGTCTCCATAGAGATTCAGATGGTGTTTCATTTTTCAGAAATCTGAAGTCTTATTAAGAAGCAAATTTTCATTCAGTGGCAGAGGGAGGCGGACACTGAGAGGATAAGATAATTTATTCGTCTCTCATGGGAGGAATTTGTCTTAGAAGAGGGGACAGGGCTGCAGAAGGACAGCAATACTATAAACAAAGTCAATAATGACAAATCCATAAAACTAGCACAAAAGATTACATAGATATGTGCAAAGAAGCACAGAATCGTATCTTAATAGTCAATGTGAATCTTATAGTAGAACTCTCTTTTCAATGATGTTCAGTATGAATTAAAACCTTACTTGGTTTAACATTACAATTGCAAAGAGTGTTTGAAGCCCTTATGGCGTTTGTTTTTGATACAACTCTGTGATCAAGCCATGTAGTACGCCATCTCCACCGGCGAGAGGCAGTAATGCGCTAGTTGGTGCACAATCTGCCGGAAATGGCAAAAGAAAAGGAAGAAGAAAAAGACCAAGAAGAAGAACTCCGCACATCTACTGAGCTAACTACTCAGTCCTGTCCTTTTTGGATTTTTTTTTTTAAAATGAGAAGAAAATGTATTTTCGGATGCCCAGGAGACTACCCTCTTTTTAAACTTCCCAAGGACGAGACGGTTCTTAAGCAATGGCTGGACTTTATTATTCAAAATAACACTCCGACGAAAAAAAATTGGCACATCTGTGCGAGGCACTTTACCGACGACAGCTTTCTAAACAAAAGGGAATTTGACAGTGGACTAATAACAAGATTATCACTAAAAGACGACGCAATTCCAACGCTCAGAGGAGCCCAGACCCCGTTGGCGTCTGCGCAGGTAAGTTGGAAAGCAACTTATTGTTTTTGTTAGCTTCATGTACGGTTAGCATTCATAATATTACATTATTATTATTATTATTATTACAATCCGTGTTCATTAGCTGGCTTACACCACGTTTTAAGAATGCCGTATTCTGCCATGTTTGTGGTGTATTTTCATTTACTGAAGCTAAACATGATATAAAAAGCAAGTCAGAAGGTTTTTTTTTCTACAGCTGTAGAAAAACGGTTAGCTAGCTGCCGAGTCACCTGCAGTAAATACGGCATTTATAAAACCCCTCTGTGAGGGCTCATGTTGGCATGCTTGGTTCGCTCACTTTCAAAAGCCTCAGCCTTCTTCTTCAAGCTTCATTAGTTTGTTGTCACATACTTCCTGGTTCTTGAACAGATGTCACAGAGCTAACCAATCAAGAGCAAGGCTGAGTGAATTTAGAGAAAGTGTGCACCGATTGCAGTTTTCTGGCCGATCCTGATTTTGGCCGATACCTTTTTTTTTTTTTTTTTTTTGTCTGAAATGTCGCTAAATATAGCAAGAAAGTTGCTGAGTTGGTAACAGTGAGGTGACAACTGTTAACTGTGATCTGGTGGGCCGGTCCATCAGTCAAACCTCTCTCGCTGGAGAGCAGAAGAGGACAGTTGTTGACTTTTAGACCTTTGCTGGGGCAGATAAGATGAGATTCACATGTTTGTATTTGGCCGATCACAGATCTCCCAGAAGTAGAGAAATCAGCTGCAAATCGGTGCACCCCTAATTTAGAGAAAATGAAATTAAATGAGCAGATTAAACAAATTAATCTGCTCATTTAATTTGAAACAAAGTTCGACTTAGTCGATTAAATGTTTGCAAACATCAAAGGTGAAAAAGTAAATCGGCAATTAATTACTGGCATATCTTTCAACCTCTCTTAATGAGTTGCACAGAAATACAACAATTAAACATTGATCCTTACTGATAGTAGTATCCCAGTATTTTACTATTTCCATTGTTAACAAAGATTTTATAATGTAAAATATTAATTAAGTCATTTCACAGTGGGAAATATGTTTACCAGTAATGACTAAGCATTTTTCCTTGTATCTTTTTTCCACTTTCTGCTATGTCTTTTGCAAAACATCTAAGATGTCCACGACAACACTGAACTTATAACATTGCACTCAAATGCTAGTAACATCCAAGCTGTATATTTTATGAAGTAATAATAATGCAAATTAAAATTGAACTGATCATTCTTGTTGTTTTGACTTCCTTCTACCCAAATTTTACTATTTGTTTTGACATTTTAATTCCAAGGGACTACCTCAGATTAAACAAACTCGTCCGCCTGGTGCCACAAACTCGGCATTGGAACACACTGAATGTTTCCTTAGTACAAGATCGGTGTCTACACAGTTGTCAGCTGGAACGTTGAGGTTACAACACTACCGGAGTAAAGGTAAATATGGTGTTTACTTCTAAGTTATTGTATGTATCACACATTTCAATTGTGTTTCTGCACAGGTGTACAAGCTACTGTTCACACTGCAAGCAGAGGCACTGACGCTGATCAGTCTTTACCGCACTTCCTGTCAACACCGGTGAAATCTGCACTTGGCGCACAATCAAAACGACCTCGCATGGAAGTTGGGAAGGAAGAGGATGATGACTTCAGGATCTCCAGTCCTGTATCTCAGGATTCAAACTATTACCCAGGAGATACAGTCACAAACTTCTCTGACCTGATGTAAGATTATTTTCTTTGTGTTTTTTTTTTTCTATTTAATGTGATTATTTAATGCATTTAACATGATTCTATTTTCTTTGAACAGTGACATGGAGTCTCCTGAGTTAGAAGATGCAGAATACATTGTATCTGAAAGCGCTCTTAGGGAGATTTTTGAGAACTGCCCTGTGTGCGAGAGACACTGCATTGTACATCTGCGCAGATGTGGAACAGTTGTTGCTTTCAAGCAGGACTGCCCACATTGTTTTTTCACTCGGAAATGGCAGAGCCAGCCAACGTTGGAGGAAATTACCACAGAGTAGTCTGGAGTTCTCAGCAGCAGTGTATTTCAACGGGGCGGGGAGAATCACATACAACATTTGAAAGGGTAGGTTTCATTATTACAGCATAACAGGGTTTCTTTCAGTTTATTATAAGACTGGCGGGCCACCAGGCTAAGTACAGCTTATTTATTTAATTTGTTTTTAAATGTTTAAAAAAATGGTTTACGTCTTTTTAGTTGGTGTTCAGGTATTAATCTTCCAATAAAACATAATTATCAAGGGATATTTTCAAATTTCCTGTCAACTTTAGACATTTTTTAACTCAAAAACACGGCAGATCACTTGATGAAATTCTGCTCGATGGTCACAACCACCAGGCTTAGCAAGTTTTCTGGGGGAAACCTCGCATGTGTGAATCTAAATTACATGCTAAACATAATTTCTGACATACTTTTCAAATTATGTTTTCTGTAGATTTGCGACACCGTAAGCTTTACGGTGCACCACTGTGATGCGCTTAGGAGGCAGAGGATGATGGGACGTCGAGATTTAATCCAGCTTTGCTTGGAAGCCAACATGGCTTCCGCAGGATCAACAAGCCGAAATCTGTCTCCAAGGAATTACCAGCACCAACTCACAAAACTAAGATATGTCAGAAATCCGAAACGTCTGTAATTATAAGAAATTGTAAATATTATAACTGTTAAGGATTGTAATAAATGTTTGTACATTTTAAACGTTTTTTTTCCTATTTTCTGAAAACATACTCTACCACTGTTTTTCTCCAGAGAAGTTCATTATCAACTCTGTCTATATTGTTGATATTTTGTAGGAAGTTCACTTAAAATCCAGGAAGGTATTTAATGCAATTTAGTTCTGCGGGCAGCGGATAAATCCTCCACACCTTACAGGAAAGATAATGTCAGTTTTTGTTTTTTCTGACAAAAAAGAAACAGACATTTTCTGTCAGGAAGTGGTTAGGCTTCTTACTCATTCTGTCTAACCAAATAGGATTATACATTTGACAGAATATACCACATTAACTTGCCTTCTAGGTAATTACTGACATACACATTTCTAAATAAATATGCTGACTAAAACTCTTGTTTTGGTCAATTTTGAATGTTCCTATCAGAGAAGAAGGGACACAGCTTTGGGATCTCCTTGCAGCAACCATGATGGAAAATATTTTTGCAAATAGAAACGTATTTCTCTTTATTACTAATTTGAGGAATTCAATCAGAGATTTTAGTTCTGACAGGAAGAGAGTAATATATGTTGAGTTCGCAAACTTTAGTTTGTGAATGAAAACATTTGCATATGTATTAAAATTATCCATATCTTCGAATTCACATTTTCCTGAAAAAGTACGGTAGTCGCCAACATCTGTGAATTTATCAAAAATATGGTTATGAAAAATATGAAAGTGCTTCTTCTGCTTTGTTAGAGAATATTTGTGAGGAGAGTTTGTAAATGGCATGCAGCATTGTTGTGCTGAAGTGGGATTGTTGGAAATGTAGGAGGTTCTTAAAGAGGCAGGAACCCAATTTCAAGGTTTTCGATGCAGCTATGACACTAAGTCAAATTTGTTTTTCACATAGACAGCATTGTCATCACTGAAGTTGACGTAGTTACTTGACTTTGCTATAGAACCGCCTGGGAAACCCACAATACTGCCCTTTTAAATGTTCTTGTCTTCCTTCCGGCCTTGTTTTCCCATCTTTCCAATGCCTTCCACTTCAAAACGATCACGCGTCTTGTTGTTTCCCGACCTCCGTGAGATCCAGTCTGAGCGTTGCACAATCAAAACCTTTGAGCACCTTCATCTCAGCTTGGAGCTGGTTGTTTTTGATCATGCAGCCGCAGAGCTCCTCCAACAAAGCCCCCTCTCTCTAATCACTGTAAATACTTATCCAATGAAACGCTGTAGCTGAAGCGTCTTCAAGGCCCGCGCTCTTGTTTGGATCATCGGCGTGGATTACGGCTCGCTGAGAGACGCTTGCATCAGATCCTCGCTGTTTGGGGGGGGCGAAGTGAACAAAGCCAACACTGCTAAGCCTTTTTTAAACCTACAGTGCTTAGCGGGTCTGAGATTTCATTTCTGGGAAGAAACGCACATGCAAATGTGTCTGGATATGCTTCACAGCTGGGACGTCTTTTCAGCGGGAGACTCCAGACAAACGCCTTGTTATTAATAAGGATGAACCTCCTATGAAACCCCTCTCGACAGCAAGAAGGAAGAAAAGCTAGTTCACACACTTTAAAGTCTAGAATCTCGACCTGGCTCAGAAGACTTTCTAACTTGATTGTACAACTAAAAAAAAAAGTGTTACTATTCGCTTGACGTTCATTTAGGTTAGCAGTACTGTTTAATAAAGGTCTAGGGTAAGTTGATGTTGTAAATATAGCTGGAACACCAGAGTTGCCACTTAATATTGCTATAGACATGTATTAGAGAGAGGTATGAGATGCATTTCTTTCAAAAATTAACACTTTGAGTGTGGATTATTTCTGTAGAAAAAGTTGATGGTCAGATGAGAAAGATTGAGCCGTTGGTTCACAGTGAGGAATGTTTGGATGAGTGAAGTTGAGGTTTGTAAACTGATGAAGCTGCCAAACATGAAAATGATTATGCTAATACTTTTAGCCAAGCTAGATAGTTAGACAGTCCTTATTTTCATATGTGTCATACACCCTGTTGCAGGTGTCCAGCTCACGTGGGCTTACAAGACACAATAAAAACAAACAGCCGGTCAGACATGAATATCCTTTTAAACATAATGTGTCCTTTTTCCAAGGTGCCAGGCTTTCAAAATAAACCTTGCTAACTGAAACACAAAATACTTCCAATGACACATTTTATCCCCATCAGTTAAATAAAAGAAATCTGGATAAACATCAAGTATTTTGGTAAATAAATCATTTCTCAAACTCAAGTACAAAGGACAGTAAAGCAAAAAGTGCTCTTCTCTCTCAATTTAACCCCAAGTCACACAAAGAACATCTTCAGTCGTCCTCTGGGACTGAACGAGTTAATTAGAGGGCAGTAACTTGAATAAATTCATTGACTAAACTTCAGTTCAACAGCTGCTACACGGTTAAAACTTAGACTCAACCACAGGACTTTGACACCCATACTGATTTGGAAAACCGATAGAGAGGGTCGACATTTGCAGAATGCCTTTTTCCAGAAGTCTGACCTCAACACTATTAAAAACTAGACTGGAATTAAACCAGTTTAAATGAACTCTACCAGTACTGTCAAGACGACTGGTCAAACTCTTAGCCAGAACGATGCCAGGAAAACGTATGGTGCAACTCGCGACGCATCTTGCTCAGGGATTTACTGAATATATGTGTGTCGTATAGTAATTCTCAAGGATGATGGAAACTACTAGATTGACACGTTTGTCCACCGATGTTTATCGGTTATTGATGCCAACAAAATAAGCATTTTAACAGCCTTTGACAGTCTCTGGACCAGAAGCCAACTGAAAATCCTGACCTCTGTAATTGTAAACAAAGGTTTCTGTGTCAAATGAAGTTCTACACTTTACATGACATACTTGTTTCACGGATCAAAATTCAAATTACTAGTTAAAAATCATAGAATGTGAAGTTTTTGGATTTTTTAAAATATGTTGAGACATATCACAGTTAAGGTGAAGCTAAAAATTACAGTTCTTTCCATTCTTTTTAATTGGAAAAACTTAAAAACGGAAAAAATGGTAGTGTATGAAATACTTATTTTCCCCACCGTAAATAACTTTTAAACCTGCCTGGTTTTGAGAAAATGGCCGCCAGTTCATACTTCTTGTGTGCTATGATAACTCACGGAGCCCAACTGGTGTCACTTTGCATTTGTGGAAATGTCAGGCTTGTGCCAGCTGGTGTTTGCTGCAGCTGAATATTCCAGTGAGCAGAGGATTATATGTTTCCATCACTTTTATTTTGATTATATGTTTGATTATATGTTTCCATCACTTTTATATTGTTTTATATTTGCAGCTTCAAAGGCTGAGCACGGCCTCTGAAGAGGTTCCCTCGCCATTAGCATATAGAATTCTGATTTTCTCTCTCCGTGTTGCAGCCATAAACATTGCATTACGATACACAGTTTGATGTTTCCATCCTAAATGCAGGAAAGAAAATAAAAAAACAGGTGATGGAATAATCTGTATGCTAGCTGAACAGCAGAGGTGGGGAGGGAACACGTCTCACAATGCCGTGGATGTTTCTCTTTTAGTTCTCGTGGGAGCGGCGCGTTTCTGCAGGGCAGACGAGCTCATCGTCTTAACAAGGAGATTGTGTGTGTTAGAAGTCAGCCTTTGTTTTCTGCTGGGTCTCAGAGATACGGGAGACTGCAGAACAGCTGAGAAGAGCTGCTAACCATGAAACCATGGCAACATCAAAACCTCAAACATGCTGCAGCACAAAAAAGAAAAATCTTCTTTTCCAAAAGCGAAACAACACTCGCGGGCTCCCGGTGTTTTTATGTAATATACAAATGATGCTGCTGTTTTCTGTCTGTGAGAGCTGTTTACTCAGCCGCGTCTTTCTGTAGGTTTGCATTTTTCATGCAGTGAGACGTTCGTGTTGTACCAGACTGTATTTCTGGAGATAAAGAAGAAAAAAAAAAACCCTGTGTCTTTGGAAACTGATCCTGCTTTAATGTGCCAAGAGCAGACAGAATATCACTTTGCCACCCGGAGAAGGATGCTCAGTTTTTTTATTGACACCAAGGTGAAGCAAAGATGAGACGCATAAACACATCTTAAGTTACCTGCTGTGACTTTAAAAAAAATTATTATTAGTATTATTGTTTGCATCTTTTTTTGTTTGTTTAACTTGACAGGGTTCAGACTACATAACAGGAAGGGCAGAGTCCTTTATCAACAAATATATGTACAGATCTTATCGGTAATGTTTGTTTATAAACTGGAACCGATAAGTGAGAATTGAAGATGTTTGAAATAAAGATGATAAAGTTAGTAGGAAAACAAGATTTGTATGCAGAAGACAGTGAAAACATGACCCACCAAAGAGCCTGTTGAATGTAGGCATAATCTGGACTTTGACTGTGTGAGGAAACCTTCTCAAAGACATTTTGTTCTCATTACACACAGAGGCGAATTACCAGGGCTACCCTCTTTCCCAGCTAATGGTGGGTCCGCTTCGTAATGGTCTGGTTTGTCCGTTTAATTGGTCACCGGCTCACCACATTTATTGAATCCAAGGGTCTGATTACACTCTGCAGGGCAGCCAAAACATTAACGCCAAGGTTTATGCCTCTAACAGTGACGTCGATGGGGTAAACCTTCACAATAAAAGCTTTCTCAAGGTATAAAGCGCTCTGAACGTTAAATTGTGTAAAGCTACTTAACAGCAAGCCGCAGTAGCCTCTCGACTCTTAAACTGCTGGGTGCCTTGTGTAAGGCAGTAATGCTGCTTATTACAGAAGACATTCTGTTTTATTATTATTCCTGTACCGACTCAGAACCTAAAGCTTATTTCTTTTGAATTCAACTCGATTCAAACTTCACAAATACTTTATTGATCTCAAAGGGAATTTCAAGTAATAGCCTAAAGTCAGGCGAATTTATGAACAATTCAAAATGTTGATTCGGATGATTTACTTTTAATCTCCTCCCTGCTTGTTAGGAAAATAGGAAAGCAAAATTGACACAAATTTCATAAGTCTAGATCAAACTATAATCAGAATCTATTTAAAAACACATTTAGCCGCCATTCCCTCTGTCGGTCTTTAAGAATTTCTGACATGGACTCTGTTATCATAAATACTTTGTGCTTTTCAAACGCAGTGAAGCCGTTGTAATGGAAATCATGCTGAGCACAGCTCATCCTGGGCACCTCAGTCAATTATAGTGAACATTTGCTTTTAACTGAGGTTTTTAAAGCTGAGAACTTCACCAGTATCTGGTTGTGAGCTGATGTTTGCTGTGTCTTTTTTTTACGTATTCCCCTCACATAAATGCGCAAATACATGTTACCTCCAAGCTGAATTTCAGCTCTGGAGGTTGGTTTGGAGAGGTTGTTTATTCGATCACAGAACAGACAAAAGTGGAACCATAAAATAATAATAATAATAATAAAAAAAGCAACATTATTTAATTTCTTAGAACTACTGTGTGCGTTTGTATTTGATGGCAAAAATAAAAATCAGTCAACAAAAGTTAATTAAACAAGTAGCTTATAGAAATCAAAGCAAACATTAGAGAGCAAAGAACGGCCTTTGCATTTCTACAGACCTACGATATCGTGAAGGAAAATTCATATTTTTTGAGATTGTTTTCAGATATCAAAGTAACTGTGAGCGCCGATGCGCTTCCTGGGATTTAAGAAAACAACACATGCTGACCATTTGCAGGGTTGGCCTTGAATAGACCAGCCATTGATGATGGCCAACCTGGCCACCTCCCATAACTTCTGTAATTCTGGTCATAAAATAGCCATCAAAGGTGAAATATTTGTATTAAATGTACATGCCAGCCTGGTTCTGAAGCAGAAATATGGTGTGTAGCCCCACATTTCAGAGCTTCCCATCTGTATTTCTCCCATCTCTATAGCTTCTCCGCAAGCGTACAAGCCGCAAAGAGAAGAAGCACTTCCGAAATCAGATAGCATTCTTAAACCATTTTATATTTTCTGACAAAATACTGAATCACTGCAGCTTTTCAAAGGGGGAGCAAAAAATGTGTTTAGACTTCATTTTCCTCATTTCCACCTCTACTCTAATATCAGCAGTCATGGGATTCTGCAAGTATTCCAACTCATTTGTGAGAATCAGAGCATCTATGGGCTTTCATTGTATTTTATGCAGTCTTGGTGATTGCACAGACACTCGAGTGTGCACGGGTCACAGCCGAGGAATAAAAGATGAGACTCCAAATGTGGGGAAGAATCGATCTTGCTCTTCAGGAAGCCCTCTGGGAGGACAAAAGGGGCCACTTACGGAGCGGATGCATGAATAATGTGCAGATGATGTTAAATCGGGACGCCTGGTTCCTGACGCAGCTGACCTCTCACAAAACCCTCACGTTACATAAACAATGCGCCGCAGAGGGCCTCAATTTCTCATCGGCTCGGCTTGTCTCGGGTTTGTTAAAGGCGGAGAAACCCGTCCTGACCCAGGAGACGACTCTTTAAAGATCCCATTTAATCCGATGTAATACATCGTGGAACAAGTGCTCCAGAAGGCGCCCGGCTGCGTTCTTTGCCACAGAAGACTCAGCCGCTGTTTCACGGCGAGCCACGGTGGAAAGAGAATGAGAAAAATAAAAGCCACGCGAGCCAGGATTGGGAAATCATTTCATGTTTGACTTTGTTTGAGGAGAAGACGGGCAAATAAGGTCTTCCGACGTTCCAAAACCCTTCTTATTCATTAAACCCGTGGCTGACTTGACAGTCGCAGTTATTCTTATTTGGTTAGGATCAAACGTCATGACGGGTTTCTCTTGTGGTGTCGAACGTTCCCTGCTAACAGAAGGATCAAATATTAATTCAATCCGCAGATTTGTTGTAGCAGACTGATCCCGTCACTCAGCTGGGAAGCTTATCTTAGTATTTAGTGTTTGTACTAAGATCTGAAGTATTTCTATATGCAGATTTCAGAGGTTAGATCTGCATAGGTTTTGAGTAGTTGAATATAATTTGATATTCTTTGGCATGTCACGCCGGCATATATCCGTTCTGGATTGGGTACACCATTCAGATAAAAATGAAAATACAAAGTGTGATGGTAAAAAAAAAAAAACTGGGGCTAATGAAGCTTTTTTTTTTTTGCAACAACACAATTTCTCAGAAAGACTTCTTGTGAGTGGTGTTACCACTGCAAATAATGAGCAACCTGTTGCTGCTTGTAAAAATGTTGCGTTCCAAAATAAATGACCCCTTCGGTAAAAACGTGTCCTGTTGCAGAAATGTGGGCAGCCTGGTTTGCTAAAGAGTGAAACTTTTAAATGTGAAAAATACAGTGACTGGCTGTACTGATGTCACGTTATGCCAAATGAATCAAATCCGTTTTGGGAAAACCCAGCAGGCTGCAGGCTGGCAGAAAGATTACAGTCTGGTTGTGAACAGACTGTATTCCTTATGAAAAAAATGTTTCTTAAGTTTAATTTCTAAATAATTTTGTTTCATAAGGAAGAATTACAAAGTTTTGTATAATTTTTGTAAAACGTAAATACAAAAAAAAGTAACATTTTATGTCAAGGGATGTTCATGAGATTGGCATGACCCTGTCATAAACATGATATAATGCCTGTTATGACCATGAAGTCGTCCTTATGTATGTTTACAACTGTTGTATGGAAACATGAAGTGACATTCGGTAAATAAGGACACTTTTAATGCAAAGTTGTACTAAAAGTTGCATTAAAAGTGTCAACTGTCATTATTTACCAGATGACACTTCATGACAACATTCATAAAAACGGCTTCATGTTCATAGCAGGTGTTATATTGTGTTTATGACAGTATTAGGTCAGTCTTATGCACAACCCTTCAAATAAAGTGTCACCACCCCCCAAAGATAAGGAATTAACAAAAATAGATTTCCCTGTAACTGAAAAGCATAGCTGATTTGTAAAACAGACAGGCTTGCGAACTTTCTGGAAATAAAAAAAATACTCTCCATAAAATAAAATCCAGATTTTAAATGCACATTTTTTTATTTTTTATTTATTTCACCGGGTTGTGGAAGGGCTGAATACAAAAAGGCTCAGAGACCCTCTTCTGATGCATAAATACATTCTGATGTGGAGAATGTTCTGGACACAAATCAACTGGGTTACGTTTTATGAATCTATGCAAACCTATAGAACTCATAGAATTATGGAAAATTGCCCATGGGCGCATAATGATAGGTATTTTTGTTTTGTTTTGCGCTTATTTCCATTCATCATGAAACCTTGTTGCATCGTTACAGGGCACAATTTGTCCCGTCGTTCGCATGAGCTACTCGAACATTTCCCTTCTCGCCTCCCGTGTCTCACTCAGCCCACGGCCTCGCGAGTCCTTCGCCGCGTTTCCTTTACTTGAGGCAGATAAATTCTTCTGGTCCTCTTTTAGCTGTAGAGAGGGAACACAGCCTTCAGAAATCTGTGCGGCGCAACACATTTTGCAGGACTACCTTCTGAAAACATTTGTTGACCTCCAACACAGCGTTTTGTTGAGACCCAGAGTGAGGTTTAAGTCGGTGAGCACTCTCCTGAAGAGCAGGCTCATTCCATCCCCTGCCGGACGCTCTTGCCCTCCCCGGCTGACAAAACAAACAACAAAAACCTCCAATCCGTGTTCTCGTTCTGCGGCCGCTCGATAAGGGAGCCGCAGGGCAGACTCCGGCTGTGGCATGTACTCATTCAGGGCTGAAACACGCCACGCATTTGAGGACGTCTACAGCTGCTGTGCTTTGCAGGCGCCCTCTCAGCCTTCACAACAAAAGACTATTAATAAATCTTGTGTTCGGGGCCGGCTTTCAGTCGTTTGAGGAATTTTCATAGAGCAATCTGTTTATGTTGGCCACCTTTCCAAACAGCCACCTGTCATACACTAAGAGGATGCGTGTTGTATGCGGTACCACAGAAATGTACATTGATTCATTCCGTTTTTTATTTATTACTCTGAAGCTTTTCGGCTGCAAAACCTCGTCTTATTCCCAAATCTCTTGGTTGAATGGTTGAATGGTGCTTTTTTGATTGTATCCAGAACCTTTTTCTTCCAAAATGTATTACCTCTAGTACTTCAGGTTTCTTTTTTTTCCCTGATCTGCCATGTTTTTATTTTTTCTGCTCATCCTTGCAGCAGAATGCAGGAGAAGCCAGGTCTGATGCATATAAAGCCAATTATTCTGCCACTTGCAGGACGGCTTCTGATTTGTCCAGACTTATTTTTTGTCCAGGTTCTTACAGCTCAGGAGCTAATAAATTCTTGAAATGAACAATAAAACAATTACTTAGATAAATGAAGCTACATTTTAATCTCAGGTTTCATCGACCGTTCTCTAAAACGTAACAGTTTGTGGGTGCAGAAACACAAACAGCAGCTGTAGCTTGGAAATATATTTTTTTTACACATTTCTGAATGTAGATACAACAGGGATGTAAGAATCCATCTCAAAGATGTTGATGCTCCACTGAACCTTTGTCTGGACCTGGTTCTGGTTTTGCACTTCATTGTCCTCTAATTTAAAAACCGCAGCTTGCTTATTAAACTAACCTGAAATTTGTACCGTTTTGTACTAAATGAGATTCACAGTCCACAGCCGCTCTTCCGTGGTCATGCAAATTCCATTTCCTCGCTGACCTTTGACCTCATTCTGCTCTTAAATCTTCTGCTTCCCTCCCAGATGATATGAGAGAACCTGCCTCGTACTCGTTCGGAGCGCTCTGCTGCGAAACAAGGTTAATCATTCAGTAACAGATTTTTTTACTGTGACCCTTTGAACCCTCAGACTCTCAGCGAGGTCCAACCTTTCAACTCAATTAGCTTCAATCCTGGCGGCGCGGGTAAAATGTGGGGCTGCTGGGAATTCAGCGGAATATTTGTTGAATCTTTTTATTATTATTATTTTCAATGTGGAGTAAAATATTCCTTTTTTGTGTGTTTGGCTGAGGAAAAATAACTAAGGCAGCAATGAATTGCGATGATGTATAATGGCCATTTATCCAATCTATTGTCTTTTTACATTTACAGTGGACCCCTGCCTGCCTGCCTGATCCAGTATTTGCAGATTTTTCTGTGGAGCACAACTTTAAATTATTCACGGAAAAATTACGTATTTTCAGATTTGAAAAAGATATGCATATTTTCAAAAGAAAATGCAGCATGGGAAGCTGAAATTCATTGGCACAGTGCTACTTCAGACACTATTAGCTGTTGTTTGGGTAGCAGCCAATCAGAGCCAAGCCATTTTTCTTAGTCCTGATTGGTTGTAATACCCCCAAAAACAGATTAAGGGAGACTGTTGCTATTAGCTTCTGGGTTAGAGCTTACATGCCTTTCACGAGACATATTAATGAATATTAAGGTGTATTTCGTGGTTGAACTATTAAAGTAAAGCTTTTTTTTGTGTGTAGATTTTAGCTATAAATCCGTGGAGTAACACCTTGTTTTTGAGTAGATCAAAGCTTAAAGTAGAAACTGACCAACAATGGATCTGTAGATTCAAAGATACCAGTGTTTCAAACTGCGTTGGGAACAAATAGTATAAATATTCAACCCAAATACCGGACGGTTTTTTTGTAGGTAACAAGTCAAAACTCAGAACCTCATGCCACATAATGAAAATTGGCTGGTTTTTTTTTACAGTGTTGAAAATTTCTCAGCCAACAAAGTCTGACAGCTGACTAGTTTTAAAACAATTTTTGCATTTTAAAAAAGAAAAATCTTAATTGCATCTGAAATATTCTTTTAATATAAATGGAAAAACTGATTTAAACTTACCATTATATATAATTTTGAGATCTTTTTCTCCAATAAAATATTGACTATCTTCTCGTAACAGTGGAATTTTTGAGCTATAACGTAAACCATAATCAGCCTAAATTTGTCCATTTTTGCGGATTTTCCTCACAAGGCGGGATGGTCAAACCAAGAAAACATATTTCACAAATATTTTTTTTAACGAGTTCACTATCTCTGAGCAGAACTAACGAGGGGAAACACGCTCATTAGTTTCTTAGTTACGTGAAGTTTGTCCTCTCTGTTAATTGAATCTAGCAGTTCTTTAGGCACCGTGTGAGTGTGGGACACATCCCTGAGGAAAATAAACCGAGAGAAGCACCGGAGAAATAAAAAAGTCTTCTGCCGAGCCGTGGAAATGAAGCTCTCCGACTGTAAAATTAATTCTTCTGCTTGAGAACTCAGTTTCGTAAAAAGCTAACAAACAAAAATAAACTAAAGTCTTGGTAAGGATTAATTACTGATGAGTGGAGGAGCTCAAGAGTAAAGTCAACACATGTGTGAAATGAAATTTCCTCCCTCCTCCCCTCACGCTAGAAGTTTTGTACCATGGAGGCTAGTTTCTTAATTTTGTTTTTGTGTAGACTGCAAACATTTGGACTTGGCATCAAAAATGTGTTGAATTTTTAAGGATTTTGCTGCTGCAACTGTTTTTTTCTTTTTGCTTACTCAGTTTTCCAAATGGGGCAAATAGTAAAAATAAAAGGTGCTGAAACTTAGCAGAAATATTCTTGTAGTCCTTCAGCCGGTGTGCTTCTAGCGACTCCTCTTTTGTCGAGTCAGTTTCTGACTTTCCTGCAGTTCTTTACGAGCCCCGGAATGTCTCCTGTCAGGTGTCCTTTATGCGTCTTTGCAGCAACGGCGTCTGTCCAAAATTTATGGCAGATGTCTCCCTCGCTTGTGTGGCAGTTACAGGTTGGATGATATATGTCTGTGTGTTTAACTGCTTCTCCACGATGTCCTGAATCTCCTTTCTGACTTGGGTTTTATGCATCCAGGAGAGAAAATATGCAGTCTCTTCTCTTTTTTGTGTGTGTGTAAAAGAATCTCTAGATTGATGATTGATGTAATTTCTTCTGTTGAGCATTACAGAGGGAAATGACATTAAAATCTTTCATTCTGTACAGATATTTTAGAAGCAATTTTATCTTAGTTTTAGTAACTCCCTTTGTCATATTAGTAACCTAACCGTGTTTACACTTTAGCACAAGGAACTATCAATACCAGCTTGGGAGATTGAGTATTTTCATGTACTCGTTTCTCACCTGGAGTCCCACAGGGCTCAATTTTTGGTCCCCTTCTTTTGATTTTCATTTGTTCCTGCCAGGGTCCATATTGAAGGAGAATGGCGTGTAATTTCACTGTGATGCTTATAGTAGTCATTTAATTATGCCATATTATTGGCTGGATAGCTCTTAACTTTTGAAAGTTCAGAGAGAGTAAGACTTAAGAAGGCAAGGCTGTGACCAATTCTTTTCACCAATTTTGGCTGGATTGCTAATGAACTTTATCAAGGAGTCAGCAATTCTTCCATTGATAAGATCATCTACAAAGGAACCCATTTATTTTGCCCTCATTTCACTGTTTTTTGACTTGTTGTTGACCTCGATGACTTTATCCAAACCCATGTGGTCCTACTGACATCTACAGAAATATACCACTTCCAGAGAGACACAACCAGTCAGTGCCAGTAGAGCATTCTTACCACTGCCAGTCACTGAAACTTACTGTTTGGTACATTAAAAGTGGCATGCATGATAGCTCCTTAGAAAACAACAGCTTTTGGACTAACATTAGAAGAACGTTTCCTGTATTAAAAAACTAAAACTAACATGTTAAACTGACATTTTTACTGATTTGTGTGGAGAATCGGTTAGGTTGCAGTTCAGTTACAAGAATAAACTCGGTGTAGTTTCATTCTTTGTTGTCTAGGTTTTTCAACTGAGTTATTATTATTTTGCACCTCTGAATCCAAAAAATAAAATTTTCTCCATCATGTCAAGTTTTTTTTCTAATTTGATTTCGAGAAATGCGACCCTCTGACTAAATTGATTACATTTTTGTGACATGATGAGTTCATTTCTGTTAATATTTTTCATCCAAAAAAGGTGTTGGGAGAAAAAAAAAAAGGTTTTCTAACAGAGTGTATTAATTAAATGTCACAAACTTGAATTTCTGTAAATTGAATAATAAACACTGATAAGGGTAAGTACATGTGAATTGAACATTACGTCTTCTTTGTGCAAAATCCTCCGTCTCTTTTATGTCATGATGGATTCTCTCCTCCTGCTCCCAGATTCTCAGGAAACCAGTTCATATGTGAGAAAGTTGCAGATACACAAAATGAAATGAGTTTATAAAAATACTTGGAAGCTTCAGGTTGTGAACAAAATGGTCTTTAGTATTTTTAAAATTGTTGGAATTTTTTTTTTTTTTTTGACAAAGGCGTTTAACTCACTGCTTTAAAAAAAATGTTTAAATCGGTGGGGAAGAATCATACGGAAGACATCCAGAGGTAAAACTGAACATTTTACTGACCATTTCTCATTTCTCTCCGAGTACAAAAGTACAAATTCTACTGATAATCAGCTCCTGCAGTTGTGTCTAGATATGTTAAAGGGCCAAAATAAAAAACATGAAACTTGTGCTGGATGAGCCTCTTGGGTAGGATGTCGTTCTTCCATCCTAGCATATGAATCTAGATTCATAGAATTTATTTATTTTTCCCATGAAGGGAAATCTCCAACTCTCATCCCTATGAGACCTTGAAGAAGAAAAGAGGGAAACGTATAATTGTTCAGATGCAGAGAGAGCCCGTAACCACGAGAGCACCTTCCACTTCTCCACAGAACAAAGCACTGAGGGTTCTGTTGGAAGTGAACCAAAGTTTACCGTCGTTCGGGGTCTCTTCAGTCACACTGCCTCTCTTCTGAACAGCGTTGGTGGTAAAAAAAAAAAAAAAAATGTAAAAAAAAAGTACCCTCGGGCTTACACAGAGATAACTCTCCGTGTTTGATGTTGTAATGTGCCGGGCTGGTTTTTGTCAAGTCCCCCGACTATTGGTGGTTGGTGCCAAGGGGCCAACTGGAATTTCTTTGATGAAAATGATTGGCTTTAAAACGTGATTCCAATAGAAACAGAAGTGGAAGATCACAGCGAACAAGGTGTTTTCATGTCTGCTGCTCGGGAATACCTCAGAGCGCACAGCACAGCAGGAGGTACCGTGTGGTCATGTGTTTTTTTTGTTGTTTTTTTCTTTTTAGTTTTTTTTTTTTTGTGGAAATAGATGTAGCTCTTTTTGGTAGGAACAAAGAAGCTAGTTTTATTTGAACATAATCTATAAAAAGATAACCAATTTTCATTTGATTGTTTTAGATCTGTAATTGGAAGGATATAAAATCTTCCAAAAAAACGAGGAAGGAAAAAGCAAGAACTGCTGCCAGTGAAGACAGGGAGGTTGTGAGGCGACGCGTTCAGACCATATTCAGGCCACAGCAGGATAACTGTTCACATTTTAATTGGTCGTATGCAGTCATATGTGCCACAGTCAGTGGTTTCAGTCACTGTGTTCATGTGCTTCATGTGTGATGGCACAATCTGAACTTCCTATTCAACTTGTTCGGATTGAAACTCAAAATGAATGAAAATGAAGCATTATTGAATATGTCCTCAGTATCATTTAAAAACAAACTGACGAGTAAAACTAGATCATGACGGGACGTTTTTCACCGTTAGTCAAAATGACTAGTACAACCGCTGGTTTGAAGATTGCAAAATTGTAACTTGACAGTTTTTTTTTGGTGAGTTCAGTTTTACTAGCTGCATCAAGGAAACATTGATTTATTCAGACACAGCCCGTATAATCATCAATCAGTAATTAGAGCCAGTCTGGTAACAAGCAGTAGGCAATATGAGCTCAAAAGCGAGACATCGTGCCCCAATCAGAAAAAACAAAAACTCAACAAATGGGGAAACAAGATCAATATCCTTCAGTGTGCGAAAGGGTTAAAAAAAAAAAAAAAACAACTTTCAGGTAAGACTCAAATGAACAGCAAAATGAACCACAAATGGTAGAAAACATAGCACAGCTGTAAAATGTGTGAGGGAAGGTTCATTTTGTTACTACGTGGCTGTAATATTTTGGTAAAAAAAAACAATCCAATTTCAATAATTTTCCACGTTTTTGTCTTGTACGAGCTTGTACTGAACCACGGAGATACTAACAAGGAACTTGGAGTGCGATAAAGTTCTGTCAGAAATGGCAATAAAAATCCCAGTTCTAATCTGAAGTAGCTGGTTTCAGATCATTAAAAAGGAGTTTCCTCCTACACGACAGGGGAGATGTGCATGAGTTAAAACTCACCGGAGAGCAGTTCACACCTCAGAGGTGAAAACATCCTGATTATTTTTCTTTTGATATTTCTCCCACTGGTAGCATTGGATAGGATGGTGTTATAAAGATGAAAACAGATTAAAAAAATATTGAACAGTATAAATCCTTTTGTTAAACACTGGCTCACTAAGGCTGATATTCTCTAATGAACCATTAACTTTTTATCTTTAAACGAGTCAGAGTGAGCTAAATGCCAGCCTGCAAACATCCTTAATTCTCCAGTCTTCTCTTTTCTTTTTTTTTTTTTTTGAACACCTGGACCTGGTTAGCTGTAAATTCATTCTCTCAGGAGGTCATTTGAATACCAATTCCAAATTTTAGTTTTGGAGCTTGGGTCAAACGTTTGATGGAAGTACATGTGCTTTATATGAAGACCGTTGATAAACTGTTTCTGTCTAAAGCAGAGCAGAACTCCCACTATCCTCAGACTACTCTACAAAGCAAATAGTATATTATGATATTCTGTATCAAAAAATATATTGCATCAGTCAAGAGATATTCTGAATGTTATCACACACTGGGGTGAACAGCCAGAAAATTGTCTGGGGTTTTATAAATGTTGTAAGGCAATTTTGATGAGCTGAATCCAAAAATCACATTGGTTTAAATCAATGAAGAGAGTAAGACTTTTTATTACGAGTGTCAAAATATATGAAAAAAATTCCAACAACAATTTTAAAAATACTAAAGACCATTTTGTTCACAACCTGAAGCTTCCAAGTATTTTTATACACTCATTTCATTTTGTGTATCTGCAACTTTTTAACCCTGGCTTCAGCTTTAGTGTTTTTTTTTTTTAATTCTCTAATTTTGTTCCAGGCTTTAAGCTCAGGGTCGAATCCACAGCGATCAGTATAACTCAAAAACATGGCATTTCTGTGTCTGAGGCTCATGGGCCAGAAAGAGACAAAAAAGTTGTGTTTTCTCACAAAGAATATCTCGAAAGAAACAACAGAAGTGCAAATGGAGAACCACGTTAAACTCGCCAGAATATTTCTAGTTTTAAAATGCAGCCTTGAGCTCTTTTTAGCTTCAACAAACAGTGTAGGAAATCAAAGGGACTGAAAGATGAATCTAAAACATTCTGCTTAGGTCTTGGTTATAATATACATATATATATATATATATTTATATAATTGATTCTTCAACTGGGTTATGAAGCTTATAGTGTTGATTCTAAATCTTTTTTAAAATGTTTTTGTCAGTGATTGCTCGCGGTTCTACGTTGGCCAGAACAAACGTTTCCAGATCCGTACAGCAGCGGCGATTCAAACTCCTCTCTCCAGAGTGATTTCTCTGCCTGATTAACAACTTTCTCTCATCTATCTTCTGAATTACTAATTACGTAGATAATTAGCAGAAGTGATTCATGAGGCGGGAACATGTAAAAGCAACATTGCGTCGGTTCTGTACAGTCACTGTGAGCAGATTAACACAAACGCAGTTTTTTTTTCTTTTTTTCTTGTTCAAGAGTTACTCATCTCTTTTGGGGAATTCCTTTTTGACCCTTAGTTTCCATCTCATTTAGAAAACAGTAGGGCTGCTGTGGTGGCGCCAGGGTTAAACACAACCCACATGGAGGCCTTAGTTCCCACTTTCCTGTCAATTCACTATCAAATAAAGGCCACTAGAGCCAATAAAACCTTTAAGAAAAATCAGTAATCAGTCTGAGCCAAGAGCTCATGTAACACAAAATATTCAGTGTCAGAAGTGGGGTTTTTTTTTAACTGAAATTCATGTGAATGGAAGGAAGCGAATACATTAAATCAGTAATTCTGTTAAGAACAAATTGAAGTCATCTGACCTGAACTTGTTTCTACCCCAGAATGGATCCAACACATTGAAATCTGTGGAACCGGCAGTCAATAAACACATTTCACCACTCAAAGCTCATTTTATTAATTTATTTATTTTTTCTTCCATTTCTCCCCTTTTCCTGGCCTCCGATCTATATCATTGCGCTCTGTTCATGGTGTCAACTAAATCAATTCTGCTCATTTCTGTTTCATGGAAGGTGATTTATTCTGTGTTAAGTACCGGTTCCTCCCTCCTCCATTTCCTATGAAATTGCCCCCCGTTTGTCAGTGATAAAGACTCGGAGACTTGAGACGTATCGCATTTTCTTTTCCCCTGCCTTCCACGCGCTCCCTCTATTACGCTCCCCCTCATTGTCTGAGCTGACACGGCGGGCTGAGCGGCTTTCATCAGATAGTTTTATCTCAGAGAACATGACGCCGACACTGTGGGGAGAATAAACAAAGGCTGGGCAGCACATGGAAATCTGAGCGATGACAGCATTTTAAATATGGAGCAGGAAAGTCTTGAATACTGGATGTTATTTAAATCTTTCTATTAGCCTCACCCCAACTCAGATTTAATATGTCTCTTATGTTTATTCTTGAGGTTTAAGCCTTTAGAAAATGCTGGGGGGTTTTTCTCTTCCCACCGCCATTGTAATATTTGAGCTTTACATAATGTGATTTTTTTTTCTGTCTTTAACATAATGGAACTTTTTAGTTTCTTTCAGTAAAAACAGGGTCATAATGTTGAGGCACAACTGAAAAAAACCCCAAAAATCAAGGCCTGACTTGGCACAGAGATAAAACATGACTTCTTTGATAAAATGTGTATTATTTTTACTATGCTATCCTTTTCCTCCAAAGCCTACCTTTTTTTTTTTTTTTTTACAACCCCCTCCAAAAATAACATAAAAATGGAGCAATTATTCTTCAGCCTTTTTAGTTAAATGCTGCCTGATCAAATGTAATTATAAGGCACAGTTAAAAGTAACAGTTGACCAAAGTGCTGTACAACAACAAAAAAAAAAGACAAAGGTATCCTGGCAACAAAGTTACAGTATCTAGTTGATTTTATATCATGTTTGAAATCCAACATAAAAACTTTTTTTCCCATATTAAGTAAGCAAAAGTCTGGTAAAAGAGGTTCTCCTCTGTTTACCTTTTCTCTTGGCCTGATCTCAGCGATCTAGTGTGGATGGATGTAGGAGATGAAATACCTGTCCAATTACTTGATCTCCATCTTTAGTGATTTTGAGGAAATCAGCTGCTTTTCTTCTCCTGCTCGTCTTTATATTATTTGCTTTGGGATGACGCTAAACAAATGTTCCAGGATCATCTCCACGATTTAATCCTTCTTTAATCCTATCATCCCCAGTATATGGCTGGTTCTCTTTATTCTTTAAGCATGTTTTATTTTCACTCCGATTGCTTCAAGATTTCTGTCATGAACATTGTGTTGTGTTTTTGTTTATTGAGCTACCAGGACATAATCCATTTGTTTGGACTTGGTTTAAATGTTGGAACAGTTTTACAGGAAACACACAGCAGCTTTCTTCACACTTTGTGTTTACGTTGTTAAATTAATTTTAGGATCGTTCTGTTTTGGCATGTTCTCTATCAGCTTTAGTGGGTCTTTGAAGTGTGCAAGCTCTCCGTCAACTACAGACTTCGCTACAGGTTTAGACTTGTACAGGTTTTTCTTTTAGAAATGCATATTGCAGCGTTATTTACATTGCATTTTTGCACTAGATGAACCAAATCAAATCAGGATTTATTGTCAGTTCTCCTGTGCATACAGTCATAGTGCAGCAAAATGAAAGAGCGTTTCTCCAGAGTCAACATAAGTAATTTAAAAACTCATGTATGAAGTGTCTAAACGAAGTCATTAAATACAACTTAGATTTTTATATATATTTTTTATAATCTTTTACATAACAGAAACTTTCAGCTGATAAATATATTTTCCCTTTAGTTCTCAAGTGAATAATCTAACGGCTGATAATAACTTGATGCGAAAAGACAGGAAAAACATAAGCTTTTTTTTTCTCCATGAGATTTTTACATTTCTGCTTGAGGCTGTGTATTTCAACCTGCAGGCATACACACTCACTAACACAACATGAACGCATACATTAGATTTTGGCTTATTAGGAAAATAATGCGTGAAAGCCTTCCACACATTTACCAACACAACTTTAGTTAACCAGATTTAGTGACCGAAAACATTAACCTTAAGTCTAGCAGATGAAAACAACCCTGTGGGAACACGGGTTTGGGTCTACAGGTTTGTATTTATTGATAATGCCAATTCTGGAACCTGATCTTAATTTCCCACCAGTCCAGTGGATCAATTCAAACCATGTTATTTTCTGGTCTTGTCTGAACTGGGCAACAGTTTAATTTATTTACAAAGAAGTTCCAACTAAACCCTCTCAAATGCTGCTTAAATATTTTGACATTTTTTACTTCTCTCTATGATAAATTGCTAGCATCTGGGTTGATGGTCTTTACCAGATAGTACAAGCATCTTCTTCTGTTTGGCAAATGACTCAGTAGCAGCACCACCTGGTGGTAGACGAAAAAGGTTACAGGCAGCCGAAGATAAAGACAATGCAAGCTTTGCTTACTGTTATGGAATGACCATTTAAAGATTTGATATTCAGTTACTGAATATTTCTCATAAACTGAGTTTCTGAGTTGCAGTAAAAGCCCAATTGATAGGATCTGGATTTTGGTTTAAAGTTAAGAACAGTTCATAATTCCCCTTGACTTAGCAATTCAACTAAAAAAGGTTTTAGTGTTATGCAGACACTGTAATCTCAAAATCAGAATAAATTGCTATATGGATCCTGATTCAATATTTTAGCGTCTAACCCTTTGCAAATTAGAGTCCCAATTAAAAATTTTGGAACTTTGCCATTTTACCAAGAACAATATTTTTTTCTGTGCTTGTTGCTCATTTCTGATATTGGTGAAGTTATGTAGTATAACTCAATTAAAACAGCCTATAAGACACAAATCGTTCAAATAAAGTGCTAAACAGAGCTAACTTGGACTGATACCTGCTGCATTTTAGGAGAATACCAATTTCCATTGTATCATCTCAGCTTGTCGGATGAAATGTATGCCTTCCTAAACATCCTCCTGATAAAGATGTCACATGTTGAATCTGATGCTCGAATCTGTCCAGAGACAGATGTGTCTCTGTCCTTGTTTACAGAGAATTCTGTGCGTCTTTTCAACAAACAAGTATTGAAAGTGGTATCGTACATTGCTGAGGCCAGAATAAATCCATTTAATGCCTGTAGCCTCACATCCAGAGGAGCTGAAGCCTTGAAAAGGATTGATTTAACTGATTCGCGTTTTTTTTTATGTTTGCCTCCGACATCTTAGTAGAAGTGTAGGTACATGTTAATTTTAAAATATTTTGTGTTTTGCAGCTTCTTATATTGTGGTCCATTAAAGGAGTGTTGGGTACTGTTGAAATTTTGATGAGTTCACACAAAGATCCAACCCTTGTTTTATTTTATCCTTTAATTTTGGTAAACCAATGGCCCAAATACTGTTCTGTTCATTTTCTCAGTTGTTTTTGTTCGAGAGTGTATTCTATGGTAGACATCAAACAATAAAGTCAAATGTAAAAGAAAGAAGTGGTGCTAAAAAGCTATAAATTTCCTTCTTCTCTGTAATATTACCATTTCTTCTACCGATTTGGTATAATCTGTTGGTTATCTGCAGCTCTTTAAACATAAATCTTCTGATTAAATGAGAGCAGAAGAAAGGGGCGAGAGTTGATGAAACACAGCATAAGAGATGCATCCTGACTTTAAAAAAAAAGAACTGAAAATAAATGGAGAAATGTCTCAAGGAAGATGAAAAGAATTTGGCAAAACCTGAAATGAGGATTAAAGTGAAAAAGGAGGCGAAAGAATAAGCTGCTGACATAGACCAGGAAAAATAGTCGATGTCATGGTCGCGCGGTGAGACGGGAACATCAAACAGCTCCCGTCAAAAGACCATTTCTACTTAAGCCACTGCCGTAAAACACTTGCATTATATCCTGAATCTAAAAAGGAAAAAGGTGGCTCCATGTGACACACAAAGGTTAGAAGCTGCGAGACGGATGGAGGGAGTGGCGCAGACCCTCTGGAAGGAATTCAAACACGACTCCACAGATCATTTCCTATCCAAGCCTGGTGTCAATTAAATATTTGGACTTCTCGCTTGTTCAGACACTGGAATAAGAACCTGCATTTTTTCCACCCATGGCTTTTGTTCCGCTTTAGTGTGAGGAAAGCTTAACTAAACCTAATTTTGTATTGAGATCATTTAAAATAACTTTACACACAGAGAAATGGATCATCAACCAATTAATCTAACCAATTTTTTGGGTTAGATTTGAGTGGAACAGTCGCTTGATTAATATTCAAAGCTACTATATCTTAAAAATCTTACTTTACCCCTTGGGGAAAAAGGTTAAAAAGGACACAAAGTTACAACAGAATAATGTACTAAAGCCATCAGTGAATAATGTATAACCTTATTGATTCTGCTAAAGCTCATCCTAAAAAG
Organism: Xiphophorus couchianus; assembly: GCF_001444195.1. Classification (NCBI taxonomy): domain Eukaryota; kingdom Metazoa; phylum Chordata; class Actinopteri; order Cyprinodontiformes; family Poeciliidae; genus Xiphophorus; species Xiphophorus couchianus. The sequence goes on along the minus strand of NC_040237.1, from coordinate 12,750,993 downwards.
CCACCGCCTCTGCCAGGTAAAACAATAAAAATAGAATAAGGATTTAAATGTATTAGAAAAACAAAACTTTTTTTTTCTCAATGAATAATCCAATGGCTAACCCTTGGGATTGAGGTAAAAGGCTCTTAGCTGGCATACTTGCACAATAACAGGCAAATATAATAGCCTCCCTGTGTTTTTACCCCCTTTATGTCCTGTAAAGGTCAGTAAGAGACTCTGTTACATGCTTTTGAATGTCTCTTTAACATCTGCATTGCCGACACACAAGCAGCACAAGGCGGACCATTGACTCCGAACAAAGTCAGGAAAGTTTAGTGCTTCGCAGAAATCGTTTCCGCTCGGCGTCCTGCTTGAACAAAGCCACACAAAGAGGGCCTGTCTCGTTCAGCATTCTTCTTCCCTGCTGGAGCTCAGGTAATTTCATTTTCCCCAAAGCACCTCATTCAATAGATTCCCCTCCTAACTGTTATTTGTGATTATTACAGGGCTGCATCCGTTTGGGAATGATACTTACTGGACCAGGAAATCGACTGTTCCAGGCACTTCTTTCTTTCTCTGTCAGGGCCGACGCCCGCTGGATCGATGCGCCTCTCTGTGCTGTAATTTTTGTTGAACTGCTTCCCATTTGGACCCTCGCTGTGTCCTCCGCTCGGCACAGAAGCCTCTTCCTCTCATTTGGCGTTTCATTGTTAGCCGACGGAGCTAAATGCGTCGGACGTGAATCCTGTCGCGGTAATTCTCTAAGAAGCCGTTTAAACTTGCAGATCTTTCTGTTTAAACTGCTGAGGTACGCGGGGAGGGCTGGGGGTTCCGGACATCTCACCATTCATCTCGGAGACTTTCTGGAACATAAAGGCGATAAACTCCATCCTGTCAGGTGCTGAAACTTCCCAAGAACCCATCAAAGATTAGTTTTGTGCTGTCCGAATGAGTTTGTGAGACATGTTTCTGAAACCTTCTGCAACTTTGAAACTCAGACCCCCTTTCCCATGAATCATTGGAGCTATTTGGGCAGCTGTGGGGGCTTAGCGGGATGAGAGTTGTACTTTAAATCTACTTTCCCGGCTGTCATACTACTCCGACCTTCCTCTCCCCAGATTCATTTTTACGTTTCTCCAAGTAACATAGAAATAGTTGGTTTTCCTCCATGCTGCTCCCAGTCCGATACCATCAAGAGACGTTCCGGGTTGGAAATTGAAACCCGCAGCAAACCTGCTGCGGCAAGCCTGCCGGGTTCACAAGCCAGATGAGATGAAAGCGAACGATTCAATTATCTGATACTATTATCTGCACTGATGCTCACATGTGACTTTAGACTCAGCTTGCCTGTCTTGAGCTGAAGGCATGACAGTGTACCTGTTGCTCATTAACAAGGAATGAGATGGGAAATTTTAATCTGAAAGATGTCTGCCAGCAAAGATTTGGTGGTTTAAAACAGTCGAAGGCTTTGTTTACGATACGTGTTACATACGCCCACGTAATAATTTGATTAAGTGCTGCCTGGAAGCTGAAGAAAAGTCTAGATAAAAATCTGATGTTGCTTATTTGCCCCCTCCTGCCTAAAAAAGGTTGCAGTGAGTCAGTTCTGTCCTCAGATGTCATGAATTCTATTCAATTACTTGTTTATCCCAAATGAAGGATTGTAAATAAGTTGCATAACCATTCCTCATCCATCCATCCATTTTCTGTTCACCCTTGTCCCTAATGGGGTCAGGAGGGGTGCTGGTGTCTATCTCCAGCTACGTTCCGGGCGAGAGGCGGGGGTCACCCTGGACAGGTCGCCAGTCTGTCGCAAGGCAACACAGAGACATACAGGACCAACAACCATGCACACACACACTCACACCTAGGGAGAATTTAGAGAGACCAATTAACCTGACAGTCATGTTTGACTGTGGGAAGAAGTTGGAGAACCCGGAGAGAACCCACACATGCACAGGGAGAACATGCACACTCCATGCACACAGACCCCGGGCCAGAAATCGAACCCAGGACCTTCTTGCTGCAAGGCAACAATGCTACCAACTGCGCCTCTGTACAGCCCCATAACCATTCCTCTGTTTGCAAAATACTATAAAAAAAGCAGTAGTTTCGTTGCTATTTTGCACCTTGACCTTCCAGCGTGATATTAGAAACCCTGTAGCTGTCACCCTCAAAATACCTATTTATAAGTCAGTGGGTCCATGAGGACACCGGTGTCACCATGAAGTTTAAAGCTACAGTATATAATATGTTTTTTACATAATTGTTCAAACTGTCACCATGTTGTGACCGTCTAATACGAGACAGATAATCTGTGAAAAGATTGAGCTCCTCCACCTCCTGCCAGGGCTACTATTGCTGTCCGAAGAAATGTGCTGCTCCCGAACAAAAACAACCAATCAGAGACAGGAGGAAGGTCCTGGCGCTGTCAATCAAACTCATGTATGTGCTGATGGATGTGCTAATGGCGGAGAAACAACTTAAGGTTCTGGGGAAACCATTTATCCGCCTTCATCTGTGACCATTCTAATTCTGCATTTGCGGTAGACTCCGTTATGGTGAGCCAGCTGTAGCGTAGGTTGTGAGCGGTGCGTACATCGGGATTATTGACAGCGGTAAGACCCTCCTCCTGGCTTTGATTGGTTGTTTTTGAAGGAGCTGTGTTAGCACAGAGAGGACGCAGAAGAGCTAATGTTTTTTCACAGATTCCTCTCTCTGATGGAAAAGTATATTATGCTGTCATGACCTAGTGATAGCTTTAACAAATATGTACAAAACCTTTTTTTTTTTCAATAAAAGTTACATACTGCAGCTTTAATGAGTTAAACTGACTTCACTGGTGCTTCATTGGTTTTCAGTTTATGGTCCATGCCAGGTACCTGGGTTACTGAGCATTCATATCAATTTCCAAATCCTTTGAAGGAGACAGTTTGGTTCAGTGTTGACAGTTCTGAAAAACATGTACTGACCATCTGGGTTTCTGTCCTACAACTCGTTACTTTGGCCCAAGCAGCTGTTCAGAAATGGCTTCATAAGAGTTTATCAGCTCAACTCTAGGAGTTGGGAACTCAAAGCAATCACAACCAATGACTCGAAGTTCTCAGTCGTCAGGTTAAACAGAGTAAGTGATTTAGTGGAATAACCTCTGCAGATTAAGCCACTTCTGTTTTAAAAAATTAATTGCACTGTCTGTTGCATATTTATTAAGCCCTGGAAACGGAACAGTTCAAACAGAGCAACTGTGGTCATTTTCTTTTTGTTCTGCCACCAGAGAAGGATTTTTTTTCCCACTTTTTTTTTTTTGACATAATCCTTTACTCCTTCATTGTGTTTTCAGTCGGGCTTGCGTCTGTTGGGTTGTTTCATCTGTGGATGGAGCAGCAGGAGGCCTGATGAAAACCAGGTCCCAACACAGAGCTTTTTTTTGTACATCTGTCTTTTCATATTCTTCTGGTGACTGTCTTATTTTATTTTTTTTTTCATTTTCTCTGTCCATCTTCCTCTAAGCACTCCTCTTCATCTTCACTTATGATTTCAGGCCTTAAGAGGCTCTCCCTGATGGAAAGCAGCTCTGTCATGTGTTATGCTCTGCTGGAAATTGCCTCCATGGTAATTTTCTAACTCGCCTAACTCAAGTGTGAGTAATCTCTGTGCGAGGCCTCCATCATGCTCATGTACATGTAGATGCTGATCACAGACGAGGCTCAAAATCTCTTATACAAGACAATAAATATGCTGTGCTAACAGCCACCGATCTGGAGTTATTTCCATCAGATGTTTTTTTTTCGTTTTGGGGAATTACTTCGATGCAGATGAATCATTACAGCAAATGAATTGTTCCTCATGTCTAGATTGATGTTGTTATTCTATGCTGCCTAAAAACGATTATAGACAGATGGTTGTGAGTGCAAGTTTGACTAATTTGGAACGATTCAGTCTTTCTAATGAGCTCACAAAGGACTAATAGATGTTTCTAATTTGTTAATATAGCATTCAAGACAAGTCAAAGAATTACTTTATTCACGTATTGGGTTTAGAAATTGAATTCATGGTTTTGACGGTCGTTTTGTTGCACCGCCGTTGCTCGTCTTCCTGAGGGGATGCTGCATTTTTCTTTTCACTCCTCCTTTCGGTTTTCATGGTTTAACGTCCAGGCAGAAAATCACATTGTGGGCTTTCTTCACACCTCGATCCTCGGTTGCCACGGTAACGGCGAGCATCACTTCCAGCGACCTTAATAACATTCCTGGTGAAGTAAAATGGTGTCCTCTCCTGCCTCTTTTTCCACCTCCTCTTTTGATAGTTTCTGGACATTTCTTCCCCTGGCCTCTGGTGTTCCTTAATGTCTTTGTTTCCCGTTCACCTCTAATTTTCTTTTCATTTTTCCGTTGCCCTCATGTTGTGTCATGCTTGTTTAGAACATCTCCCTTTTCATATCTGTTTTTAATTCTGAACGGAAAACCGCTAACCAGAAGAAATTACTTTGCGAAGGCTCGTCAGTTTTATGAGTCCTATGAAATCTGTTGATTTTAACCAAATCATGGCAACATTTGAATTAATTTACAGACACAAACACGCTGAGATGGAGAGTGAACTAAATTTTTTTTTAAGTAAGAGCTGAGTTACAATAGTAAAATAATTTAAAATTCTCTTATTAATATTGCCACTGGAGGGATCTCTTCAGAAGGATTAGTGGATAAACTGAATTAAGCAAAGTTTAAATTATTTTACAATAACACATTCAAAACGTTCACATGAAATATTTTTATCCTTTTATTTATTCAGGTTTTTTTCCTGTGGTTCTAACGAATGTCACCTCAAGATACTTTGCAGTAGAAACCCAGCCATCTAGCATCCATCGCTACTTCTCAAAGAATTAGAAATTACAGGAAATAAACAGGTGACTATGATCTTGGATATCAATGAGACAACTTGTATGAATAAAGGTCAAAGAAATAAAAAAAAAATAAATTAAAACAAAGACTTCAAATTTTTACTATGCGTAACAAATTTATAGAACTCTAATTTCCCTTTTATAAGTGAGAAAAAATATCAGATTTTGTCATAATCAGATTTTTTTTTAACCTAATAGAGTTCAAATTCAGTTCAGTCTAGTCCAGGTTGTCTATTTGGTTAGACAAATTGGACAAAACTACATTTAGTCCAATTTGATCCTTCTTACAGTGATATTGCTCAACTATCAACCTTTTCAGCTCCTAAAAAGGTTGTACCAGAAAAAGTAATACCAGATAAAAAGCTCTTCATCTGGTATTACCTAGAGCCCTCTAATGTAGCTATTATGACTGGTTTGAGTTTTGACAAACAGTTTAATTTTACTTGTTTTGTTTCCCTTGTCAAAACATACACTTACTGTAATTTAACATTTTCATCAAAATTTTAATTAAACATCACTTAATATAAAAAAAAAATAAAAAAGGACATGAATACTAATGTTCACATAAACACAAAATAATCACATAAAAGCCCCGGACAGGTCTTAATTGCAATTCTGGGCAGCCTGTAGGACTGGACAGATTGCACTAAACACAATATGTTTACGGACTGATATTACAGGTGCAACATTTTGCTCACTTCACCTTCAGGAAATGTTTGAAATTAGTCTTTCAGCACATCATATCAAGTACTGATTTTCCCGCAATTAAATGTGGGTGAGCTGATGCTGCTGTCTTGTTTCTCATCCCGTTAAAAGTGTGACTACGAATACAGTCCAGTTGCGAATCACCAATGAAATGTTGGAGCAGCTCAACCTTTCTATTTTATCTTCAGCTATTTTAAATTCTGGGTTGCAATACAACTTTTGCGCTCAAAAAGATCCAGATTTATCATATGGAGTTTTTTTTATTCCCCCCCCACACACATCAAGTTTTAGTCTTCTTTTAAATTACACAGAAAAAAAATCGAAAAGAAACTGTAACAATCCAAAGTCTGTGAGGATTTTAGATTATTTAAAAAAAAAAAAAAAAAAAAACAGCAGCTAGGAACAGAAAGTCTCAGAGCAGAGTAATGGGGCTGTCAGTAGAGGCGCTTATTAAAACAGACTGAAAATTAGCAGTGTAATTTTAGAATCATGTAACTTTGTTCTCAGTGATCCAGCCAACAGTCCGCTGTGTGAGTAATTATATCTGACAAGCTTACACACAAAGAATGAGGGATAATTGGCTTTATGGATGGCTCATTGTCCTCCGCGTCGGCGCATAGTTCATCCACCATGAAGTTCTGCGAGAGCGATGAAAACAAAATGACATCCAGCAATAATATCACACCTATTACACATTCATAGTAAAAGCAGCACTTTTTCTTTATGTTAGGATTTTACTGATGCTTTTCCAGGTTTTGTCAGAGTTGGTCCAAAATTGTACTGAGGCCCAAAGCAGAATTTATTTTGCATCTAACCTCCAGGTAAGCTTGCCAGCCACTGCTGCCCTTATGTTGGTATCGCCCTCATACTCATCCTCACCTAGTGCAAACATTGGTTTATAAAATAGCATTATCATGAAGCGCTATAACATTACTGATGATGGAAACGTTTAACAAGTTTATTTTTGTTTTCATCCATCTATGATTAGCTGTTAACGGTTTTCTCTTCTAATGTCCTTATACATCTAAACATATGATGCAGCGTTTTACTAAGACACTGACAAATCAGTCAGCGTCTCAGTCAGTGTAATCAAAAATTGAAATTCTTGGTTTACATCTAACATGAAATGTGTTGCTTCATGTTCCGTCCTCTTTGGGAAACAAGCCAGAGCAGGGCAACAATCCTAAACATACAGCCAGCGATACGATGGAATAGTTCAAATTAAAACAGAATTTTGTCCAGTCAAAGTCCAGGCCTAAACCCAACTCACATTATGTAGCAAGATTTGAGTCCAATCAATCCGACTGAACTAGTTTGAAAAGATGGTAAAAAAAAATAAAAATACCCTGAAAGACTTGCAGTTTTACTTTCACATACAGTCCGTAAAAATACAGTTATGTTTGGAGCTCTAATGCAAAAAAAACGAAAACTGACAAGGTTGGAATACTTTTGTTTGATACTGTGTGTACGGTGGCCGAAACTTCTCTCTAAATTTTAGAGATAATTTTCTGTGGCATAACAAACAGCTGTCTGTCATTTTGTGCATGCTGAGCCTAGTTGAAAATTTAGCTAGCTATAAAGTTATTGGATCTTCAGTTGATCCTGAGTCAGGCCCCTTTCACTTAAGAGCAAGCTACGCTGCACTACCACTACTACACATCTGAATGTTGTTGCCAGGCAATCAATATGGTTTCTGCTCCAGGATGTTTCCTTTAGCTGGTCAAAGTCCTGATGGATGTGGCAAATTTCTGCACCTAAACCATCAGATTCAACCTTGTAGTGGAAGAAGAATCTTTCTTATTAATTTATCAACTTCCCTGCAGCTTGAGAAGAGGTTAAGGAGAAAAGGACTGATCATGCCAATATTTATAACCCAGGGGCATTCCTTGGAAAATGCAGGTCAAAGGAATTGTGCAAACTGCACATTCTGTGTTCACCACTGCACTGTTGGTCACTGATAACAAGGCACAGCACTAAAAGCAGAGGAGGTTCTTTTTAGGAATGCCTCTATGAAGGCATTCCAAATCTGCTTTCACATTTCCTCACCTTGTCTCTGCTAATAAAAATGCCTGACCTTTTTCTTTGACGCCCGAGAGGAATCATCATGTGGACCTCACACAAAACTTGTTAGCAAAACCCAAAGTGAAACTGTTCCCTCCTAATCCCTTCATCTTTTTCCTGGCCACCTCTTCATATCCCTCCACCGCTCCGGTCCTCCTTCCCTCCACAGGGGCCCAATAGTTCCTCTCTGGCTGCCTCTAATTGACAGCAGACCATTAAAAAGCCATCGGAGACGTTTCCCTCTCGACATTTACAACATTAGCCAGAAAACAATTTGTTCTTTATTCCTTTGCACTTCAAACTAGCTGACCAGGTGAGGTGAGGAAGAGGAAAGTTTAGTCCTTGTTTGTTCTTATTGGATACAAATTGCTCTTTTGATGACCAATAAAATAACCGAGAGGCGTAGTGTTTGGTTTTTGTGGCCTGCAAGATTAAAGTTTTCTTAATCTGCGCCAGTGATGAGATGTTGCTTTCTTAAAAAAGTGACATGTCGACAGCAGCAGTAGGTTACGTTTCAAAAAAACTAGCATTTTGGCCCGACTTTCCAGATTACCAGATAATTTAAATCTCTAATTTTGTCAGATATGTTTGGATTTGAAAGGTAGAATCGTTACACAGCATGAACTGCTTTAGACTGAGGTTAATGGGGTGTGTGCAGTGCAGATGGCATGTGTTTGAAGCATGCTGTCAAAGAGAATGTGATGCCCAAAATTGAAACCGTTTAATTTTAACCAGGTCATGAAGAAGGTGTGCTTTACCCAGCGGAGGATCACCTTGATGTGAAAAATGTCTGAACCTGCCAATCTGGACTCAAGGTTTGGATTATTTGGTGCAACATGACATTGCTTGAATCTTTGTGTGCATTGATGTACTCATTATTTCCAATTGAGTACCACTTTGAAGACATTTTTAACGTGGCAAATGTTTGCAGTTAAACTTTTTTCCCAACCTCATGACTGGTCCAGAAGTCGACAAACTCACATCTGACAATTCTGCTCAAAGGTTTTTCGTCAGCGAGTCTTTCCCAGAACGATTTTTTAATTTATTTTTTTGTCATCGTCTGCATGATTTTCTTCTCAGTAGTAGATAGGACACAATACGAAGGCAAGAAAAAGACTCAACATGCAGCAGATGAAGTGAAAGGTTCATTTAGTCATCATTTAGGGAAAAGTTACATTGGTTGTCATCGTAAACAAACAAAAGATGTGTTTCTGAGAAGTCCACCATGACAATAAATATCCAAATGAAACATCGATACAATGTCTTCATGGATGTATTGAACCTCTCAAACTTCAATTAAAGTGAGCTGTAAATGTCCTGCTGCTGTCAGACTTAAAAATTAATTGCCCCCAAAATCTAACAAACAAAACGTTCTATATCTATCTATCTATCTATCTATCTATCTATCTATCTATCTATCTATCTATCTATCTATCTATCTATCTATCTATCTGTATATATATATATATATATATATTTCTTAGACTCCAAACAAGCTTTTCTTTTTTCTTCTCTTCACTTTTGGCTTCAGCAAGTTCAGAAAATAGACTCTTTGTTTTTTTTTGCTGTTTTGTTTTGCTTTCCAACATCAGAACTCAAACTCCTCGACCAACTTTCTTGTTTTTATTTATTGCTTTCATGCATTGTTCTGTTCGGCCTCGTTTCACACAACCCTCCATCAATAGTGCCGAGATGGATTCAGCAAAAGCAGCATCATAGAGGCGAGCAGCTTTTCTCTGTCGATAGTTGTGTGAGGTTTTTCTCTCTCTCTTTTTTTTTTTTTTTTTTAGCTCTTTGCATCTTTTCTCTAATGCACCTGAGTGCCTCACTGAACAGCTACTTGGATCATTTGGGCCACAAAAGCCATTCTGAAGAATCCATTCACTCTCTTTGTCGGTCTTGTGAGGGCTTTGTGTGTTGCTGAAAAGATAGGGAGATTAGGAGGAACTGGAAAAAGGAACGTGATGCTCATCGCTTGTTGTGTTTGAGACAAAATACAACTCTGGAATCCATTGCCATTCCGCACTTTACAGATTGGCCTCATTTTGGCTTCATGACTCTCCTCTGAAAAAGTTTCCAGCCTCCCGAGAGCCGAGGTGCCGTCTTGCTGCAGCTCCGACCGTTAACCTGCAGAAATCGACTGCCAGGACGATTTGATGGGCTCAGACCTGAGAGACGTGCAGGGGGAAAGGGAAACGATGATCAGTGGAGGTCAAAGATTTGAGATTGGAAGCTGCTAAAATAAGTTTGTTTTTTTTTTTTGTACATGAGGACAGAAAAAAATTTACAATGACTGTAACTGAAGATGTCAGGATCTGTGTTTTTCTGTGTTTATTTAGAGTTTTCTGTGTCCTTAAGTCTCTTCGTTGTCCTGTCCTCCCCTTGATTGTTCCCAGGTGTGTCGTCTCTGTGATTACCCTCCCGTGTATTTAACTCCACCTGTGTTCTTTGTTCCTCGTCGGGTCCTCGTCAATGTTTAGTCTCTTCGTGTTCAGTGTGTGTTACTCCTGCTCGTTGTTTGGACTAAGTTATTTTCATTAAAACATCATATTCATCATACCTGGGTCCGCTGCATCTGCCTCACCACTCTCACCACCCGCACTTCCTGACAGAAGAAGCAACAGTACTAAACGTATCGCTTTTTATGATGGTGCCATAGAACGTTAACTCCCTCGCAGTGTACAGATGAGCTGGTTTGGAATATACCAAACATGGATGAATACCTTTAGTAAAGGTTGTGGTCAATTTCAAAGACATTGATCACAGTTTGTTCACTTCTTTGTCTCCTCTGGCTTTTTGGGGAATGAACACAGGTCCTTGGAGAGTTTCGTAACCACAATAAAAAATTTTAATTCAGTTTGAGCCAACTTTTTCTCTTCAGCGCTAGGTCAAGCTTGGTATGTCACATTCTTAAGGAAGCTTTAACCTAACTCTTCATCCATGACAGCTTTCTTCAGTATAACAGCTTCACCTGTGCTAAAATAAATGTAGCTGATCAGTGAATTTGTATTTTATGTAAGAATTTAAATTATTATTATTTTTTTTTACATCAAATTAGCATGCATCTGTTTCCACTTCTGCCATAAACGCCACTAAAGCTGTTGTGCTATTTTTGCTCAATTTTAGACACATTACCTGTCCAAAACTATTTTATTATCTATCTGTTCTCCACATAACATGTGCACTTGCATACTCAGTCTTTTCTCTGGTGTGTTCACTGACAGTCTGTAACATAAATATATAGGCACCGCTGTATACATTACAGTAATCGTGAATTGGGAAAATGTATAGGGGAACGTATTCATGTAGGATTGACTCAGAACGCCAGAAGAGCAAGCTTAGTTAGCAGCAGTTTCAATTTCTGCCAGAAAAGAATTTAAATCAGAAATTCTGATAAAACTGAGATTCTGTCTGAATGCAGAATGGCTCTCAGCTGTGCTGCTACTTTGTGTCTCCGTAGACTCACAGGTGATGCTGAGCTACTTCCTTTGACCCCCGTCAGTCTGTGGCTTTGCTCTGTAGGAGTAAAAGAGTCTCCGTCCTTGAGGGGAAAAAAACAAACTTTAAAACTCCTCACAGCTCTGTATCAGCTGGGAGGCGCAGAAGGTCGGCTTCTGCAGGTCTGCACCCACTGAACAAAACTTGAAAGCTAAAGTCACGTGATCCAGACCTGGGGGCGCATGTCGGGTTTTCTTAGCCATCTGTCTGCACGGCAGCTGCAGTCTGCTCTGACATGAATGTCTTTACCCATAATTTACCCGTTGATGCAGGTTATTATTTTCTCACACCTGACAAAGTGCAGTTCTGCTGTTTGATGATTCCCACCAAGATATATATATATATATATATATATATATATATATATGAAAAAACATGTTTTTTGTTGCTTTCAGGTTTTCTGCTTCTTATTTTGTATTCTTTGAAAGACTTACAGTTACAGTGAAGTCCTTTCACAGTTATTTTGTTCTCTGTTGTTGAAAAAGTCATTTTCTTGACTTTGAAAATCATTCTAAAATCCCCACAGATGCTGGATAACACACAGATATGACTAATGATTATGTTATTACTGTAACACTCAAGGAGCTGCATTACAACCTAAGCTAATTTAAGACCATATTTATCTCGATTAGGCACATCCTTGTTAATTATTTCTGACTAAAGATGTACAATTTGAGCCACAAAATCCTGGTAAAATGAAAAGGACATTTATTTATTTATTTTTTGTAGAAAATGATGAGACAAAATTTGTTACGACCTATTGACAGAAAACGATATTCCTCCTTAATGTCGTCCTTGGTGAAAATGTTATGAATAATATAGCATTCCCAGCATACTTTACATTTTAATACATTGCTCAATTGTCAGTATTTTTTAGCCAGAGTTACTGAGAACCGTAGTTGATGACTAAAAAGCCACATGCAGTTCCAATGCTGCAGTTTGCAGAACCCTGACCTGTGTAAAACCTCTGAACGTACTCGGTCAGTATATTCTGCTGAGCTCCAGACATTACAGTGAGACCTATGGGATGTTTCTGGGAAAAAAATATTAAACTGCAGTTTTGGAGGACAATTCATCCCTCGGAACAAGGTAGAAAGTAAAAAGACGTGCTAATAAATTTAGTTAAATATCACTTTCATTTTTTCTCTGAACAAGCCAATGAATGAAAAAAAATTCTGTATTAGTTTTTACAAGAGGGCACCAACCAGGGTAGACTCCTCAAAATAGCCTGAAGAGTCTACCCTTGAGGAGGAAGCAGAGCTTTGCAGTGCTTCCTCAGTTTCCAGTCTTGTCATCCACTCAAATTTGTAAAAAAAGAAAAAGTTATGTCACACTTAAAATCCACCAGATTGCGTTCAAAAGTTTACTTTTCAAAAAGAGCAAAAGAGAGACTTCTCTCTCTTCTTTCATTAATGACATTCTATGAACATTCATTCTGAGCTTCCTTTGTTTATGATGTTATGTTTCTTTCCTTTTGTTTATCATTGAGATAAATTAGTGTAATTGCTAATAACATGATGCCGTGATTAGGTCCAATATAATCATTCAAATTCCAAATGAAGTGCCAATATTGTGATTGACGCCAAATCATTCATTTATTTATTTTTTACTTCCTCTTTATGAAGGATGCAATTAAGGCCCGCTGAAAGCAAATTATCCCTCGGATTATTGGTAGATTTATAGACGGATGAGAAATGATGTTTAATTAATGAGACTGATTAGATTTTCACTATATAACAATCTGCTATTTACGACGCCATCAAAACTTCTTAGCACAGACTGGATGCCCGACAGCGTGTCTGAATTCAGGTAAACTAAGACCACTGAGATTTCTTGTGTCGAAAAGACTTTCTGTTCAAACCAAAACAATCTGATGTTGAGGTAAGTGTTAGAAATCGTTTTGCTCGATAGCTCCGGCCTCCGTCCAGCAGCCATTGTCCAGCTGCCAGTGAGTCAAGTCTGCAGTGGCTCAATCCGAGGCCCTGGAGAGCGCAAAGCAGACGTCACATCATTCGCTTCCTCCGGCTGCCGGCAGCGACCCGCTCCTCTCTGGGCCTTTGAAGGAGAGAACATGCCAGCTAATTAGCAAACACACCAACCGCCCGGTTCAACGGCCGCCGTCCTCCGCTCCGCCCCGAGGTCGGAATCTAATCAGTAGCCGCGACTAGCCAGCTGATGTAAAACAGCGTTGTTCCCGTCGACACGAGGGGTTTCCGGTTTCCCCCTGGAGGCCTGAGTTATGGCCCGCTGGAGGTTAATAAGAAACAACCATGCAAACACCGCCCTCCTCTCTCCTCCCTTTCACCTCCTCACTTCATTACCTGCCCAGTCTTCCTTGCTCTCCTCAGTCTCCTCCAGCGTCTAATTTACGAGCCCAGACTGCCCAGCCCTCTGTTTGAAACAGCCTCTGGCTTTCCAGCATGTTCCAGGTGAAATAAATTGACTCAGCCGCTGCCCTCTGCTCCCTCTCCTGCTCGGCTTTATCATATTATCAGCAGATAAAAACTAACAAATCACCCTGAGAGCTTAATATTAGCCGGTAAGGCTGAAACGCCGACCCACTGTTTAAGGTTGCGGAGTCGATACGCGTAACACATTCCTATTTAATCACACTCAAACCGACCCCTCTCACCCCGAACCCCGTCGTACCACTTCCTTGGCATTCACTGGAAATGGGATCTGCTGCCTGTGTTGCAAAATGTTCCAAAGCGCCGAAGCACATCGAGATCAATCTGAAGTTGATTTATTGTGGCTTTATTTGCAGCATTTCAATACTTTACTTTAGCTAGCGACTACCTGCTTTGTGTTTTATTGACTGTCGCGATTTAACTCAGTGGAAAACTTCTCTGATGCGTAATAATGCTAAACTCAGCAGGTGATAAATCTCTAACAAACTTTTGGCTCAGACTTAAAAACACTGTTCACTTTTAACAGCTCGATTTTATTTCACCCTGGAAATAAAGTGACTAGAAAGCGTCGAGCGGCCTGGGACAGCACTCCGCCGAGCACCCGCCCTGCTCCGGGGGGCTTTGAGCACAGCCTCGTCAATTTTATCACTCTGACATCAAAATGTTGGCTGATATTAGACCTTATCTTCAGTAGTTTTACCAAAGCCATGTTTAGCTTTAAGGAGATTGCCACTGAATGAATTCATAGGATGGTTTAGACCAGGGGTCTCAAGCTCCAGTCCTCAAGGGCCGCAGACCTACAGTTTTTAGATGTGCCACAGGTACAAAACACTGGAATGAAACGGCTTAATTACCTCCTCCTTGTGTAGATCAGTTCTCCAGAGCCTTGCTAATGACCTAATTATTCTGTTCAGGGTTGGTGCAGCAGAGGCACATCTAAAAGTTGCAGGACAGCGGCCCTCAAGGACTGGAGTTTGAGACCCCTGGTTTATACCAAGGTTGTCAAACTTAATTTGGGGCTCATCAAGATCTTGATGTTCTCAAAGGTGAGTTGTGCCATCATGTGTCTATAAAACCAATTAAAACTGTTAAAATATGAACAAATAACTGTCTCTGCATTCAAGAAGTTCATCTTAAAATCAAATACTGAAGATCCTTTGACATTGATCAGTCTCTCCAGGATTTTGTTTTTGTGATATTCTTTTTGCTATCAAAATCACAGATTTTGTGGTGCTAGTTTAGAAATGTTTGCGAGGAATTTGGGGTGGGGAGATTTAGCTGCGAAGCTGACTTTTTCTTGCCATCAGTTGGAGAAAGTTGCTGCTTGCATGGGTTCGTCGTGGGCATGTGAGGTCGTTTTACCTGACTGATAATCTGCATGTGTAAAAATAGGCCGACAGCATGATAGATGACGGGCGTCAACGACGGCGAGAAATGAAAAGAAAGTTTAGTGATTGCCAGACTCTGATGAGCCCTCATCAATCTTATCAACACATACACACACGCACACACCAACTCCATACTTACCTACCTGATGAGAGCGAGTAATGAAGGAGACACCCGCAAATAAAGATGAGTGACTGTGAACTCACACCCACACACGCTCGCCCACGCCCGCACACACACAGCAGCAACCAACAGCCTTACTGTCTTTGTAATGGTAACAATCCAGTTTGTGGTTTTCTATTTTACTCATCCTCAAAACATTTTTGTCCCATCCGGTCTCTGAACATAAGACAAGGCGGTTTCAAAATATTTAGCCAAAACTGGAACCCAGTTAAAAGCATATCTTCATCCCTAAACTGGACTTAAACCATATTTTGCTGAAATGTGTATATATTAATTGAAATATTAAGAAACAATTTCACTAAATGTAAAACATTTGAACTGTTATCCTGTTTATAATAATCTTGGATGATGTTTGTAGGCATAGTTGTGGAACAGAGAGTGTCTGATTTGGGATGACAGGAGAATATCATGGCTCTTAGCTTTTAATTTATGTTTTTTTTTTTGACAGGCTTTCTGGTATCTTCAGGCCATTACCTTCAGTGTGAACGTGAGCATTTAATTGCAGGGTGTGAATCCACAAAAAAAGAGTTTGTTCCTTTAAACCAGGTGTCTTCAACCCTGGTCCTTGAGAGATTCAGTCTTGCAGGTTTTCGATACAACCCTGCTCCAACATACATGAATCAAATAAAAATTTGCCAAACTTTGTGGCATGCCAAAGCGGTAATTTATTCATCTGATTAAACTACGTTGGAGCAGAAAAATATCTAAAATAGGGTTGCCCAAAGTTGGTCCTCAAGGGCTGGTATC
Organism: Xiphophorus couchianus; assembly: GCF_001444195.1. Lineage (NCBI taxonomy): Eukaryota > Metazoa > Chordata > Actinopteri > Cyprinodontiformes > Poeciliidae > Xiphophorus > Xiphophorus couchianus. The sequence continues at coordinate 12,735,129 of NC_040237.1, read as the reverse complement.
CTGCAGGTTTGAGTTTTCTCCCTGGTGATAGGGAGAAAACTTTCTCCCTATCACCTTCTCAGCATTTTGATATTCTGCAGAGGCCTGCTGACAAGCCATTACTTGATGAAACTAGGATGAGAACTAAAACAGGAGGCCAATCTAAAAGTTGTAGGGCGGTAGCTCTATAGGACCGGGGTTGGAGACCCCTGCTCTAAGCCTCAGGCCAATGTTCTCAGCTGGAAAGGGGAGAGCGTTTTTTTCAGTTTGGGGTCACTCCCTGCCTCAAGTGGACACATTCGAGTATCCACATGTTCCTTAGTGATGGCAGGATGGAGGAGGAAATGGACAGACAGATTGGTGGGTTAATTGCAGTAATGAGGACGTCCTTCATACGGTGGGGAGGACGCTGACTTAGAGACGAGGCGAGTAGCTCCTTTGGGCATCACATTAGGATTTCAGTGGCTAGCTTTTTCTGCTATAGTATCAGTAATGTTTCTATAGAGCTAACACTGCAATAACACAAAATGTTACAAAGTATTTTTGGTCTAGTTTCCAGCGCAAATAAGTTAGTGCACTTGAAATAAGACAAACCTAACGTATCAGCAAGATAAAGTAGTTTGTTTTAAGTAAATAATTCCATAATATTAATTAATTGAAAAGTACTAAGTCCATTGGCAAATAATTTCACTTATAACAAGACATTTTTCACGTTACTGCCATGTACTGGTGACCTGTCCAGGGTGTACCCCGCCTCTCCCCCGTTGACAGCTAGAGATAGACACCAGCACCCCTCCTGACCCCAATGGGTTAAGGGTGTAAGGAGATGGATGGATGGATGGATTTTTCACGTTATATGTTAAATAATCTGCCAATGGAACTAATTTTTAATCAGCATTAAAGTATTATTTACTTAAAACAAGCTGCTAAAAAGTTACTTGCAAGTTAGTTTTGTTTCATTTCAAAGATGCTAAGATATTTGAACAATAAACTAGACCAAAAATGCTTGGTATGTTGTTCTGTTTTTGCAGTGAAAGATCATTAACTCGGTTATAATTTAGTCTGAATTCTCATTACTTGAATGGGAATTGCAACTGTGTTACTTTGGCTTTTACATTTAGCTGAGAAGGAAGCAGAAACTTGAAAAGGCGTCCTTCCTCTAATTGTCTATATGAGGACCGGATCCCACAGAGCAAAACGACACGGATACTCCCGCCCAACCCGTTTCCTTTTTTCAACGCTTCATTAAAGCTCATTCCTGGTGAGCCGACTCCGTCAGCAAGGCTATCCATTCTACTCTCAGAGTTGGTAAATGTTAATGATGAGGTGCCGGCATGACACGATCTGTCGGTCTGCTGGGGCTCAGATGAAGGATGGGGGAGCAAAGGAGAAGGCAAAATGCAAGCCTGCAAAGTCACTTCATCACCAGATTAGACCTGCTTCTCCAGAGTGAGTTTCTGGGTCATTAGGAAACATAATGTGTTACCTCCCAAAGTGTTTGCCAGCAAAAATGTACAACTGACACAAACATGACTTGGTTTTGGGTGTAATCTGACCATTGTGAGCGTCACCTATTTGAAGGATTGCCCTGATTCTTGAGCCAAACAGATTATTGAGGACCACCTTTTTATTTGTTATTTTTATCTAATACAAAATGAGTCATTGGAGATGTAACTTTCCATTGTGTTGTCTTCTGCTTGACATATTTCTTAAAGGAAATACAGCAACAAACAGCAATTTTTGTCAAACTCAAAAGCAAACTCTGTTAGTTCAGAGTTTAGGGTGGGATTATAGTGGTTTTATGGAGGTAGGTTGAAGCTTAAAATTCAAGCTGTATAGACAATTTTAGTGACAGCAGATGAAGCTTTGGGTTACTGACATAACTGGTTCTAAAGCCAGAGAATTCAACTATCAGAATCCAAACAAGACTATTTGCAAATTTTAGAGTCTAGGACCATCTCAGTCACTGAATCAGAAGATTTAGAGAAGAGTGGATGCCGAGCCTTAGTATTTATGGAAGGTGGTGCTAGAAAACAGCTGTGCCGAGGTTCTTAGCCAAGGAGGGGACTGCCCAGCTAGTAGAGAAGGGGCAAAAGATCAAGAAATCGTTGTTTTCCAAAACTAAGGCAATTATTTAGATATCAGTGAGTGAAAAAAATATCGAGACTCTTACAACCTAACTTAAAATTTGAACAAGACGTCAGATCCGCACATAGCTTGAGTGCACTCATAGACCATGGACAAAAAGCTTGCTGATGATGACAGCTGTTCGTGGGCTTTTTGAGGAAATAAAAGAAATGTAAAAATTTCCATCAATACCCATCAGTCATCTCTGTGAAGCAGGATGTTAGTTCATAGTGTGAGGATGAAGCTCGCCACTACGCCACAGGAGCTCGTTAATGATCCTAAAGCAATTGGGACCTCAGGCACCAGAACACCACGTAATGCTGTAATGGAGCCCCCTGCTACAGAGCACATTAATAAACCTATTTTGGGGTTTGCTGTGCAACATCTAAAAGATTTAGAGAACATTTGGGAGTAAGTGCTGTAGTGAAGACTCCGTCGAATTGGGGAGGTACAGAAGTTGAGGCATTACGGTGTGAGGATGGGTTATTTTTCTGCAGGGTCCCATTTTCTGAGTCATGTATCATGCTGGATGATAACCTTCCTCCCTCCGCCTGAAACACAGAATATGGGTGATGGATGGGTCTTCCAGTGTGATTACAACTTAAGAAATACTGCTAAGACAACAAGGCATGTCTAAGAAATTACACTGAGGGTTATGGAGTGGCCTCGTCAGTCTGCATAAGCCATTCTATAGAGGGAGCTGAAGGTTTTCAAGCAGGAGCCAAAAGACCAAAGTTGAAGAACTTCTGTTTGAGGAGTGGGACCAAAATCTTACATCATTCCACTCAACATCCAGCTTCTGAAGTCACAAAGGAGCCATCAGGTAGGTCATCCTCCATCTGTGGCAAACTAGCACAGATGGAGGATGCACTTCCACCCTTACATTCTTCCTGCTCTTTCCACATTTAACGCAACCCCAGTATGCACAAGAAAGTGCAGCGTTATTTGTTTTTCAGGCTTTTCCTAGGAATGAGAAATCTAATATTTACCTACATGCCATAAAGCCTACAGAAAATATGAACACATAAGTTGATTCAGAAGAGATTTAAGAGAAAAATCCTGTCAAACAAAATAAAATGTGAACTGATCCTGTCGGTTTGTGCACCATTAGGAAAAACACTGGCACAGCATGTAATATAATGGCTTCATCCTGAATCTTTATCCTTTTTAGCCTTAGACTTGGTTGGAAATCCGAGCAGAAACCCCTTCCTCGTCTGACTAGTATTAGTCAGTAAAATGAAAGTAAAGTAATAAGGGAATGTGCACTTTTCTATGAAAGGGGATCTTTAATATTCAGAGCCTTTCATTCCCGTCTAACCTCCCCTGACGGCTTTCCGTGCAGCTGATCTAAACCTTTCATCTAACTTTATCTGATCACTTTGTCTCCAGAGAGTCTCCTGTCCAAAGTCTTCAAGAACTTTTTTTTTTCTTTCCTTTTCAGGGAACTTTCTTACTGATGGGGCTAGATGGGTTTTTTTCTGCGGTAGAATGTAAAGTGGCTGAGGAGCTCTAAATATATTTACCTTAAGGCAAAAATAAAATGTCTGAAATGTTGACAGTGAATCCAAGACAGATTCAGTGAAATAAAGACACGGTTTTACACTGAGCAGAAAATCCAATGCAACAGTTTTGGAAACTGAGGAAGATACGTTCTAGTGTCAGAAGTATGAAAACTCTTGCAGTGTATGAAATAAAACAACTTTGACGCTTTGTGAAAGGACTCTAGAAAGAGAAAATGATGTGGTGTTTTTCCTAAGTACTTGATTTTTTTTTCAATTGGATGATGGTCTGCAGTGTGGTAAAAGCAACACGTGGACATATTTAGTTTGAAATAAAGCATGCTACTATCATAATATGTCAAAACACAGGAAACTGGTTTTATTTGAGCAAACTGTTTCCGTTACTCTTTAGTCAAATTCCAACGGTGTTTTCACTAATGGAGTCGGGTGTGCTGAAGCAGAGAGACATCTAAAAGTTGCAGAACTTCGACTCCTGAGGACTGAAGTTTGAGACCACTGATTTAAATCAAGGTTGAAAAGGTTGAGTTCAGAGTTGTCGTTGATCAATCACTGGAACATTGAGATTTGATGATTATTCTGTGATTTTGACGGCAGTTGACAAAATGAAGTGCCTGTTTCACAAATCGTTATGTTTCTATCATGTGAAGCACTTTCAAATGCCTTGTTTCTGCAATGTCATACAAATAAACTTCATTTGACGTAGAATTTTTTAAATAATGAGCCCCGTTCATAAATTGCAACCTTACAAAAAGGGCAATACAGATTAGAAAAACGTTTGTTGTGAATTGGAACAAAATTAATAAACTGAATCGCTGGGTTAGTTCTGGAGCTTGTTTATCTGATTGTAGTAGCAGAGGCTGTGACTACACAGCACACATTCAGCCATATTTTACTTTTGGCAATGTAGTGGCTGACTCAAACAATTAAAAGCAAAGATGAATGAATGTAAACAACGCCAAGCAAAGAAGTTCCTTAATTATTGCCAACCTGTATTATATGTCATCCACGGCTTTGTTTCACCCCTTTAATATGTCTCAAACGTACAACTCGGAAGCATTGATTGTTTGACTTTAATCAACAGCGGTATAATTATGGCCTCTACAGAGCAAACAAAGCTAATCCATTGTGTGGCCTATACTCTGGAACATGTTTATTAATGAGGACTGTAATACTAGCAGACTGGCCGCTGTGGCTGCTTTCCTTCTTCCATCTGATGTTATTGATATCTCATTACTCCATCTCTATCAAGCAGACCATGTGCTGATAAATGAGACCCACATGCAGAGACAAAGGTTTGCAGAGTTAAGCGGACGTCTGATTATTAGTTCAGGACGGTGGTGATTAGGTGTCACACAGGAACATGCAATCTTTCAGAGTTGAGTATTGTCTTTTACCTGCTGCTGTCCATGCCTGAAGGAATCATTTCTCACTTTTTGCTTGGTATCCTTTGGCCATTGGACTGGTCAATTGTACAAGTCAGCTTAATTTTTCTGCTGTTGATAAAAAGATGGACCTGTAAGTTATGCCCCCCTAGAAAAGGTTGGTGCTAGTGACTACCAGGTATTTGTGCTTTAGCCACTGTAACTTTCAGCCTCTGGCTTCAAGCTATCTTGGATTTAACTTTGATCTGGTAGAGAGGAGAGAATCACTTGTCAAGAAAGGAAGGAGACTAATTCATTGAGACCAAAAGCCAATTTGAACAAAGCCGAGTGCAACTCTTACAACTTCTGAGTTGGTTGTGCTTTGGAGGCACCTAATTCAAAACAACTATTGGAGAGACTCAACATTAACAGAGCAACATGATCATTGGTGGGTAGAACACCTGAAAAATTATACTCAAGAGTACAATTGAGTAGTTGTACTTGTAAACAGATTGAAAAAAAAAATGTTTTGGTAGAATTGACAGTTAAACTGAATCAGATCATTTTGGGGATTCCTTTCTCAAGCAGTTTTGCCCCATTCCTCTTGATAGATCTGGTAAAAGTCAGGTTTGCTGGTTGCCCTGCTCATACAGATCTACCCAGCTCTTTTTATAGGGTTTTCTTTGTGCTAAATGCTCGAAATCTTGACTTTTTCCATACGCCACATTATGGTCATTCTCTGTTTGGAAGACCCATTTGTCCCCAAACTCTAACTTCCTGTTAGATGTCTTGAGATGGGGCTTCGATTTTTCCAAATCATGTTTTTCTGTGATGACGCCCAACAAACTTACACAAGATGCTACTGTCACTCTTTTAATTTTCAGGGCTCACACAAGAAAGCATAGTTTGTGGTGTTGCTTCAAAAAACATCCATAATTGTGTCTCTAATTTTATTGGTCAGAAGCTTAGAAATCTGTGATGTCATGGTCTTGGCTTCCCCAAAAACTTAGGCATAGTATTACTATTGTTTTTAAAATTCTGAATTTTTAAATTAGTAATAGATATTTTCTGAAAATTCTCATAATATCCTGGCATTTAGCAGGTAGAAATAATTTGGGTAATCCCAATCATGTTGGGAAGAATTCTGGTCTAATCTGGATGGAGGACTGGAGCCCTCCTGAAGCCCCTCCAAAACTTTGTAGCAATTTCTAACGTTGTCATGACCGTGGGCATTTAAATAATTGACACTGTTACCATAGAAGCCCCCCCCCCCCCCCCCCCCCACTTCCTGGTCATTGTTATTCTAGTATAATGTTGTTTTTTTTTTTAAAGGTGCTCTATATCTCTGCAAAGCCTCCACCAGCAGCAAAATCGTCTTGTTGTGCTCAAGCATTTTCTCTATTTTTCCAGCGAGCAAATTGTTTTTAAATGCCCTGTCTCTTCCTCTTATTGCTTTTTTAATACTGTGTTTGTGAGCCTTTATTCCACTTGTCATTTTGTGCTGATGAATCCCATTACTTCTGCTGGTTCTGCGCGGGCCTAATTTCCCTGCGGGGATCACTCAGGTTTCATCTCGTCTCATCTAAGGAGCTTCATTGCTGCGAGCTGGGGCTACAACAGGGCTGCTGTCGTGCAGGTGGCCTACTGTAGACGCTTGTTCGCCAATGCGGTAATTGTGCAAACTGCACAATTTCTCATTTCAGCAACGATTAACCCTTTGGAGCCGCTGTTATCGCTTCTGTATTTACTGATGTGCACCACCTTTCTGCATTTATGGATTTACCGATAACTGCTTGCAAGTTGTAGTTGTCTGTATCATTCGCTAGCTGGAACTACAGTAGTGTTACCAAAGGCTTAGTAAGGTTTTAAAATTGCAGGCAATATTAAGGGTTGCTTTATGTCAAAAACTTAAATTATAAACTCCACTTTTAAAATTAGAGGAACACTCCGTCCAGTTACTCCATTGATAAGGGAAAAAAAAAAATCAAAAAGTTGTAGAATAACATAAAGTCTACATTTGCTGCTGGTAAAAGGTCCTGCTCATTAAACAGACTTGTTGAATCATATTGTATCTGAGCAACTGTTGTGCATACAGTTTTTTGCATCCAGCGAATGAGAACTGCTCAGTGCTAGTGGTCATCAGTTGATGTTTGCATTTTCTCTTGAAACAAATTCATTTGCGTTGACGCTAACTCCAACAGTGCATTCTGATGCTGCACATAATCCTAAAGTTGACCTCCTGATGCTGATTGTTTTCTTCTTGCGCTTGTATGCAGAGGCAGAGCTCTCTGTAAGTGCAAAAGTGTTTTTAAAAAATAAAAAATAAAAGTTGAAAGCAGCTCTGCAGAATAAACCTGCCTGGAAGTGTAATAATGTAGGCTCTCCTCCAGTCAGGAGAGCAGCCATCCAGGTCTGATGCAAATCAACTGGGGAGACAAAAGCAGCTGAGTTGAATTTAGATTCTGTAATTTCTCCCGACATTAAAGCCCAAATGCACCAGAGTGAGTGAGAGCTGCTGGTGATTAGATATTAACACAGATTGTGTTTCCAATCTCCGGACCTCACGGCCCCTGACCCCCGCTGGTTGTCAGTCCAGCTGTCTAATCAGAGGCGGGTTAATTATGGAGCTGGCAGGTAATTTATATGAACAGCAGGAACTAAAGTGGACATGTTTATTTAAATTTTTTGTTTCTAATCTATTTCTGATAAACGTATCTGTCTGCAAGCAGTAAAAAGAGAAACTCGGTGAAGGATTAATGAGGTGCTACCTGATGAAGGTGATCTGTCCTCCAATAGGCTGTAAAAAAAAAAGAACTCCTACTGAAATCAAACAAAAGAAAAACATGAAAAATTTCTGAATTCAGATTTGGGAATTCCGTTACGTTTGCAGTCGTCGTTTAAACCAATGAAGGCTCTCTGTATCAAGATATAAATTATTCAAAGTTCAAGTTGTGCTTTTCTGCAACTGTGACTACGCTTTCTACAATCAGCAGCCCATACTTGACATAAACTAGCTGAATTATTCTTTTGTTATTTAAGGTATTTGTGGCATTTTCAAAATTTGTGTCTACATTTTTTTGTTAATGGCATTTGTTCTCGCTTGTCTTCTTTTCTCTATTGGAGGTCGTCTCCTTTTCAGTGACATACAGTTATTAATAGATTTTGTTTCAAAGTATCCATGGTTGGATTCACAGGTCTTCTAACCAAAGTCTAATATGTCGGTTAGACTTTTTAAGAGGTCAAGGTTTTACAGCAACTGATGCAGTTCAAACTTAAAGGGGCAGTGTTATGTATTTCCCACACATATAATGCCATTTCATAGCACAATCAAGTAACAATGTTACCTTCAGAAGTCATAGAAATGCTGTATATGTCAAACATGACTTAAAAGAAATTTGACTTCCCAGTTTGACACCTTGAAATTGGCATTTGTCTCTTTAAGAAGCTCCTAATGTAAAGTAGACTCCTTTTTGTAATGAGGCAAACCTGTAGAACCCTTTTTACATCTTGGATCTACAATAATATACAAATTCCTTTCCAACAAACAATTTGACTATTTTACTCATTTAATTAAACTATTGCAGTATTTTCAGTTTTTTCCCTTACGTCTTTGGCCCACAAGTCATTTTGACTGGATGATTTTGGCCCAAGTGACAAAAAGTCTGGACACCCCAGATTTAAGTGGTACCCCCGCCGACTCTTCAAGGGAAAAAAACGCACACACACACACACACAGGGAAAATTAATGCAAAAAGGCCATCTGAAAACGATAGTACATGAAGAGGAAATAAATTATAGACTACAAGCTGTTTTACTTCATTGTTCACACCTTTTGATTTTCTGTATCTTGCTGAGGTACAATCTGTCCCCTTTGTGGTTCCACAAATACTGCTTTAAAAATACAACGTCTTTTATACGTTGTATTTTGTAATCTACGTTGTAGCTATACAATTGCACTTCGCTACTTTAAAAAAAAGTAGCAAAGTGCAATTGTATACCAGACATGCCGCACAATAATTGCATTAAATTATATTGTCAAATGTACTGATGCTCTACTGGGTGTTTTGTTTCCCTAGTCCTCACGTTCGCTCCCTATTTTTTTTTCTTTTCTTTCTTGTTATTTTCTGTTGTGTTTGTAGTTGTGTTTAGAGTACAAGGTTGTTTTTCACCTGAGGATTTGTGTCAAACCTTTTTTTTTTCTTTTTGGTGTTTTTTTTTTGTCTCTTTTGTTTGTATTGCTGCTTTGAGGTTATCTTAATTCTTTGCAGGGATGTGGATTTTTTTTAAGTCTTTCTCATAATTAAGTAATTTTGTTTGGATTTTTTTCCCCCCTGGTTCTCTCATCTACATTTTCTTGTCTCTCTTGAAGGCCATCTTTTGTTTCTGTGGCAACCTTGTTTATCTTTGCCTGTCCCACTCGTTCTTTATGGTTTCTGCATGTCTTTTACAGGCGTTTTTTATTTGTTTCCCTTTGTTGTGCTTACTTCTTGCCAGAAGGGGGGTTAAAGAAGCACTTTCTGAACCCAAATAATAATGTGTCAATGTTAAATTATGACATGTTGCCACTTATCCTTTGATATTGCGTTTATGCCCTGCAGTCGTATTTGTGCAGCTGTTTGCACGTGTTTTATTAATTTGGGCATGTTAACGCCTCAGGAAGAGTTGCAAACATGATCAATGATTCACTGCCTCCAATTAGTCTGGAAAGTGTTGACACATCACCGGCAGACAGTGAGTTCACTAATGATTTACACATCATTTTGTCAATAAAGGTAATTATGTGCAGCAGATTGTCATTTATTAATACCTTCCAGGGATAATGAAAGAAGTGTGTCACGGGCGAGAAATAGAAAGTGTAATCAAATTTCATCAAAACGCCACCTGCCTTAATATACAGCAATATTTTTGTTTCATTCAGGCAGCTGTTAATCTGTTGATTGTGTTTCTTTGCCCATTTGCAACATGGAAGAAAAATGGGAAAACATGGTTTTGCGTACGAATCCCATTCTGTAGAGATTTTTTTTTTTCTACGCCTTGACCCCAGACTTAAAAACACCAGACTAAATATTAAAATGATGGTTGACATTACGCAGTTCTTTGAAAAATATACATCAATGTCTGATGATAATTGCTCCAGCAAGTAAATACACTATTGTGTGATGCGTCTCTGACAAATCTTTTAATAGGATTGGACAGCCAGCCATTCTTGGACATTGGAGTTTGCTTTAAATTTAAGTCTGTTAAAGTAAACAGATAAGGATACACCAAAGCATTACTTTTTCCAGATATTTATTTTCCAGCTGACGTGAAGAATCTAACTTGGAGTGGTTTGGAGTGACGTTAGTCAAAGGCTGAGCAAAACAGAAAGGTGTCGCTTAATGCCAATAAAGTCCCAAGCAATGACTTAGTTCAGTGTTGCTAATAATGCTTTCTAATTATTTGTACCTGTCTGTGATGTGAAAGTGTTGAGGCTTTGGTGATTGAGTGTTTTCATTCATCAAGGGAGTTTCTCAAGGTAACTCAGTAGATCCTTTGTTTTTATGCTCTTAAAAACACTCAGAGGCGTCAAGTGTGCGCCTTTATGTAATAGCGCATGTCAAAAAATTTGAATATCGCATAAAAGTCCAATATTTACTGGTAGTCATCCCAGGAAGTGAAATAGAGGAAAAATATTTCAAGCTTTACTTTTCCCATGATTGTGCAGCTTTCTGACCCAAAAGAAGAGACTGTTATAGGTTACTTAGACCTTTTTGGATAAATGAGCTTGTTAGCATTTGACACCATGAGATTCACAGTATTATAATTTTACGAGACACTGAATTTTTAGTTTTCATTTTCCATAAGCAGTAATCATCAAAATTTCAAAATTACAAGAAACAGATACCACTCTGTGGGATTATTCTATAACATGAGTCTTGCTTTCTGAGATGACTCAGAAGAAATATTAAATTTTTACATAGTATTACAATTTTTGAGATGTACTAATAATAGCTTATTTAACTCACTAAACTAATTTAAATCCCAACAAATTCTTAACAGCACTTTACAAAAAACATTGTGTAGTTTTAACAGTCATCTCTTTTGTTTTTAGTTTTTAGTGCGATGCTGCTTTTTCCAGACAGATTAACCCTCAGCCAGGTTGAATGTGATATTACAGTATTTCATCCATAAAACTCAGAGACAAATGTCATTATTAGAGTTAGCCTAGTCGCTGGGCCAAATGAGTAGATGTTTTTTTTCCCTGACTTGTAGATGGAAAATAATTAAGTTTACCTTTTGGAAGCATTACACTGAAATTCCATGGAAATCTGGTTTTGTGATTTACAAACGAAAGGGTCTAAAAATGCAGCATGAAAATATGACGCTGCACTGAAGTCAGATGAGCGCTGACCAGAACGGACTTCTGGGTCGGATCAACAGCTGAAAGGGTTCAGCATTAATGCCGCTTAAGAGAATCTACAGTAGGTTAAGTTTTTTTCTTTTTTTGTCAGTGTTGCTGAAATAACTGGAATTTTATGTAAGTATTTTCCAGATCTGGATAAATGCAGGAAATTTAAAGTAGTGTAACAACAAATACTTGTTATTTCAAACTTTATTAATATTATCCAGATGCCAACATGTTGTCATATGCAGATATCAGTCAAGTTGTGAACTTTTGCATTTATTCTTGAGTAATCTCAACAAAAAAAAGAAACTTAGTCCTAAATATGCAATAACTATGTTACAGTTCAGCTAGCTGTGCTTGGCCTTTACTGTCCTCTTCTCTGAGTTCCCTGTCGTTTTGATCTTTCAATCAGGCTTTGGCTTCATTACTTTTATCAGCGAGTGTGTTGGTGCAATCAGTCGCCTTCCTTGCATGACAAATGGTATCCATCAGTTCGCTGGTGCAGAGGGGGAAACCTCCTGCAGGACGATTTAACATCCAGTCAGCACTCCACAATGAGTAAAATTCCACTTTTTCGGGTAGAAAGCTCTCATCTGTGCACCGAACTCGCCCCACACACACACACACTCACACCGAGGCATGGCTTCTTTTATTTAGGGAGGCCAATCAATTTAGAGTAAGAGCAACGGGAGCGTGAAGTTTGATCTCTCTTTGGGAGTCGGCTGTTGTAATTTGTTCACGGAGGAGGAAATGTGCGGCTGAGTTTGAAGTCCGAGTTTAATTTGAGTTCAGTAGGCCATTTTCCTTTTTTAAACAAATCGTCAATTAATATGCTGATTTAATATTTTCTGAGAGGATGGCTCTGCTCTTTGTATTTCGGTTGAAATAGTAAAGGAGCAATAAGGAGTTCTTTTTTTCATTGGTAATTGGTAACCTAAGGTGCTTGCTTTAGTATTTTTACAAAAGGACTGATGGGAATTGGACATGATGATCTACACAATTAATAGTTCATCTACTACTGCCACAAAGCTATATAAATGTAAAAAAATATATATATATGAAAAACCCTTAAGAGCGTTATCATTGAAACAAAAGAAATTGGTTTTGGAGCTTATGCAAATTTGCAAACTTGGAGAAAAATCATTTTCTGATGACAAAGACGAAAAGCTTGAACTCCTTAAAGCAACTTTTTATTGAACAAGAGTCTCCCATGTTCACAACATTCTCATCCCACTGCAGGAAGCTCAGCTCTGCAGGATGCTTCAGTTTTATCTCTATCTTTTATTCAGTTTTTGACTCTAAAGTTTCTGTTAGCAGAATGTTTTTTTTAATGTAACTGACCAATGTTGCCAGACGCCCTCCTTGAGAAAAATGCATTAAGGGCTTGCAGCTCTAACTGCAGCAAAAGCACGTTCTGCAGAGCATTGACTCAGGAGACATGAATACAAATGTCCACACATCATAAAACAAGCACACAACAAAAATAAGAAAGACATTTTTCTGCCACATATTCATTACTTTGTCCCAAATAAATCACATGTTGTAAGTTACATACAAGTTCCAGAGGTGTGAATACCTTTACAAGGCTCTGCATAAATCTCATCTCACCTTCAGTCATGAAAAAATCTTGTGTATTATAACATCAAGGTGATGGTGTGATTTCCCAGCTGGCTGCAGAAATCAATAAAAAAGTCGATGAATGCCCACAGTAAAACTCTTCCTCCCTTGTGAGAAATCAGAAAAAAAAAACTGGTTTTGCCCTTCAGCAAACTGCAGCCGGTCAGAGGTTTTCCTCTCTTGTTCCTCAGAGGTCAGAGGTGACTGAAAAGACCGAAGGCTTCATAAACCGAGCTGCGACGATCCTCCTGTAGGTCTGTGAGAGCAAAGCTGGGAGATGCTGCAAATGAAACCTGTCTCCATCACTGTGGGTTAATTCGAGACGGATCATGTCATACAAAATGACGCTTTCCGTCTTTTCTTTTTTTCTCCCCCAGGGTGTGACTAGTCTTTTTTTTAAAGTCATTTTCACAGATTCATTCTTTGGTATTTAACTATGCTCACACTTGCTTTGTAAATTATTTTTAAGGGTGAAAAAAAAAGAGCTGATATTAGAAAACGCACAACGACGTATCACACAAAACCCCTTAAAATAGTTCAAATAATTCAATGCTTAATCAAAATTATAGATACACAGCATAAATTAAATAACTCAGTTCAAATCCCTAAGATAATAATCTATAGGAGAAGTAAAAAAAAATAAAAATTCCCAATTTAGGAGTGTTATAACTAGCAGATGACTGTTTAATAACTGATGAGGTTTAAGTGAAAAGCTCATCATGTGCATTTAATACAAACACTTCTTATTACAAAGCATTTTCTTGCATTTTTATTTTTTACAAAAATATAACTTTTTTTTTATTACTGTTTTTCCATATCACATCACACGGTCATCAGTCGCATTAGATAAAATAAACCATTCTCATATTGTTTACTCTGCAGAGTAAATTCTCTGAATCCCTGAGTTGTTGTGTAACATTTCTTGACAGTTTCATGAATATCAACTAAAGTGTTTTTGATCTAGGATGTTATTTCTAGGGTAAAACCCAGAATTTGGACCTGTTATTTCTTGGTGATCAGTTTATATATAAAACAATCTATGATTTCTTTTTTCCCTTTTTCCAAAAGTATGAAATTAATTGATTGCAAATTCCCCGAGTTTGCAAAGCTATGGAGAAAGCACCAACGCCGGCGTCCCCTGAAGCTTTAAGCTTTAAGCTTCAGGGTTAAAGAGTGAATTATTGTTTTGATGTTTGATGTTTTGATCAAATTGTTTTAGGTGTCACATAAAAGTAATAAAAGCCCAATTGTATTTTTATCTCTGCCAGCAACCAGAGGGGCTTTGACTTATGTGGGTTGTCTTGGTGAAGCCGCGGGGACATTTCTTCCTCTCACAGCACCAGGAGCAGAGCTCCCGCCTTCCAGGCATCGCTTCCTCTCCCAGACAACGTAGCATCTGTCACAAAACGGTAGCGTCCATCTAACCTCCTTTATCCACACGGGTGTAGCTCTTTGTGAGGGATTGGTAAGACAGATATCTTTTGTTTTGTTACTTTTTTGTTTTTCTTGTGTTTTCTCCATAGATTTTGGAGTCAGGAATTTTATTTATGTCGATGCCTGTGTCTGTTTTGATTCCCTAGATTTGTGCAAAACCCTGCAATTCCATAATGTCCAGTGTTAGCAAAACCTTGATAAGGGTTTTTGTGCTAAAAATGTATTTCAGAAAAATACAGAATGTTTTTTCACCAGGAGCACTTTCGGTGATGAATAGGAGGAGTTAATGAGGACTGCACACCAAGCTTTAAGTCCAGCAAAGAGTAGTGTTGACAGGTGAACTCTCTTAGTTCACGTCCTTAAAGGAAAAGCAGAAAGTCAAGATGGTGTTGACTCCACCGTCCTAAAACTCTGAGCAGATCTTTAACCTCAGCCTGAGTCACAAGAAGGTTCAAGTACTGCCACCGTTAGGTTCTCAAAACATCTACAGCGATGGAGAGAGGGGGAGGCATGTGCAGCTAATGCCAAAGAAGAGGAAGTGAAGTCCTTTCTGTATTAAACATGTCATCAAGTTCAAGAGAAGACTTCTTAGCTATTTGTTGGTTTGGATTACCAATGCTACCCTTTTTTATGTTTTTTTGAACTCCTAATCAAGTATAAGTACATGTGTTTCCACTCCTATGAGTTCATAATCAAGAGGCAGAGATTGTGGAGAAGGAAATTCGATGTAGCTGTGCAGCCTGTTAGTGACCACACTGGTTCCCAACATGGCTCCCAGCCCGAGGGCCGAGACTGGGCCTGAACGTGAACATTTCAGCTTTGTGTCATTACGGATTCAGGAAGCGGCAAGATGGGTGCCCTTGAGCAGCTATACATCCTGTCAGCCGATCTTTGAGGACTGAGGATTGTGAGAGAATGTAATGTTGAGGAAGACGATTAACATTCATCGCCTCCAGGCTCCTGATCAAACTGGAACACTGATATCTTTTTTTTTTTTTTTTTTAATCTTTCTTGGTTGGTTCACGGCGAGGTGACGTTTTCACAATGTGTAGTCATCTCGTTCTGACGTTCCCCCCCCCCCGAAACGATTTTCTGGTGAATCTAGGAGTGTTCTGGCAGCAGCATGAATTAGTTCATGGAGGAATTCTTGGAGGACCGTAGGGAGTTTTTACTAATGATGTGTCACGATAAAGCACTTTGCAAAAGGATTCATTCTCTTGAATCCTTTTTACACTTTGACATAAAGTTGGACTTTTTTTTCTTTTTACATAATTCACAAATAAGATTCTGGAAGGTGTGTATCAGTATCAAGTCCAGCTTTAATCTAATGCGTCATAGAAAAACAAACTTTCCAGTCACATATCTAGCAAATATTACACTGTCTATCTGCGTCGAATGTTACTAAAATAGTTTTTTTGGCCTAAAATTACTCTGTCACACCATCACCCCTGAGAAACATGCTGGTGGCAGCATCATACCGTAATGACAACTTCAGCAAGGCTTCAATAAGAAAGCGCACGTAACATCAGCGGATTTTAAGCTGCTTACTGTATAAGAACAAGTTGTAATTCTGCAGCAATGTGTTCTGGATACAGAATAAACATAATTTGCTGCATCGCATCACGGGTGGAAAATTTGGGGTTATTGCACAAGAATATTATGGAAGGATACGAAACTTTTATCATCAGAAAAATGTGAGAATCGCTTTCAGAAATAAATCTGCAGTTTTCATTGGAATGCAAAAAATGTGACCTTAGTGATTCAGAATTTTCTTTTGTGCTCACTTTTTTTTATTATTTAAGGTAAACATCATACTTACACCTTCAAACGTCTGTGACAAAAACGCAATTTCCAGATATTCTCATTATTGTCTCTTTATTGAGTCCTTAAGATCAAGTTTCAATGCTATTCAAAGCCATTCAAACTGCAACTTAATTCAGACACCTCCCAACAATCACATATTACACCCATGACCTCAGGATGCTGCCACCACCTCGCAAATGAAGGTTTTTGCTTAGTCAAAGCAGTCAAGTACTTTCCATGTAAGGGAATGTGCTGGAGTGACCAATTAGAAGCTAGAAAGAGTACGTTTTTAACCTTTTCTTGTGATATTCGTTGACATTTATTTTTTTCTAAAATTTGTATTCTGAAGCTGCCGGCAGCCAGCTAACTGCCATGCTGCATCTTCCTTCTGTTTGTGGAGCTCTCTTCCAGGTCAGCTTCTCTGTAGTTTTAATTATTGTCTGGGAGAAGAAAATTAAAACATGGAAATTCCAATAAACTTGAAAAACAAATTAAGCTTTCTTTTATTTGCCTGTTTTAGTTTCAATCTATCCAAGACTAGATTGGAAGCATAATTGCCTTGCTTGAAAATGACTTTTGTTTCCCAGCTCCGTTTTTCCTGTTGCCGAATACAAATTGCACTAACAGGCATGTTGACACAGGAAGAGCACATTCGGAGTTGCTATTAACTGTTTTTATAGGTTTCTTACTTACTGTTAATGAGAATATCATGTGATCTATAAAATCTCAGCTCACAGCAAAGGCACCTATCACAGTTTCTCACATTGACGTCCTGAATGTCTGGAGTGTCGAGGTGTAATTAAAAATTTGAATCTTTCATCTCAAGGAATTGATTTGAGCAAATATAGAGTGCATACATTATGTCAGCCAGACTCATCAGAATCACTGGGGTATTCTGTCTGTGTGAGAAACAGTAGGTGTGACTACTTGGAGAGTTTTATGTTTCATTTCCAGGTTTAACCTGTCAACACTCTTTTGGAAAAGTACAAGACATTCATTTCAACAGGCTTGAACACCCATCTTGTTGAAGATTATTAATCGGTCCTTATTTTCTTGTCACACGCTTTTCCCTTTGATGGAGGACATTTTTGGAACAACATTTTTTTTAGACTACTTGACTCCTGGAAAAAGGTCTGCATTCTAATCTGGAGACGGAGTCGGCATGGCGGGGTCATTTGTCTGGACTCTGTGGGAAGTTTTAAAACTGCACCAACTGAGCAAAATGTGGCCAAATTCCTTCCTTGACATAAAAGGGCAGGATGTATAGTTTCACCAAAGTCTTGTGGGAAAGCAAATGGAGGTTCTATTGTATCCATACCAGCAGTACAATGTCCACACCTCCCAAAACGCCGCAAAAAGGTTTCAGCCTTCACTGAATTGATGATAATGTTTGAGCTATTTCCATATACAGTATTTGTTTGTTTGCAATATTATTCAGAAGGATTGCATCTTTTTCTGGTTTAAACTCAAGGTGGCATGAAGAACCCAACCTATCATCACTTGACAGAAATCGTAGATTAACTGTTAACGTTTTCCAATACTTCACAGACCCACAATACGCTCTGCACAACACGGTACAATAACAAACCTTTAACCCCTCTGACTGAAATCAAATCAGGAGAAGGACTGAATCATGTTTTACTCAATGAAATTTTAAAAACTGTCTTAAAGTTCAGTGAACTTTGTCGCCTCAAACATCTTGCAGTTTTCCGGATTCGTTAGTCATTTGACGCTTTATACC
The DNA here is from genome assembly GCF_001444195.1 of Xiphophorus couchianus. NCBI lineage: Eukaryota > Metazoa > Chordata > Actinopteri > Cyprinodontiformes > Poeciliidae > Xiphophorus > Xiphophorus couchianus. The sequence goes on along the minus strand of NC_040237.1, from coordinate 12,717,162 downwards.
CTGAAACACGTTTCAGTTGCCCCAAATACCACTGCAAAACTAAGAGCAAGTCAATACATTTTAATATTTTTCATTAATTCTTTTTTTATTTTTCCAAAATGAACGTTTAGTAATAAAAGACAAAATTTCAGATACCAAGACAAAACAAAACCAAACACTTGACAACGCATGAACAAAGATGCGAACTAATTCTCAGTTTGTAGATTATTAAGAAAATGATCAAATTACTGATAACATGAGCTTCAATCAAACATTTGCCACGTTCTCCCTCCCACAGATACGGACATGTCCCTGTTTTAACCCCAAACTCCGCTGTGTCCAAATCTCTTCGCACAAACAGGACCCGTCTCATGATTTGCAATGCTTTGCGTGAAAGCATTCGGCAGGCTTTTATTTGCATTCGCCTCCTCCGCCGATTGTCTTTGGAACAAAATGTCACTGTGCATTTCCTAATTTTTCTGTGAAGGTGTTGCCCTTGAGGCTGCATGAGTGGGCGCAGAGCATTTACAGGCTGTTCTATCTCACATGATGGCACTGAAGCTGAAGCAACAACTGGGGGGAAAAAAAGGAGCATTTCAATTTTTTGGGCACAAACCGGGATCTCTCACAATTCTATATGTGGGTTGATATCAACAGTTCAATTAAAAAATAAAATCAATGAAAAGCCTCTTTATATGTTATCATAGACTGAACGGTAGTATTTTATTTATTTTTTTTGTTACCAGGCTCCAGTGGACAATAACTTTGTGAAGATAAAGCTCAGTGTTCATCGAGTTGCTGTTATGCTGAATAAATAAATGCGTTCACACATTTCCTTATTTTTAAAAGTAATTAAGCAGCTTTTAAAGGCTTGTCTTTCTACTCTGACTTAACTGACCCATCGGATGACATTGCTGTGGGAGTTTAGTTGGACAACATTAGGAAAATGTATGTAAAAGCTGGGATTTCTTCAGTTCTGCAACCTGAAAAGGAAAGCCGCTGGTTCTCTTCTATTCTCCGGTCTCCACAGAAACATGGATAAATGTCCCAACATGGCTGGACGGGTCAGGAGATGGAAATCAAGAGACGACTCTGATTTCGCTAAACTTTAAAAGATCACGGAGTTAATCTGTGTTCCTACCAAAAGTAGGAGCTGATTTGCTGTCAAGAGGAACAATGTTGACTAATAGAGATGTCATATGGTGTTGGTAAGATTAGTCTACACAAATTTTACCAACACCATTTATCAAACCCTGTTTTTTGTGGGGTAGTTAAGATTTAAGCTTCACTTCCAAGTGAGTCTGATTTAATTAAAACTTTCCTTCATAGTTTTTAGTTTTCAAATTTGACTAATTTAAATCGGAAGACATTATCAACTATTTGGTGTGCTGAAGTCTTTTCATAAACATCATTAACAAAAAAATGACTAAAGTTCAGGTTATTTGTTTTAGATTCTAAAGCTAAGTGAGATAAATTAGAAGTATTACTAGTAGGAAAAAAATGTTCACTGCTTTACTAAGTCAAAAAATAGTTTATACAGTCTGTGCACTGTATAAAATCCCCACCATCATGAAACACTTGCATTCAGGTAGCTTAGAAACGCTGTAATAAAAGAGCCCTGCCAGTAGGTGGCGGTGTCAAGATGAAACGCCAAGAAAACATCTGGACCATGGCTTAATTTCCCTAGAAATCACTGCAGATGTTGCTCTCTTCAACAAAGTTCACCATTTGCTTAAGGTTAATGTATGTCTCCAGGAAATATTGGATGCCTTTGAAAAAAAGAACAGGGGGGAAAAGACAAACCAACTCTTATCAATGTTTACTTCTATTTCTGCCAAAGCAGCGGCAACATTTTTCTTTTTCTTGTTTTAGATGAGGATGAAACAAAGCATAAGTTCTTCTTTTCCAACGGTAATCCAGCATAGTGCTGAAAAGGAACCATAAAGGCAGTCTGATCCGCCTGAATACCAGAGTTAATTTACTTTGCACAAAATGTGAATAAACGTTATTACCTGTTCGGACTGAACTTTGTTCCCTATATGGAGGTGTGTGCTGCGGATCCTCATATAGAGCAGCTTTGAAAACCATTTCCACCCCTCGTAAGTGGCCCACCGCAGAGGTTTTCAGTGGATTTAGTGAATAAAACACTGCTGACGGGGCCACTCAGCGGTTGATCAGAAACCTTCTTCTCAGAAAATTCATTAGGAAAGCGTTACGAGGTTCAGCAGAGGACCGAGTGTTCACTCAGCACCGTTAAAACGTGCTTGAACTAGCTTTTGCATATTTATTTGTTAAGTCACCTTTAACACTTGAGAGCCATGTGTCAGCAGCGGTTTTTCGTTTCAAACTCGCATTACTGCTTTTAATAACTGGAGAAAATCGATGAAAGATCTTGGGGGAGACGGAGGGTTCCCGATTTGAACATAAAATAACCGAGTTTTAGGTGAGGAGGAAATGTAATTTATTAACATTTAACGCAACCTTTCAAAAGAGGTGTGCTTTGCTCATAAATGAGAGAATGTAAACTGAATTCGCAGGGTGCAAAAACTGGCCCTACTGTCACATTAGCAACTCTAACACCAAAATGAATCAGCTAGAATAGGAATTAAAAGAAAATGACCAAAATATTAAAAAGCGATGGCACAACAACAAATTTGCAAAGCAGATTAGTTTCCATAAATCATGAAATGGTCAGAGCTATATTTAACCCACACGTCAAACATTCGTGAATAATCTTTCATGCACACAGAGATCCATAAAGGCATCAAATTTAGGCTCCAAAATTATTCTTTCGGCCAAGTGGTTCATATGTGACTAATAATTTAAGCAGAGAACATAGAAAATTCCTTTTGAGCATCGGCCGTTTCCCTGCTCTTGTGGAACCTTTCTGGACTTTTCACTTTCCTGCACAGGAAAGTGGTTCATTTCTAGTTTACTTTGTTCAAAGCAGATTTTCAAGTTGATACTCCTCACTTGTTGGTGTCACAGCGGGTTACACGTAGTCAGCATGGACAGTCGTGCAACGCACCGCGGTGTCGATTAACATCTTCTTTTGGTTTTCTCACTCAGCAGATTGTATTTTTGAATTTCATAAAACATGTTTACTTTTTTTTTCAAACCAGACCTCTGTAACAAGTAGATATTGTGAATCCTACAATAAAAAGATCCAAATCAGCAATGATAATTTGGACTTTCAAAATAAAGCTAAAGGGTAACTTTTCTGATAAATCTTAAGAAAAAGTAAGCAAAATTTTATGACTGCAGATGTATATTCCAGGTGGATATTAATAGAGGAATGAAAAACTGATTTTGTTGACCTTTCAAAATAAAATTCACATACTTTTCAAAGCAGGAAGTTGAGTTTTATATTTAAAATAGATTTTAAAGACCAATGCTAATGTATATTTTGGACCTAAATTCCAGTAGGTTTTTGTTTTGTTTAGTTGAACAGGAAGTCAGTTTTAAATAATGTTCTTAGATTATCTTATGGTTTCAATCCTTCAATTCTTAAAGCCAACTAATTGTGTCTGTATCTTGGTCACACAGTGATGATCCGAACTGAGCAACATCCTGATTTCGGATCCAACTTTCAGATGGATTTGGTGCCAACCAGTTGCCTGATTGTGCTCGGAGATTTATGGAAAGCAGCTCCTATTTGTCTTAAGTGAAACTATCGCGCACGTTTCCAACAAGCTATTAAAGGCTTCAATTTTGATTCATGTCAATTCCTCCATTATACTTCTTCCTGGCAAGCACCGCGACTCCCTTGGCTCCCGTCGGCATCCGCGGATCCCCTACGATGCGTCTTGATAATTCTGAGTTTAAACTTGACGTGGGCGGAGGGCTAATTATCCGAATCAAATGGGAGTTTAATCAGCGAGGAAGACGAGGGGATCGTGAGAAGTTTTGCTATGGAGAAAAGGGGGGAAAAGGGCGAGAGGAGGGGTGCGTGCTGGGTTTAATTTGGAGGTGTTTGTGTGGGTAATGGTGTGGGTAAATGTGGATGGAGATCCCCCCTTCCTGGCTGACGTTGAGGCAAAAGCCCTGCTGAGACTCAGCGGCCGACGAACGTCGCCGTGACGAACAAACTAATGATCATTTACGGCTGCTTGTATCGGCATCAAACAAACAACATCTGTTCCTCGGAGCCTGTGTAGACTTTGTTGTGATGAATGAACGTCTTAAGCTCTTCGCATGGAGATTAGGCGACATTTGGTGCCCGTGTGGCGTTCATGGTGTTAGTCACCAGTAGGAGATTGGAGGGAGAAAGGAAAGTTGGAAGACATCACGGAATCCTAAACTAGTTCAACAAACTTTGTCAGTCTCTTTCATAAATTACTTTTAATCATTAGCTCCAAATAATTAAATCTATTCATCTCAATTTATTTATTGTCATGAAGCCGTCTTGTGTCGAAATACAAGACGAGATGGGAATAACATTTATATATACATTGAAAGCTGACACCTCATTTACAACCGACTGATTATGTTGCAACCAGCAGTCGCATAAAAAAAAAAGAATGATTAATCAAACTGATATTTTAGTTTAATAAAGTGAAAAAGGAAAACATAAACATAAAACTTACTCATAACCAAAGAGCGCTTAGAATTAAAGTTCAGAGTTTTATTAGCTGATTAAAAGTGTAATAAATGTCTCTCTATGACATTTAGATGCAAATATTTAGCATATAATTTGGAAGTAGAAATGCGCCATAACCGCACAATGAGAAAGGCAGAACTGCAAAGTCCTTTCAGCAAAAACCTTTTTTTTTTCTTCCAATAATTTTTTTAGGTACTAAATATATATTTCCTCTGAGTGTCGTCCAATAAAACTGAGGGAAAACATTTTGGTTTTTTTAACAATGCAAACAAACATCAGTTCTTTTAAATTCAACACAGCAGAATTATTTCACAAAACTACTTTAATGAGGTCCCATTAAACATAAGCATGAGTAAAATGAGATTTTTTTTTTTAAAGAGAAAATATCAAACAGCTACTTCTAGTCAAGTATCCCTGTGACAAGGATGGTCTTTGTAGGCATCTTTGAATTCCTAAGAATTTGGACCAAACCTGATAATCTGGATTAAAATAGAAGTTCTTTCAGATCGGACAAAATGGATAAATGAGGTTTGAAAATCATAAATAGAATTCCACAATCTATCTTACAGAAACCAGTAAACTCATACTGGCTAGCAGTGGCTGGATGGACACAGAGCTTTCAGCAGATAGAGGCTGAAAACAATAAGGAGGGAAAACCAACAATGGGCCTGTAAAAGTAAAGAGAACGATTTTAGATTATTATTATTTTTTTCTGATCTGAGGTTGATTCAGACTGCAGCGGTCGATTTAAGTGGGCGGAGGTCACAGGGGAAGCAGGTGCGGGAAGCAGCAGCAGGTTGATGTCAGGAGGAGAGAAAGGTTTGGAGGTGAGGAGGTGACGCGGCGCAGAGGAGGTTCCACTCCACTGTGCGACCTCTGACTCCTGGTTTTCCACAGCAGTTTAGCTTTCAGTTCTTAAAGGAGGTGAGTAAGTTCAACTAAAAACGCTTTTAGAACACAAAGCTGTCAGTGGCAGAACTGGAAAAAAACATCTTAATCGGATTGATAGCTCATGTTGAGATGCTCTCCAGTTGTTTTTTGTTCATATTATAATAAAGCTGCTTGTGGATAATGTACATATATATATGTATACAAAAAAAAAACATTTTTAAACTTGACATTTTCACACATACTTTGTCTGCAGAACTGTTAACTGTTTTTGGCTGTGGTAACAAAGTAAGACAAGTGGTGATGTTGCCGAGGAGTTTAGGTTTGGCAATGTCGACAAGATGAAGGTACAGAGCTGAAAGAAAAATTGATGTCTAAAGATAAGTACTTTGATTAACCAGCAACTGAAAGGCTTTGCACAAAAAGTTCAAAAAGCAAAATCAGAAAGGGAACAAGCTCTTGTTCTTAACGGGACCTGTTATGCAGAATTCACATTTTGCACATCTTTGTACTTCCATTTGGGTTTCTACTGCTTCTAAAAAACACACTGTTTTATGGTAGCTAGAAAATGAGCCACTTCAAAGACTTACAGGATGTAATGTCAAATCAGCAGACACCTCCCCCTCGCATAGCAGCCCTAGTGAAGCCCAGCCTGTCACCTAGCAACCCCAAACTGAGCTGCAGCACTTTCCAGTGCTGGTTTTACTGCTGTATGCGTTATACAATGGCTGCTGGAAAACACATGTGTTTTGTTGGTGATTAACCATCCAGATCCCACTTGCTGCATTCCAGTTGGTTGTGAAGTAGGCTCTACTTCTGATTTTCAAAGACATACGGTGGTATGACTGTGCATCTGTTTGCAGCCATTTTCAGGTATGAGTGTAAACTTTGAGTCTGGGGCGTGGCCAGAATCAGCTTTATTAGATTTAAAATGACAAGAGGCCCTCAAATAGCTTATTCTGAAAGGAGTTCAAAGCAGGCGGAATGGACCAGACTAAAATCTCATTATCTAAAAATGATTTTGTGCAAAAATAAAATTTAAATAAATGAACATGTTTTGTGTAGCTCATACATGGAACTTGTTCAAAGAAGCATAATAGAAAACACTTAATTTAGATTTAAAATTTAGAAAACATTCCAACACCTGACAATTTTTGTTCATTCCAAGGCAGGACAGATCAAGAATAATGTCTTACAAGTACTAGCTGGCATAAGGCATTCAGAAAAGGGGCTTTGTCCACTTTCTAAATTCTAATTTCAGGAAGACTTTAGTTATCTATCCCCAGGTTTCCCTCCCTGCCTTATTACTGATCAGCAGTAAAACATGTTAGATTTAAATTTTGTTCTTCTTCTGCCTGGACCTATTGAACAAAAACTCTTCTAGCTGACTTGTGGTCAGACCTCTCCTAATGACCTTTATGAGAAAAACGCCGACTCATCATTCGGAACCTAAAATATTTCACAAGACTGACATCTTGGATCCGAGGGATCGTCCGTAAAAGTTTTTCAGTGTATTAACTGAGCAAGAGATAAAAACCGATATGAAGCCCTCAGACACGGGACGTGAAGGCCTGACAGCCAGAAAAACCACAATGAGGTGCACAGTAGTGTGGAAGAGGAAAAAGATTTCCCCATCCGAAGGTCACTGGTAGAGGAGAGGAGAGAACAGTCAGAGGATGAGACAAATGGAGCACGGCGAGGAGGTGACAGTATGAGGTTAGGCCACCGAGGCGGGATAGGAGTGACAGGGGAGCGAGGTAAACAGGGCCAGCGGAGGCGCAGCAGAAAGCGGGAGGAGCACGGAGGAGCCGTCAGGGTGGAGATGACTCACAGCAAGAAGGTCACTGCCTTCACAGGAGGGCAGGGGGACAGGAGTGATGGATGGAGCCGGACGAGGAGGCGAAGAACAGGAGATCGACGCAGAGGGACACGGAGGAGGCGACGCTGTCACGGCTGTTTGCCGCTCAGACACGCAGGAGAAGGAGGAAGTGAGAGCATGAGGGAGGGAAGAGGTGCTGAGGCTTGTGGTGAGGTGAGGAGAAGTGACAGAGAGCAGCAGAAGCAGACTCCAGAGTGGGAGGCGGGAGACGCGACGCTGGACCTGGCAGATGAAGCGCTCGCTGTGCAAACGCCGTGTGACGTGACGACAAGAAAGGAACGAGATCAGCAAGAAGCGGAAGCTCTGACTCCACCAAACGTCCAAACTCAGAGCCGTCACATTCACAGAGGTTTGAAATTTCAAATGCAGAGGAAGGTTTATTACTATTATTATCATTATTAATAATAATTTGTCTGAATCCAGTAACATAATTAAATATATATACATTTTACTGATTCAATTTTATTTAATATATCTTCTAAAATCATGACAGAAACCTTATTTGAGAGTTAGAAAATTAATAAATTAATAAAGGCACTCGAGTAAAACCACAGGGGTTCAGTAATAGCTGCATTGTTCGAATTGATAGTGAAAGGGCTGGATTAAAATATCTAATGTTCTAAATTAAATTCCTTTAAAGTAAAATTAAATACAATAAACACAAACTAAAATTAAACACAAACTGTATATTTGTTGTCTATGCAACGTTATTTCAAGCTACAGTGGATAATCAAGGATATTGTATTTTTGTTTTCAGATGTTTTTCTGTGCCGAACTTTGGCTAAAATGGCATATGATGGAAATGTCCAAAGAAAAAGTATCTAATGAACAGATAGTGTGTTCTGGTGTGTTGAATGGGTAGGAATTTCATAAATGAACATTAGTTTTCCATTGCATTACGTTTCCCTACGCCATTGAAATGGAAAGCAGGTATACAATAACAGTGAGACAGAAGTCACTGTGAGCTTTGCTGGTGTGGAGATTTGACACTTTATAATGAGTAAAGATCTATAAAAAGAACAAAAACACAATAAGAAAAATTCCAAATGAATACTCTGATGGTTGATGTCCATTTACCGATCCATCTATTGCATTCTACTTACCCGAGATCAGGTAAAGAGAGACATCCCTCTACTTCCCCAGGACATCTAAAGAGAGGTATAATAAGAGGCATCCAGACCCGAGAAGAAAAAAAAAGAAAGAAAAAAAAAAGCAGAAATGTTTGCATTGTTAATGAATACCTTGGGAAGACACTGTAGGTGGATGACTATTTTTTTTCCTGGAGAAGATATTAACTAAAAATTGGATCAAAGAAGGAGAAACGGTTTCCTTTGAGGATGCGAATGGCACTTCGGCAGTTATTATATATCTGCTTCTCTTCCAGTTGCCTTTGAGCAGCACATCAGTCAGAAAGAAACACTCCTCCTGCTCATGAGAGTTTAACAGCTTCTGTCTCCCCAGGTTTCTTCATCAGTCTTCCTCCTCTTCAGCGAGTGCTAGATTTAAAAACGATGCTGCCTCAGGTCTAGAAAACAAACACAGGAAGGGGCTTTAGAGGTCTTTGGTGAAAGCAGAAACGAGACGACGGGGTTAAAATGGTGGTTAAGATCTTACCAACAGTCTGCAGTTTACCTGCAACTGAAGGTTTATTGAACACAGTTTGTAGAAAGAAGAGGAAAAATCACATTTGGGAGTAACCGCTACTTACGCTGAGGCCTCCGAAGGAGGAAACGTTACCCTATATAATCGCTCAAACTCTAATGTTTTATTGCTGCAATGCTACAAGTATTTGTCCCACCTTAAAGCTGTTAACATTTTATCACGCTGCAGCTCATACGTTTATGTAACAGACCAACACACAGTGGTGCATAAGTAGCTGTAGAAATCTAATGTTTGCCATGAAGTGTTCATCTGATACTGTTATATAAAATCCAGCGTAAACCAGTTGCTTTCAGATATAACACCTCATTGCTTCTGTGAAATGTAACCTCAAAATACGCCCAGCTGTTCTGTGAAGGCCTCTGGTGTTTGTCAGAGAACGTGAGCGAACAAACCTCACTGCAAAGACAGAGAAACACAGCAGCCACGTTGAAGAGCATGCTGTGGCTAGAAGAAACTAAAGCTGAAATTACAATTTATGGTATGTAATTTACGCCATAGGATTTCCCCCCAGTGTATTTATAAGCCTGGCGGGCCAAGAGGCTTTACTTGCTTATTTATTTAGGTCTTTTTTAAATGTTTGCAGTTTTTAAGACTTTATAGTTGGTGTTCAGGAGTTAATCTTCCAATCTTTCAATAACATGTGATTATGAAGTGATATTTTCAAATTTCCTGTCGACTTTAAACATTTTTCAACTCAAAAACACGACGGGCCGCTGGATGAATGACTGCCCAGGCGCCCAAGCACCAGGCTTAGTGAGTTTTCTGGGGGAAATCTTGCACTACATTAAAAAAAACAACAAAAAAACATTGCATATCACCCTGTGAATGATGAAGTTGTGTGGGTTGATTTTCTTCAGCAGGGACAGGTTTGCTGGTCAGCACTAATGGGAAGACATGTAAGGTAAAAGATAAATCCATGTTCCTGTGTGGTAGCAGAAAATTGGTCGAGTAACACTTTGAAGGTGCAAAGAGAAATGTAACAAAAACTATAAAATAGCACATAAAGAGTGCCGCCATAAATCTGAAAAAGAAAAAAATATTTCTTTTGTACTGCAAGAAAGTTAGGTATTGATTAGAGTTATGGCACTACTGTAAAAGCTGTCCCTGAGTGTATTAGTGTGACCTCAGCGCTTTGCATGTGCGACCCGAGGACAGCAGCTCTAACACCCTGTGTCATGGGTCTGTGTGACCCCTCAGAATACTGAGACCTGATAGGTTCTTCATGAAAGGAAGAGGACGGCTGATTTTCGGGACGGTGTTGATGGTGCTCTTTAGTGCCTTTCTTTTGGGCGCAGCTTGAGAAACATAATAGATATGAATTAAGTTGACTCATTTCTCAACAACAAAAAAATGCATTTTATGCCTTTGAGATGGAGGAAGCACAGATAATGTGTGCAGTTTACTCCCAAATCCAACAGGATGTAAACCACATAGGATTCAAACACATTTTTCTGATTAGCTGGCCTTGTTAAACCCATCACTCCTCCCTTAGATGTAGTTCAGGCCATTCTGTTTCCGAGCGCCTAATAGTTTTGGCTCCGGGCAACAAAGTGAAGCGGGATTTCTCTGAGGAACGCTGCGTCCTCGCCTCCTCCTCCCATCGTCTCTGTTCCTCTTGTTAAAAGAACATTTCTACCTTCGTCTATTTGTCAAACAACATTCCAGCGCGTTTCCTCTCTCCATCTTTCCCTTTCACATTCACCTCCCTCTGCCCCCCCACTTTCCTCTTCACTCTGCAAATATTGATCCGACGAATTACTTCTCAAGGTTGGCGGCATCTCCATGGCAACTGGTTCCTTGTCACGATTAGCCCATCGTGAAGGTTTCAGCCGCTGTCACTGGCTGAAGGCTCCTGGGGTAAACGGCCAAACCCTTCTTGTCGATACAAATGTCAGGTGACAGAAGTTCACGCTACGACCAGGAGGGCGACGTCTGCCACATGTGGGCAGTTGTGGTAGTAGATATGGTCTCATCCATGAATAGGCATAAGAAATTTTTTTTTTTTTGTTAATGATAATGTCCTCTTTACCAAAAAGAAAAGAACAAGAAAAGCCCCCATCACATCACCAACCTGCAAGGCTCATTTCATTTTATAGAACTCTTAACGCAGCTGTGTGAGTTTAACTGCGCGTTATTTGTCCAATATGCCCATTAAAATACAGCAGAAGACGTGCTGCTCTTAAATACTTAGACATGATAATTAATTGCACATTATAAAATGTAGTCAAATACAGTACAGACCAAAAGTTTGGACACACCTTTTAATTCAATGAGTTTCCTTTATTTTCATGACTATTAACATTGTAGATTCACACTGAAGACATCAAAACTATGAATAACACATGGAAATATGCACTAAACTAAAAAGTGTAAAACAACTGAAAATACCCCTTATATTCTAGTTTCTTCAAAGTAGCAACCTTTTGCTGTGATTACTGCTTTGCACACACTCTGCATTTTCTTGATGAGCTTCAAGAGGTAGTCACCTGAAATGGTTTTCACTTCATAGGTCAACCTGCCCTGTCAGGTTAATAAGTGGGATTTCTTGCCTTATAAATAGTCATGAAAATAAAGAAAACCCATTGAATTAGAAGGTGTGTCCAAACGTTTGGTCTGTACTGTACACAAAGAAAAAAATAACCACAGATAGCTAAAGGTTTCATTTGTTTACAGTCAAAGTTTCATGGAGCTGATCAGGATGTTAAAAACTCTTCTGGATCCCAGCGGCTCATGAATCCAGCCAACATCACATGACACAACCAACTGCTTCAACAATTCAGTTCAGTTATACAATATAAGACCAATTCACCACAAATGGTCTTAAGTTGGACATTTTCTTGAACAAGCAAGTAGCAACTGTGGACATTGGTGTCGATTGGATTGTGTTGTTAACTTTGCTTCAGTCCTTCAATCAGAATCCACGGGGAGATAGTTATTTACCAACAGTTTAAATTACAATACAAGAGATCTGAGAAGTAAGTACTAAGTACTTTCTTGCTGCTTTCAATGGATTTATGAGGACCGTAAGCACTGCTACTTTGTTGAGCGTAGAGGAGTGTTTTAACACAATGTTGGGCGGCAAAGACATGAGCAATGAACTCAGAGTAGCAACTGTCACAGTACGCCAATCTGTGAAGAGTGCAGCTTTTTCAGCTGCATCATTCTAGAGTGGAAACATTTCAAGACATCAACAAATTTCAGAATATGACAAAAAAAAGAGGAGAAGAGAGAAATACTGTTTACTGGGAGAGTTGACCCATCTCAGGAATAAGGAGGATATTAACACGTTAAGCTCAGCCTTACCCACTTTTGGGCTGCTGCTCACCTCTGTCTACCATCCTGTGCCACATGTATCGGTCATATGACCCTGATACAATGAAGCCATCTCAAAAGCAATGAGGAGGAACCGCTTTGATGAGATAATGTCCTCAATCCATCTGGTGGACGACTTAAAGGCGACAGATGACCCTTTCGACAAAGTGTGGCGCATATTCAGAGCACTGAATGACTTCTATAAGATGTGAAGATGTGATGTCATTCATAAAACAATCAGTCGATAAAAGCATAGTACCCTATTACGGTCAACCAAGGCTGCAGATACTTTATTAGGGGCCAACATATTCAGCTTGGGTACAAGTTAGGGAGCCTAGCTTCACCCATGGGATAGCTGTTCCAATGAGTCCACACACATCTTCCTGAAACTGGCTCTGGACACAGTCCAAAAGTTTTGGTTGCTATGGTGGAACAAAGAGAAGTTCCTCCTTTGCCTCATTGATTAATGACAGCTGACTGAGACAATGCCATCTGCAAGATGTGGCATTGCATCTTACACAGTTCCGAACACACTTGTAGTCATGCCTAGTTAAGATTATGCATGCTATTGTTAATTTCTTTTTTTTTTTTTACGTGTTTAAGTAGGTCAGATTGAGGAACGAGTATACATTTTGACTGTGGTTTTCCACCGACAACTGGCGGGTATAGAATCAAGCAACATGAAATAGAATCATTCATAAATATTACGTGTTGGGGAGATCGATGCATGGAAATATTTTGCAGGAAAAATTTGGGGATTAAACAGGGTTAAATACAGACAAGATGACAGTACCAGGGGATGAGTGTGAGATATTACATAGATTTGCAGGAATGTAACAAAGTAAATTTGTTACATTCTTCATAACAGTTCATACTAGATTATGAAAACAAAATAAGAATTAGAGAATGAACACTTTTCTGAACATATTGCTTGAAAATTTTACATTTGCAAAGTCATTTGTCCCATCATCATTACTAACAAGGAGTTGAAAACTAATGCTAATGTGAATAAACCCTTGATGTCCTTTTTTTTTTTTTAGCATGTTTAGGCAAACAGGATCTTCGGTCAGGGTTGCCTTGCAGATTCAAGGAATACAAAGTTTGCAAAGTTTGAGGCAAAACTTCCACTCCTCTTGCACATTTAAAGACGGTGGATGGTTAGAACAGGGTTGCATCAGCTGTATTCTCCAAGCAAAAGCAGGAATAGTTCTCCAATTGTTTTCAGGGCTGATCCCAGCTGAGCTGCTGGAGGGACTCTGGCGGGTTTGGAAGAAGAGATGCTATCAGAAATCTAAAAGTAAACATCAACCCTGGAAATAATTTCCTGTGAACGGAAGCCTGCTGGTGTGACTGTGTGAAACTTGTACTGCTAATAAATGCGCATTCAGAAGTGATGTCAAAAGCTCTCCCGGTTGGGTTCCTCAGGTTTCTACGAGAATAGTTGTGCCGTAATGTGAAGTGAAAAGCCTTACAAAGGTTTTATTAACGCGCATTAAGCTAAATTCTGTTCATTCGTACATTCCTGTATTGTGGCGAGAGAGCGTTTATCCATATCTGTAAAGGAAAATATCGACCGATCGCCTGATTAACGAGGCAATAATCAGGAGCTTGATCAACGCTAAAAACTATAATCAATCTTTCTGGTCAGGCATTATATTTGTGTTTTTATCGTATTGATTTGAATGCTGTGCAGCAGCCGAAGCTTCACTTGCTGTAATTTCTGTGATTTATTGTTGGCATTTCAAACACCTGAGCACATGCAAGGAAAAGCAGGTAGCAGAGGCAATTCTGCCGACACACATATACGTGCACACACACACGCACGCCCACACGCGCCCTCACACAAGCTAATTATATGGTTCATCATGCTCCCTCTCATTGCTCCCCCTCTGCTCTTTCCTCTCCTTTAAGGCCAGTCATTATCCTCCTTGATGCATCACCTTTTCACTTGCAAATGACTGACACCATTGAATCAGGGCACTCACACTCAGCAAGTGGCACTTTTTTCCTCCAAGAACAGAACCAGTAATAAGTCTCATTGTGGTCAAGGACAATAGGGGGGCTTTTTATCTCCTTAATGACCATTGCTGCTGCAGAGAGACCATTTCTGCAAACTCCTGCATGGATCTGCTGTCGCAGTCCTTAAAGAAACACACGCCATTTTTAGAGCTTGTCAAAACCTAAAGGAATTTGCATGTGTGTATTCATTTTAGCGTCGGATGGACAGTGAGCATTCTAAGTTAGGAGAGTTTTCGTACTTTGAATTGAGTTTTTACACTGAAATTGTTGTTGAGATGGAAGGGAAGATTTTGTTGTTCTTTTCTTGCTGTTGGGAAACTTTTTTTTATCAAATAGCAATAAGTCGGGGTAATAATGTAATAATGTCTTCAGATTACGGTGTGCAGTTCAATCACAGACCTTTACAACTGGATGAATGAGTTATTAGGATGTTGTTAGGATGATTTCCTCACTGAGCAGCAGAGCAAACATTCGTCTAAAACAAAGACTAAAACGCCGTCAAAAGTGCAGGAAACATTTGAAGTTGAAGCAATGTTTGCATTATTTCTGGAGTTTGCGTTACAATCATCTGTGTTTTCAGTAATTTAGCCCACCGATGCCAAATGGAAACACGGTATCAAAGATAGAAGATTGTGTATTTTCTGTTGACAGGAGACAACAAATTGTGCATGATCATCTGTGATGTAGCTTCCTCCATAGCTTTCAGAAAGGTCACACAGTGCAGACGGCCTGATCAAAGCTCTCGCCGGACTCGGAACTACGGCGGTGTGGTTCCTCGACTGTGTGGTTGAACTATGTGGCCCCCCATGAGAGAGAGAGAGCCAAGAGGCAAAGTCATCTTGTACATATTCAGCTTTTTCATCTACTCACAGGGGAAAGTAAAAGTTTTGGGAAGTAAGCTTGTTGGGACCAGAATTTTCAGAGAGTGATGATGAAAGGAGAAAAGTCTGACAAAGTCACTGGAAAAAGCTTTTCCCAGCTGTTGCTAAGCCGAAGCAGCGGACTTTTTCTGTGTTGGAGAAAAGGGGAAGAGGTCTAATGTCTGAGCAGTTCCTACGGAGTGCATCTTTATTTATTTATTATGCTTCTAGGAAAAGTTTGAAATCTCTATGCGTTGCTTACCTCCAACCTGACTGCGATGGCTTTGACCTTTTCGCTTTCAAGAGTGTGAGCATAAGCAGCAGAACATGAGAAGACTATAAACCAACAATATCATAATGATACTTCAAAGTCTGTTAAATGTAAAGGTTCACGACAGAGCAGTTAAAAAAACGACTAAACAGGTACGGCTTTTAAAAACAATATGGCATGAAGGATTTGGTTTGCAAAGTATAACCAAAAACAGACCAAGATACAACTTTAGTCCATGGATAAATGAGACGAAAGTAAAGCTGTTTGGCCATAATATATTTCTCAAAAACCATATCAACACAAACACCAAATACTAACTTCCAACTATGGTGGACAGCACATGATTTGGGCTTGTTTCATAACCACCGGACCTCTGCCTGACAGTCTACGAGTTTACAATGAACTCCTTTAGAGACAACTGTGAAGCAATCTGTCGGACAGCTGAAGCTTGGATCAAACTTGGCAAACAATAGCAGAAAAATTCATGAGCTGTAGGAGGGATCTGTACGTACACTCTAAGAAGTGTATTTGGACTGTAGTTCATGTAATGGACTTAATTCTTTTGGTTTAGTGATGACAACCTACCTTTTTGTGTTGAATTAACTTAAAAGTTACACATTTTTAACTTAAACTTTATTCTTTGGCTTTATTTGAAGCAATTAAGTTCAGTTGCCGCGTTCTTATTGTACGTCTGACGTCATGATGCAAGCTTCACCAGGGACAGACCCTGTGCTGACCGGGATGCTGTGGTGGTTCAGGGGTGGAACACAATCCACAATAAGGAGACCATAGTCCTCTATGCAGCCATCACAGGTTCAATTCCTGGCCTGATGACCTTTACCGCATGTCTTCCCCCACTTTCCTGTCTAACTGCTTTGAAATAAAGGTCTCTCGAGCCAAAAAAAACAACAAACTATCCTTTATTAGTTTACTTTTTTATTTGAAGCAAACTCAATGATTTGCATAAGACTGACTTAAATTTGTCAAGTTAAACCAACTTAATAAATTAAGCTGGATAAACTTAATTTAATTAATTGTTTCCAATTGAAGCAGTTCAATTAAGATGGTTCAACAATTTTCTCTTTTCAGTGTGTATGACAATCTGAGAGACTGACTGATGTAGCACCTTTGCAAAATGACTTGTGTCTCTTAAGATTAGTCACATTTTGTCATGATTTGCTTCTATTTAGCTCCATCCAGCTCGTCTTCAACTCTAACCACCAGTTGAGTTTTCTTTGTTCGGACAGAATATGTCTGTAGTCACACTATTATTATCTATGATCTCTGTTTTTTTGTTGTTGTTGTTTGGTATAGCATTTAATTGAGGAACGAATCCCTCCTCTTAAATTAGAACCATAAGCTTGAGATCTGTTATCAATAATCCTTCAATACTAAACTTAAATCCCCACCAGGGTCAATTCTATTGGGATTATAATACGGTATTCATTGAGCTGTCTCCTCCCCCCGTTTTTCACTCTGAAATCAGATCAGAGGCCGCCAGGCTCTGTAGGATCGACTGCCAGCCAGCAGGTGATGTTGCACACGCTGCGTCCTGCTCTCTGGTCTTTTCAAAAGGCTCGGGATTGGGCTGCGAGGGCGGACAGACCGTCACCAGCTTCCCACTGATCCCGCTCCCTCTCACTAACTCTGGCGCTTCAGTCTGTTACCACGCAACTGCTTTCAGAGTGTTTGTATGACAGAGCGGTCAGCGGGAGAGCAATGTGTGTGTGTGTGTGTGTGTGTGTGTGTGTGTGTGTGTGTGTGTGAGAGAGAGAGAGAGTCGGAGAGAAGCTGGTCTATGTGTGTGTGTAAAATGAGGAGGAAAAAAAATGGAGGGATTAATGGGTGGAGGAGAGAGAGGCAGAGATTGTGTCCATGAATGGGTGGATAAGAGCTCAGACACTTACAGGGCCCTCATATGTAAGAAGAAAAGCTTATGCACATTATGAATCACACCATAATTTCATCTGGTGTGAAAGGAAGCGCAGAAACTGACGGTAAAGTGGAAAGTGAGATTCCCCCCGACAGTCAATGTTTTGCTCTTTTCATGCAGGAAAGCAGCGTAGAGGAGGATGTTGAATAGACAAAGTCACCCAATGAGAGTGAGACGACTCCCTTACTGGTTTTGCACAATCATTAAAAGCTTCACTGAATTCAGCAAGAGAGATGTCTGAAACATTAAGGCCATGTTCACACAGCAGGTCTTGATGCTCAATTCCAACTTTTTGCTAAAATGAGATTTCTTTTTTTTTTTTTTGTCAGAACGCAATGGTGACTTCGGTGTGAAGGGTCTACGTTTCCGAAGCACACGCAGAAGAAAAATGTTGTCGCCACACAGCAGCGCACCGTTTACGGAAGCACTGATGGACGGGGTCGTTTATGGATCAATTTTAAAGTTTATTCAGCAACGGGAGCCGACATTATTGTCACAAGATCATAACAAGATGAAAGAGACTCATAAACTGAAGCACAACAAATAGCAATGGCATTTTGTGAACATCTGTAGGGAAGTCTGTTTGTACGAGTAGTCAAAGCCAGGAGCGATGGGACTGTGATCCGATGAGCTTGAGCGACACAGATTTCCTTCATAATTTCATCGTCATAAATTTCGACCAGTCTTTATGTCTGGCTTCTTCTGGTGGAGAACTATGACGCTTGTCTCACATGAACGGCATAAAAGCTGGATAAAATGCGACTTGACTGTTCAGACTGCAGTTGCTTTGAAAACAATCGAATGTGTATCTGAATTAGAACCGCATGTGGACGTGGCACAGATCGGATTTGTTTGAGGGGTGAAAAGATCGGAATTAAGTTGTTCAGGTTGCCTTGAAAAAGCCCGATATAGGTCACGCATGTGCAAACAAAAAACAGATTTAGGTTACAATATGCCTGCTATGCGAATGTAGTCTTAGACGTCGACTGTACTGAATGAATGTAGTGCATCTTAAAGATCAAACTCCTTGATGTTCCGTGTTTGGGTGCTAAATGTATTTCGAAGATATGTGCTCCGCTTCTGCAAATTATAATTATACCAATTAAAACTCCCCGAAGTATGCCTCCATAACATGATTGCCGTAGCGACGTTCTAGAAAAGCCCCATCATGTCCGACATTAGAGGTTTCACACCCGGGCAACAACAGCTCAGCCTAAAGCTTCACAGTTTTCTCATCAGTACATACTCACCTTCATAGCAATTAAGCAATAATAATGAAAATCTTCTGCTTGTCATTAAGTTACATAACACAGTTAGTCCCTCTAATTACTCCCACATCAGCTCAGAATGATTTTCACTTCACTGCACGGTGTCGAAGTGCTGCAGGGCAGCCGCAGGCTTTGTTAAGACGTTTTTCGTTTTATTTTTCAAACCGTAGAGCTCGAGCTGACGCGTTTAGCTGGAATGCAAAGTCACACGACGCACCGGGAGATTGCTAATGAGAGGCCGCGTAGGACGCGTTTAGAGAAACGAGGACCGGGTCACAGTAGAGGTGACGGGAGAGGGGAGAACAGGCTTTCCTGAGAGGACACGGCGGTCCGTAGCCTGCAGGAGGATGTCGGCTGATGGAAGATGAAGTGGCAGGTGTGATTTAAACAGATGTCCATTTAGTGAGCAGCGGGACATGTACAGTGTCTCAAAAACTATCCGCACCACTGGAACACTTCTGCATTTGTCATGTTGCATCCACATTGCTTCATAAAAGGTTTTTCTTTGTTTTGTTTTGTTTTTACGACAGACCAACACAACTGGACAGTGCTAATTTTTTGAGAAATTATACTTTGAAGATTTACTTACCACTGCAATGGAAGCTGTGAGTTTATTTCTCTATAAGCTATGCACATATGGACTAAAATGTTGCCCATTTCATTCTCCAGATGAGCTCAAACTCACTCCAGTTGGCTGAATAGCGTCTTTGATCGTCGGTTTTCTTGTTTAACCACCAAAGGAAGGTTGAATCACGTTTATGATAAACTTCAGAAATCAGTTAGTTTCATAGAAACTCGTCAGAAAAGTGAACACTCCCTATTCCCGTCATTGTCACAAAAACTGAGTCTTCTTATATGTTTGTCAAGATCTAGGATTATTTAGGCTTACAAAGATAACTGACACTTCTACAAAATGGAAATATTGAGAAGTAATCATTGTTAGTTAAAATCAAAACCCAAATTTATAATTATTCAACTATTTTCTAACTACTGATTACTAGAGCAATAAATAAATGCAGGGTTTACCCCAGTGTATTATAAGCCTGGCAGGCCACCAGGCTCTACTTGAGCCCCCACCAGGCTAAGCATTGCTTACTTTTTAAAAGTTTTTTTTTAAATGTTTGCATTTTCTAAGACTTTATAGTTGGTGTTCAGGCATTAATCTTCCAATCTTTTAATAACACATAATTATTAAGTGATATTTTCAAATTTTCTGTCAACTTTAAAAAAAAATTTAACTCAAAGACATGACAAGCCGCTCAATGAATGACTGCCCTAGCGTCCAGCCACCCGGCATAGCAAGTTTTCTGGGAGAAGCCTTGTAAATAAATAAATTTGATTTACATTGCACTTTAGATTTACATTTATTTCAACTTGACACTAATGAATCTGCACCCTACTTGCTAAAACAGGGAGAAATTTCCTAAAGTAAATACTGACTTACATGTCATGAGTTGCAGTCCCGTCATCAACTGTTGAGATAGCACCATCAGAGTTGGTCAGAAAGACTAGTAAGTATGTAGAGATTGCTGTGTAAGGAAGGATTCTGCACAAAATGAAAGAAATTATTGACAACTCTTCCTCTTCAAGAGTTCCTCTTCAACTATTCTTCTTCATCAGTCAGAGGCTTCTAAAGATTCACTGTAATACAAACTGGTACAGGAGATCCTTCCTGTCCACAAGTATCAGCATCTACAACTACTCTTTGGAGATAATAGTAAATTAATTATATCAATATTAAATTTACCTCTGGGAATTGAATTATGAGAGGGTCACAAAGTGTGTTATCTATGAATTATTTAAATGCATTGCAATCTCAAATTTCTGAATTTGAGGAAATTATTAGCAACTTCTCCAACAGCATTGTCGTTTCTGAGATCACATAAACAGAACTGACTTAAAACAGGACCAGCTTTATTCGCTTTTATGTCAGACAGTCAGGGGAGGAAAAAAAAGTTTATTTTTTTCTATACACAGTGTGTGTAAATATCTTGTTTCTGCTGTGGCTGCTGCATCTTTGAGTCGAGGGATACCGAGCTCTCGGCACAAACCAGGTCGTGGCCTTTCACAGACTCACAGGTTTAAATGTGTCACAGCTGCAGAGGAGAATACTGGGGGGGGGTGCACTCTCTACAAACTTGACTTTGTGTTTCCTGACTCCCTTCGGGGCTTTTCGAGGCTCCTGCTGATTTATTTAGTCAAACAGGTGCTAACTTCAGTGACTTGAATCTAATGATGCAACACAAGAGGCTCCGACAGAAAACATGGCACCTCGAGCGGATTTAATTTGCCCACCTGAGCTGTTCAATAACAGCATTTGATGGCTGGGAGTCTGCAGCTCGTTCAGTGCATCTGCATATTTATGGCAATAAAGCGGTTTCCATTTCATGCCTGTGTGACTTCAGAGTTTCTCCGCTCGGTAATCCGAGTGCACGGCTCCGCCGCGTTAACATAACCCCACGGCCTCCCGTTTGATTTATGAACACTGACCCCCTCTCCGTGCGTGACAGCGGCTCCGCCTGTAACCGTATAATGGCCCATTACTGCCCGCACAACTGGACACTTACATCCACATCAGCTTTTATTCCCTCCAGCTGCTCAACGTAAAGTAAGTAATGATGTGTTTTATCCAGAATGCGCAATGTTGCACCATGGATGATGTAAATTTAGCTGTTACGGTTTTAAATGTATCTCATGGAGGTTTGATCAGGGTTAACCTCTAAGAGACAAAACAGACTTAATATTGAAACCTTTTTTTTTTTCTTTTTGGTGGAATCCAGATTAATTCATCTTGGTTTAATTCACTTCATAAGCACTGAATATTAAAGTCATTCAGAAATTACATTTAAAATAAATGAAAGTACTTGTCAGCTTTTCAAAATTTTGAATATTTATTCGTACAATTGCTTGGAGACAATTTGATTACTGCTTTTACTCTAATTTAAGGGAACTTTAAAACACGGTAGGAATATCTGGTCTCCTTGGGAACCAGAAATTACAAGCTAAATAAAAAACTTAATGTGCAACTGGGCTTTAGTTGAGATGCTAGCATTTCACTAAATGTCACTTTTTATACCATTATTTGTTTGAAAGAAAAGTACTTTAAACGATGCTAATTCCAGGATATTTTCTTAAATGACGTAAAATAATTGGACCGCCTTGAAAATTGCGAGAAAATTTGTTACTTAAAAATATTTCAGAAGTTTTCTGGACCGAATGAACGATTTATAGGCTCAGAAATCAGCCAATTTAAACCAGATACACCTGTGGTGTCATTGACACAGTAATGAGTTATTCAGCCTAATGATTTTCTTAATACGAGAAATAAGAACCTTCTGTGGTGATCCCGCTTTTCAGACAGCAACACAAAACACAGGAGAAAAATAAATGACTTTGTACGGGGAAAAAAAACCTCCAGGAAGCCATTAATTAATTAATTTATTGACTGCAGAGAGGATTAAAAATGCCTGGGCAGTAAGAGAAAGATAGTAGGAGTGAGTTGGTGAGGGTAGAGAAACAGCAGATGAAAGTAAATACAAATAATTGCACCAATCTGAATTTTATGGACACTTTCCAATGCCCAGATTTGTTGTTGATCAAACAAGACAAACTTCATTTGTGTCCAATTTTTATTAAAATTCTATAATCAACAACAGAACTCACCAGCCTTCCTGCTAAAAGCAACCAGTTATTTAAATAAGTAGCAGAGGCAACTTCCAACCACGTAAGAGTTACGCTCAACTAAAACTATTTGGAGGGTGCATTTTAAACTTCAACTTCATACGAGACCCCGTCTCAAAAGTGTTTAAAGCTGCACACGTAGCGCTAAAGCTGTGACCGTAGAAGCAAAAATGCACTAACTGAATATTTAAATATGAAAATTTACTCTAATTCTAACGCTGATTCTAAACATAGCAGCATCATACATCTTGGGATTGTACCTCCAAACACATTGCATCACACACAGCACACAGGACACGATAGGTCCAAGGTGCAACTTATAAATCAGGCAGAAAGGCTGAACATCTTCCTCAGATATCTGTGACCTCTGCCGTCACCTCCTGTAACAGTCGTTCGTCTGATCCCATGAGTGAAACCCGACGCCAGCAGGGCGGCCTGCCAGTTGACTGATCAGATATTCTCTCCGTCAGCCCCGTCAGTTTGTCTTCCCAACCAGGTGGCACATGTAACCATTTAGTCAAATCAGCCGGCCAGCCTGTTCTCTGCCTGCTCACACAGTCAGCACCGTGACAGCCAAGTGTGGTGTGGATGAGTTAAAAGCCAGAGGACAGCTGGCATCCTACACATCTTGTTGTGTCGCTTTAAATCCTCCTGCCGGTGCGTCAGACTAAATCTTACCCCTAATTGACAGAGTAGAGGATGTTTTGTGCCAGGATGCAGCAGAGGGAGGGAGAGCGAGCGAGAGAGAGAGACGCTTTCAAACATTCATGTCTGCCTCCGTTCAGAGTTCTGCAGTGCTGAGCTAATGATGTGGCAGCAAGCAGAATGCTTGGCGGTGTGTCAAATATTTAAAAACAGCGCGCACATATTCATATGCGGGAGGTCTAATATTTGGCAGCTTTTCTTTTTTTTCCTATCTACAATCTCAGAAACATTCAGAAAATATTTCAAATTATCAGCCGTTTCTTACCGATTGAAACCACATTGGATTGAAGCAATGAGGCTTCTTTAATATCACTCCTAGCCTCGGTTGTCAGGTGTTTGAATAACATCTAGAGCCAATTTGCACACTGTGCTTCTTAATGTAAGACACGTCTGAGCAGGTGAGATGGAAGGTCAGGGAACATCCTTCAGGCTGAATATGAACCAGGGAGGGATGGAAACAAATACGCACGGTAGAAGAAGAAATGTTTCATTTGCTGTCAAAAATGTTAGCTGCAGACATGCAGACATCATCCAGCTCAATTGAAATGAGCTTACTGTAATCTGTTAGCACCTTACGATTCATTTGTGCCACCTGTTTGTGTCGAAATGTTGTCTTTCAAATAACAGCTGAAAAGATGGCAAATTAGAATTTTTTAACGTTGTTTTATGCTCATTATCCAAACACGGAGACCTCTGAGTTTCATCGACTTATGGATTTTAACACGGTGTACATATTCAGATCTCTAGCTGAAGATCCCAACCCTCCACCAAGCATGGAGAGAATCTTCTGTGAAATAGTCTTGAAAGAAACCCTCTCCCTTATGCATCTGTTTTGGGATGAGATAAATAAGTGTTTGATTCTGTAGCTGACCACTTGAAAAACTGTTTTTATTTATCCTGTCTGATGAAACTTTTTATTCAGCTCTGCATTTTTATCTCTTTTAAAAAATCTTTGATACTTAGTAGGCTTGAAGTTAAGAGAGCTCATCTGCACTCCACATTTTTGTGTCTCTTACATTCCTTGAATTGGCATACGTCAAGTTTTAGAAAACTAAAGTTTTCTCCCCAAAAATGCTTGGAAATAAAGAAATTTTGTGTTTCATCTGCAGTAAAAAACAACAAAAAACAAACACATTATTGATATGTCTTCATTCTTTCGCTTTGACTTTCCAGACGTGGAATCCTGACACACAATTCTTCACAGTAAACTGTTAAAAGTGTATTGTAGCTTTGGGTCTGAAGGTCTGCAAGTTCTGTTTCAGCCATCCAAAGCCAAACCCATCTATTGTTCTATACATGTTGACTTGTCTGATCAACTATCTATACTTTCTTTTTTATCCTGTATATTTTTTTACCCTTTTTTTACCATTTCATATTAACCCCAACAGCAAACTCCAACCCCGTCTATCACCCACTGATTGATTCATCCAACTGTCATTTTGTCTGTCCTGCCATCATTCATGTCAACCCACACCTACAGATCAATACATCCAACCACCCATCCAGGCGACCAACACCTATCTCTGACATTATCTGATCGATCCATCCATCCCATCAATTGATCCATACGTTCCATTCAACTATCTGCCCATCTAACTCTCCAGCCATCAATGCCAATCCACACCCATCATCGACTCATCCAATTTTCCATCAGTCATGTCAGACTGTATCCATTTATACCACTGGTCAACCATCAGATAAGTCAAATAATTCAGATTGCATGCTATGGGACTGCAGAGAAGTCTAAGTAAATTCACATACATATATATATATATATATATATAATTTTTTGCCAGATTGTTAAGGGTAAATTCACCACCAGTCCTATTTAGTCCCACTTTCACTGAACTCTAGTCCCGTTTATTTGGGGAGCTGTGAATGCCCGATCGAACTCTGGTCCACCTAAAAACAAAGATCTCAGTTCAGTTGAAGTGAACTCTGGCGCGGTTCAAATGTACAGTGAACAAGAAGCCGCTCTAAAAACAGGTCGCTTACTATAGCGCAGGGCACTTTAGGTAACTACAACCAAAACACATACGCAAGTTGAGTGTTAGACTCGCGAGTCTACCTTTGTGATTATTTTCCAAAGACAAAAAAGAAATTCTACAACCACTATACTTTCATGCTGCTCCATTTTTCTTTACATTTTATGAGAAAGAAAATTGCACTCTGTCTCTTCTTCAGAGGGTTTTGTGTCACTTCGTTCGGTGGTTCTTGGTGCAGCACTACCATTATGCCAACCCACATCCATCCTAACTCATCAGTTGTTTTTGTACACAAGGTGAACAGGTTTTTCAAAGGGCTTAGTCAATGTGAAACAGTGCAGTGTGAAAGCTAACCGGACCAGCTGAAAATATAACAAATGTTGCAAATTTCTCCTGCACTACCAGGTGGGGGAACACCTGAAGATAGTTTGCAAAAGGAACAACAAAAAAAAAAATACCTCAAAATATATTTTATCATATTTTATGGAGCTATTCGCTAAATATTTTTGTGCTCACCCAACAAGAATCCAGTCATTGACACGGCAGACAAACAAATGTGTAAACCATATTTCTTTATTAAAGATTAAGAAACTCCAAGCAGCATATTCATAAATAAAATAAGGATTTCCCTCAGAGATGGACTCGTGACAGACGATCAGCTTTAACAGTTCGTGTCATCATCTCGTTTCAGGGCGCTGGAGTTTGAACATAAAATCCACCTCTGCGTATCTGACCAACCGTAACCTCAGGGTCTTCACTCAGTCAGGATGTGAAGCACAGATTGAAAAGCAAACCGAAACACAGGATCAACTACTGACACCGATAGAAAACATCAATGTAGAGTCTGTTTAGACGGGAGTTGAAGACCTTCTAGCGGATAAAACCACGTGGATCTACTTCGACGGATCCACTTTAGCACAGTGATATGCATTGTACACATTCTCCCCTGAAGACTGAAGAAGTACCCACTTTTCAAATATTTAAAAATATTCATGGATATCTAATCAGCACAAAATATAACTAAATGAGTAAAAAAGGTGAACATGATGAATCCCCTAATTTTCACTTGGTTCTGCCACTCATCTCAATCTGATTTCAAAGACGAGATAATGAGATAATGATAAAACGAAAATGTTATTTTAGTTCTAAATCACCACAATAACCCTCTTGATTAATACCAGTTATGTTTGTATTACAAGGTTATCAGACTGTAGTACGACATGTTTAACATTTTCCGGCACATAAAAGTTCTCATTTGGTCCTCGTCACACCTTAAAATTAGATTAATACCACCTCAGATTAACAACACATTAGGTAATTTAATAATTATCTAGAAAACAAACCAAATCCTTATAGCGCTGTGTGGAAGCTCTATGTTCACTCTGACTTAACAGTTTAGAGAATCACTTTAAACACCAATAACTTTGATTTTCTGTCTGATTTTGTGCCCCACTCTTCTATCAATTCACTGAGCTTCGTGCTTAGTCCACCTCTCTAAATGTCCCACAATTATGTTTCAAACAAGTTGAGGTCTAGACTTTGACTGAGCCACAGCAACACCTTGATTCTTGTGTTACGGCCATTCTGGGGGGGAGGGGGTTGTCTTTGTTTGGCTTCATTATACTGCTGATGACCATGTTTGGAACAGGCTTCAGCTGTCAGACAGATGGCCTTACATTTGTCTCTAGAACACACTGGTGCTCAGCAGAGTTCATGGTTCAGCCATCAACTGTGAAGTGTTCAGAGCCTGTGGCTGTAAGACAAGTCCCACATCCCCTCCACCACCGTGCTGTTATGCAGTGTTTTGTTTCCTCTAAATATGGTCAAGTGAGTTATAGTGAAACATCTCTGCAGTGGCCTTCTCTGTTCAAAGGAAAGTTGCAGAGAGGTCTTCAACCGTTCAACACAAGCCTCTGTTCCTCGATGTCTATTCTTGGGAACATGTTCAATTGTTCAAATGTTCTTTATTTAGGAATAATGTCTCTTGGCAGAATGATGGAATTCAACATTTGTAGTCGTGACCTAAATTACACCTGAGTCCACTCCATTGCAAAGTCTGTGAGACGTAAACATTTCGCTCAGGTCGGGTATGGGTCTCTGCAATAATCTGGGTGCAGATTGTACGAAGAATGTGGCAGGTTAAATCATGAATGGAAGAAGAAAGGCGACAAGGACGTAAAGCTTGTTTTAAAGAGATACAGTGAAGAAAGACCTGGTGTTTTCCCTGTGTGAGTAATTTAGCTCTCAGGTACACCAAGGATACAAAAATCTGTTTTGGTATCCTAGTGAGAAATCCCTTGATTCCTTTTTTCTGTCCTCTCTCCCTTCACCTCTGTGGGAAAAGTTTCCACAAGTAGTTTGGAGTTTTACAGAATATATTGAACAGGGACTAGGCAGGAGTTCACTGTACAGTAGTTTAAATAAGAGGATGGTCTTGTCTGGGAGGCTCAAGTGGTTCATGTACACAGGGAGATGCATTGGTAATTTTAAGCAAAAATGACCAATATTCTACTCTCCCTCCGAAATCTATTGAGAACAGGAAGGTTGGACATAGATATCCAGTATCGTGTGGTGGCATTCATCTTAGTTTAAGACCTGTTGAGGACTAAATCATTTCTTAGACACTCCTGAACTGATAAATGAGCAAGTTCAAATTGTGAGTCGTCTTCAACAGTACCTTTACACCACCTAACTTGGTTTTCTAAACACATCTCTGAAACGGTTTGTTTTGCATTAATCTCAGTATTGCCATATTAGCTCTGATTTGTGAACACTTATGCTTTGATACATGTTATCTGACTTTTTATGATAGCATCTTTACCTTGCCCTGATCTGGTCATCTTTAAGGTAGCTAAGAAATTCACAGTTGAATCAGTAAAATGCACAGGTTTTCAATAGCCATGATTGTATATTTTTTTTGACTGACTTCAAAACCTTCTTGAGAATTTTTCTTCATGTGGGCTTGAGTGTGTGTGTTGATGAAGGAAATTCCAGCAAAAAGAGTAAAGCGATGCAGTACAGGAGTCTAAAAGACTTCAGTTTCTTATCAAACCTACAGTAATCCATCTACAATCTTCGTCCTTGTCAAGGTGGACAAGTGGAGACAACATAAAAAGAAACAAGCAGTTTAAATAACATCAGTATCATCAACAACACATAGAACTTTGTGGGAAACATCTACTTTCTGCAGCAGAAAAAAAAAAAAATCAAACCTGATGTCCCATCTCCAGAAAGGAGGCCATTCGTTCCTGCAAGTCAAAGTCTCTTTATTTCTTCTTTTCCGCATTAGTGCATGAGGAATGGGAACCCGTCAAAGGCGAGTCGGTCTGCTCCTTGCTGCTTTCTGGCTGTTAATGTCCTGAAAACTCCACCGTGAGCGATCAGCAGGCTTCCAAACAGCCCGCTCTGGCAAATGAAAATGGAGTCAAAACTCATTAGGCCTATAAATGCACATTAATCGCACTTATGACAGCAAAAATGCCGGGATAAAGTGTGGGCTTTAGATTTCCTTTTAAACAGTTTTCTTTCAAGGCTCGTTATGATATTCTGAGGAGAGAGAAGAAAAAAAACATTCGGCAAACATGGTAAAACTTCCTCTGTTTTACGAGTAGCTGGGGTATGGCACCTGCCAAATCGCCTCCATCGTGAGCCTGTGATTGCACTTTGGATAATGACGCCCTCCGTCATCCCCTCAGGTGATAATGGACCTCATTAGGAATGACTTGTGGGAATATGAGGCCTCGGTCATTTTGCCCTGCCTCCTGACAAGAATAACTACTGAGAAAAACCTCAATACAAGTGACAATAACTTCTCTGGTAGAAAAAAACATATTTATATCATTTTAATATTCTGGTTAATTACACTAAGCTAAAGGTGAGAGACTCTTGGGCTGTGCTCACACTAGCAACTGCTGTCTGTTACTTTTGTTTCACATTTGCATAATAATAATTCAAGATCAGGTCGTTTTCTGCAAGCTTTGGCATACTGGGGTTGGAATTGTGTTACAGCTCGATTTGATCAGAAAAAAAAAATCCATGCAAGTTCCAGTTGACAGAAATTGGCTTTTTGTCTGCATTGTTGATCACCTGCAACATTTTATGGACTGATGACCCCAACTGTGTCGGTTCTTAATGGCTGAAATTATAGGTTGGAAATGAAACTTCTGGCAATTAAAAAGACAGTGCCATGTGTTTTTCTTTTTCTTTTGTCTTTCAACATCTGGGAAGTTTGGAAATATTTGTAGCTTTAATTTGACAGTTTCAGAATGCTGATGACGGATTTTCTTAGAATAACGAAGGTTCTTTGAAATTCACAGTTAGGTGAATAAAAATATGAACATTTTTAAACCACTACTGGTTTAAAAACATGGTCCTGTCACTGATAACAAGGTATTCCAGGATCTTCCTATTGTTTAAAATAATATTAAACCATAATTGGGAAACTCCGAACAGCTGACTGATAGTCCTACCAGAGCAGATAGCCTGACAATCAGCTAATAGTTCATGGTTTTCTATTAAGAAACAGAGTTACTGTATATATACTATTGTGAAAAAGAAGCCCTGGTGACAATTATATTTTTTTATTCTATACTTCTGGTTAAGCCGATGTATCAAAACCTAAATAAATGCAGGAATAGTTTTAAAGCATTTCTATCAACAAAATCTCATTCCAGTCCTCGAGGGCAGATGCCTGGCAGGTTTAAGATGGGTCGGCTCCAACTCCAATTGCTGAATTACCTTCTCAGCATGCCGTCGAGCTCTGCAGAGACCCACTAATAAACTATTCATTTGAAGTGGGATTGTTGAATTAGGGAAACATCCAAAACATTCAGGACTCCAGCGGCTGAGGCCTCGGATTGGGGAAAACTCAAATGGATCAGGTCATTTTTTTTAGTTTGAATTTGGTTGTGCAAATACTATCGCCACAAGATGGTAAAACCTGTTTAAAAAAGTAGTAACATGTAGAAAAATATCATATTGCTGATGGTTACATTTGATTATCAAGTAAGGTTGTTAGCTTATTACCAGGATTAGAAACAAAAAAGAAATGTCATATCTATAAGTACTTTATTTTTTAGCAGATTATCCTATTAAAATATGTAGGGAGGTGATAATTGTCAGGTACTAATTGGTGAAATACTGAAAAAACAGATTTCCTTGCTCCATTGGTTAAGGGCAACAAAATTAAGAATTCCTATTATTGGAATATAGCATTTTCATTTATGGTCATTTAAGTAAAAGAAAGGATAAAAGTTTGAGGCATGTACATTTATGCATTAATTGTGATCAGTTTCTGCTTTCTGTATCAAGCACCGTCTCCTTTGTTTTGTCACAGTCCAGATCGGAGAAAAAAAAGAAATGGTGATCAGTCAAAATCAGAACAGAGAAAACATAAAGTCAGTTAGGTTTGATAAACCCGATCAGAGCATCTTTAAACAAGTCAAAGCTGGACATATTCCATTTGAAGAGCAAATTTTCTTGATTATATTGTAAAAACCCAAATTGTCGTCTTCAACCACTAATTAGAAACACGAAAGGACCCAAAGTCCAACGGCGATAAAGTCGAAGTTCTCCCTCGAATCACAGGCAGTGTCTGTGTGATCACAGCCTGAAATCTTCACCTTCTTGCTCTACTACTATTCCTTTCATTCATCTTTTTAAAAAGTGACGGCAAATAGAAAATGTCCATATAAACAATGTATTCAAATGTGTGAAACAAAAACATCGCTTACAGTGGATGTAACAAAAAAAGAACAGATGTCGACCTCGGCTTTGAAATGAAAATAAAATAAAAAGTAAAAATAGGCCTTCGCAGCGCTTCGCTGCTTGGGCCTAATAAAAAAAAAAAAAAAGTCTATTTTATAGTAACACAAAAGGGGGAAAAGTGACCATTTTTGTCCGATGGGTCTGAAGGTATACTGGATATAGGTTTGGTACAGAGGTGCATAACAGTGGGTGTCCAACACTACAACGTCCCCTACAGCAGTGCATCATGGGTAGTCGTTTACACTGATGAGTTGTGGTGAGAGACATCGTTTAATTTCGGCACTTAGAAAACAATCACGATGAAATCCGCGTCATTGTTTTTAATTGAACAAAATTTACAAAGCCATTCAAACAGTCAGAACGTTTCATCAATGTATAGATATAGATTTTTTTATCTTTTTCTTGTGTTTTATAACTCAACTTCAAAAATTGAGAATATTCAAAATACACTTTGACCTCACTCATTGTCTCGATATTTACAGATATGTACAGAAAAAAATTACAGCCCGCCCAGAACCCGTCTGCCCGCCCCCGGCCCCTCAAACCCCACATATACCCATTTTTTTCCTCTTTTAAACGTATTCTCTGAACGGATGGTAGGATACAAAATGTTTGTAATTTATACATGTTTTTCCCTTCTAAAGCTACCCAACCCACCTCCCATGCCGACCTGGGTAAAGTCCAGAGCGGCCGCCACCCACACCCCTCCACCCTCGTCCCATCTTGTCTCTATATGGATGTACTGTGGCTGGGATCAATGGCTTCGGGTATGGGTCCTGCGGAGACTGCCTGGTAGGACATTGGCATGGGTGTCTTGCCAGGGCTCTGCCGGAAGAGCCCCCCGTTGGGAGCCCGGTGTTTGCACTGCATGGTGCCGCTGAGGCTGGTGCTGCTGAGAGGGTGGTGCAGGGGCAACGTGGTGCTGCCAGGGCCCTGGGACGGGGGCAGTGTCCTGCCTAGGGTCCCCCCATGGTGAGGGTGGGGAAGAGGGGGAGGTGGGGGTCCCTCCCCGGGCAGGTAGGTGGTCACAGTGAGGGCCGAGGGCGGGTAGTCCCGCACGGACTCCGGCCCCGGCACTAGAGAGGCCTGGCTGGGCTGCATGCTGCCGATGTCCAGCGCAGAGATCTCGATAGAGGGACCGGGGATCTGCTTGTGGGCCAAATCCTCGTCCAAAAGACTGTTCATACGACGATGCACCTGTTCCAGATTCACCTCCTTGTCCTACAAGAGGAGGGAGTGGGGGGTGAGGAGGAGGACAGAGGGGAGACAGGGGGAGAAAGGGAGGGGAGGAGGGACACAGAGGCTGAGATTGGCGATGGGCCGGTTTCTCCGACTGATTCAGCTCTGCTGATGCTCCATGCATTCCTAATCAGGCAGTGTTTGTGACGGACGCCAGCTGATAGACTGACTCCATTCTGTGGTTTGGGTTGAAAAGCCCAGTGAGAACTGAGGCCACAGGAACCAATATGTGTGTATACTTTGAAATCAAACTTGGCCAGTGAGTATTAAATGTTTGATGCGTGGAGTGGGGAAAAAAAAAGAAGAAGAAGAAAAATTACCAAAACAATCCTGGGGCCAAACCGACGGGCAGGAGCTTGTTGGAGAGCTGTCTGCTGTTGCTTAGCTTCTTGCTAAACATGATGGCTCTTTTATTCCTCCTTAAAAGATTTATCGAAACCTTCATGTGTCAGATAAACACATAAAAGTTTAAGCTTTTCAGATTTATGACTATTTCTCCAGGTTTTTCTCTCCCCTCCGTGGCATGCTTTTCCTCCCTGCCCTTGGAGCTGAACGGCTCCGTGCAGCAGGATTGCGGAATCGGTTCCCTATCAGAACAATTTAATCAAAACATTGGCTGACGCTGCATCTCCTGCTGATTGCAGTCATGCATACTTGTTAGGCATTAATAGACACTTCAGTGTTTCCCTGTTGAACCGCAGGTCTGCTTCAGTACACTGGGTTAAGGGAAGGTAAAGGACAAACAGGCAGGGGTGAGAGGAGGAGGGAGTGAGAGATGGAAGGCATGACCAGCATATTAAGCAGGCCTGGGGGCTGTGAGTCCAGATTTTCCTTCATGGATGTTTGTTCGCCGCGTGTGCAGTCACAGCGCAGCCACTTGGCGTTTGGGGAGAATTTAAAGCAACTTTATTCACTTTCCAACAAGCACACGAGGTCAGTTCCTGAACGCGAGCCCCGTTTGGCTCCAGGATCAGATTCAACTCGACAAACGATATTAGTCACACTGACACAATGCAAGTGTTACATCTGCACTCCGTATTAAAGCGCACATGTTCAGGTCCCGTCCTGTTTCAGAAGCACAACATTTAATACATAACCAGGGCATGCACTCCCTGCCTCTACCCCTCTTCCCCGCCTGTAGCAGCCTTTCCAAAGCATTGTTTTTCCTCTGGTAAAAATGAGTTAAGAATCCAGAGGCATTCCTACTTAAATGTTGCAAAGCTCTGAATTTAAAGCAGCAAGGTGTAGGTGAGGACTTTGTGAAGATACGCTTTCAACTTTTGCTGCTCGAGCAGGCTGCAGGCGCGTTTGAATGATCCCACTCGAGTCTCGAAGAACAGCTCTCTGAGCCAATTAAAACATCTCAGCCCTGGTTATTCTTCCGGCAGACTGGCACCTCATTAAAAATATGTTTTTTTGGGGGAATGTCAGGTTGGGAGCCAGCCAAGATAAATAAATGCCCGGGATTAAACCTCAGCCGGTTGTTAAAAGTCGGACGGGCGACGTAAGTGCAGATGGAGGGGGACGACAAAAGGAAAAAAAAAACAACAGCTGCGTGAAAGCCTCCATTAATTTTGAAAACAAACAGCTCCGGTAATAAGGGGTCCCAGTGGGAGGGCATTTGAAATCATTTTGCCTCCTGCCACTTTGTAAATACAGTAACTGCGGAGTGGATTGTGCTCAAAAGCGATAAGGAGAGTTTCTGATTGGTTCTGGCTCGTTGTAGATTCTAGTGGTCTTGTGAAATATTTAAATTCTTCACCAGAGGAGCTGTTTTTTTTAACTAGCCTATTGCCTCACATCAACCTTTACTGTGCTGTCACCACCTCTGAGATGAGGATCTATCTTCTCTTTGGGCGCCAAGCGAAATATCCCCCTCTCCAAAGAAATAGTGCTTTTAAAAAATAAAAGACAAATTAACATGTTACTCTATTTCAAAGGAACCTGAATGTGCGGTAATTGAGGTTTTTTTTATTTTCAGAACTGCAGATATACAATGTTTCTTCTATCATTGATAGCAATGATACAAATTTTGTTACTGTGGCTTAGACTTCATATCAGCTATATAAGCTTTTTATGGTCGGATTTGGCAGAAAATAAACATTGAAGAAAAGGAAAGCTAACTAAACCGATTTTGATTCTTCAAACAGAAAAAAAAAATCGGCTTTTGTCAAAAATGTATGTTGATAATGTAAATAAAGCTTGCGATGTGTATTTTTTTTATATTCACAGCTAGGATGCTTTGATTGTTAAGATATCTTTAGGGAAAATGATTTCATGTTATGAGTTTAAGCTTCAGATCCGTAATTTCCATTAAAAAATAATTAGACAAAGATTACAGGGGAAGGTGGGAAGGGATACCTCTGTGTCTTGTGTCACTAAATAGATACATAAAACAAGTAGAGGTTATGTTAGGAATAGTGTAAGGCTTTACATCAACAGCAAATGGAAAGGCAACAAAATCTACAACAACTTTTGTTAAGAGTACTTGGTTCTGCACTGCTTCAGATTATTAAAAATTTAAAGCAGCGGCAAAAACAGAAGAAATCTGTAAACTGACATTTTGTCCCCAATAAAGTTGTGGTAACTAATTAATTCCACCTTATGTCAACAATAGTTTTTTAATCTTAAAAGTAAATAGATTTTTTTAGTAAGTGATTTTTTCACAGATGGTTATTGAAATTGGGAGGAAGGATCTCTTGCAAAGGTTTGAAGTGAGGTGGGTTTGAAGAAGTTATCGGCTGAAGAGAACTTCCTAAAGGAAAAATGATTTATTTTTTGTTTTTTTGTTAAAGGTCTCATAATGGAACACCAGTGGTTGCAGCAGATTCTCCAAATGGTCGGGTTGGTTGTCTTATTAGTAGGCAACCAACCAGATCAGATAATCCCTAAAGAACAATACTACTGATGTATTTTTCAAATAACTTTGTATATGGAGAAAATTACAATTGATCACCTAATAAAAAAAATTATAAAAGTTTATTTCCTACCTTTTTTTATGCCTTAAGAAAATTTAAAAAAATTACGCTTGACACAAAGGATCATAATTTATGCATGAAAGGGTTAATCCAGGTTTTCCCATTGGGTTAAAAAAGCCTTACACTCCCCACCACATGTCATTAAGAAAATAAACTCTACTAAATCTTGTTCCTGCAAGAATCATGCTCGCATTAAAGCATGGTTTAATGCTAACACGTTCACCAGTCCTGAAACAGCAGCAAGAAAGGTCAGAGGTGAGCTGTTTGAAATTCGTTCACACACTTAAAAGATGATCAAACAAAACATAAAAGAGGGGAAAAACACAAAAATAATGTAACAACCGAGAGGGTTTCTTATGAAGGAAGGATCACTGTTGCTGGTGAGATGATTCCAGTCAGTGTCCGATGAACAGATGAGACTGATAAAAGTTTAGGTTGTTGTGTTATAATTAGCTGCTGCTAAAAACAAACTGAAAACCACTTTTTGCTATTTGACTTGGAAACGTTTGTATTTAAAATGTCAAAGAAATTTGTTAAATTTCCCCTAATTGACGGAAGTCTTCAAGGTGGATACTGGGCTTGATTTAAGATTAAGAACTGAAAGATTTGTTCGCCTCAATCAAGCACATTTCTGCTCAGATTATACCAGAAATAAATCCACCTAAAATTAAAAAAAAATTAGCTCTGCGACGGCACAGAAATTGATCATTTGTTCGGGTTTATTTGGATGCTTGCATATGAGCTCTAATCTGACCTGTATCAATTGCTTCTGCTTCATCCCAGCCTCTCTCTCTGTCTGTCCAAATGTCCCTCCTCCCCTCCGATGAAGCAGTTGTAATGTCATTATATGTCAATGGACCAGAAACCCTTGCCAGTCTGTAATCCTTAGTGACCTGCACGAGATCATAGACAGTCAAGTGTAAATAGAGAGATGAAGAAGAGAGGTGAAGAGAGGGAGAGGAGAGAGAAGACGGGTGTCCACATTGACATATAATCTGCAGCATGACGTGACACAGTGACAGCAACAGGTAGGAGTTAAAGAGACAAGGGCGCTAAAGGCCGACACAGAATTGTCTGCTCACACTTTAGTTTATGGATCCACATCAAAGCTTCATCCAGGCACTTGACAGAGGTCACATGGTGCAGATCTATTCTGCCTGTGGCTGGAGGTGAAACTCAGCCGATGTCCTGACACCACCACACACAGCATACACTACAGGTTCATGCTACAGGGGTCAGAAAGCTGGTTTAGTTTTAGGTCCTGATGACCCATCGAGATCACAACCCCTCGTGTGTATAATTGCTACATTCTGTCCAAATATGAGTCAGAATGTTGACAAAGATTTTGTTTTAAAATGACAAAAACTTATCTTTATTCTACTTTAGACATAAAGCAAGTGGTTGGGGTTGAGCAAGTGTTCTTTTGGGGAATAACGTGAGCAAGATTCAATGGCGGGTCCAACGTTTGTTGTTTCCTGATATTCTATCAGTTCTGTGATTAATAGAATATGCAGACCTATGAAGAAGATTGTTCTGGCATTGTTATGGGTCTGGTCGACTATTTGACTCTGCCCTGAACTGTGCAGGTTGGGTATAACTGTGTGTGCCCTTAGAATCAGAAATGCGTGTTCACTAGATCCCAACTCTGGTCCTCAAGTTCCCCCTGCATGTTTTGATTTAGATTCTGCAGTAGAGAAAGTTGCGCCATCATTTGAGTCAGGTGTGCTGGAAGTGAGATACATCTACGGGTGTATTCACATCATCCCTGTTTAGTCAGCTGTAATCAAAATCTAGTCTGTTTGCCAATAAAGTCCGGTTCATTTGCGGATGTGTGAATGTGCAAGCAAACCTTTACGTGGACCAAGAAAAAGCAAACTCTCTTCCACCTAAAAATCTAGGTCTCAGTTCGAAGTGAACTCTGGCACGATTCAAATTCATATGTGGATGTAAACTGCTTCAAAAGCAGGAAGTGAACTATACCACAGGACCTTTTGGGTAGATAAATCTAGCGGTAGAGGGAGAAACGGCTTGTGGTCTTTTACCAAAGACAAAACAGCTAAAATCTGATGTTACTCCATTTTTGTTTGCATTTTGAGAAGAAGGAAAATGCAAACATGTTTTTTCTGAGGTTTTCATGTTGCTTCCTTTGGTAGTTTTTGGTGCAGCGCCACCACAGGCATGGGGGAGAGGAACCCCCATGCCTGTGGTTTGTATTGTTTTGGTTTCAATTGGTTTGTCTTGTTTGACACAATAAAATAACCCAACATAGTGAGAGGGAGAGAGAGAGAGAGAGAGAGAGAGAACTGCCGCAGCTGAAAATATAAAACAAACGTTGACATTTTGGTCTCCAATTGAACCAAGTCTACTGGACTCACCCTAAAATACGCACAGAATGGGTATTTGATGGCCAGGGGTGGGAATCACAGCTCTAGATGTTGAGATGTTGGCGAGAGAGAAAATGCAATATTTTATCTGACTGTTACTCAAAATGTAAAGTGTCTTCAAAACATACACTGAAGGAAGATCCATGAATGGTTTTAGGTGCTTTGAGTGACATCCCCACACTTATCCTGGAGGCATTTCTGGAGTGGAAAACATGAGCATTAGTGTGTTAAACATAAAAAAAAAAAAACTGCTGGGAAGAGCACTTGGTTAAATTGCTGTCATTTTAAAGCCTCCAGCCCCTTGACTTTAATTTGTGCCTGAACCGTGGTGAAACATCTGGAAAACGAAGGCAGATTTTCCGACATTCTGACGACTGAAATGCTGCTAGCTTTAAACATGAAGCAAGTGCTCATGCACACGAGTTAGTTCAAAAAATGTTTGTTGATGTTCCTCTCATTCTGCCGTCTTACAGCTACAATGGTCCTCTAGAGAAAGCAACATTTGTACATATTCAAGGCTGGACAAGAGGTCAAAGGGCAAAAATTTACAGGGGAATATTTATTCAGTAAGATGTGGTTTGTATGTGTGGGTGTCTTGACATACATTTTTGCTAAGATGGAAAGTTTTTAAAATTATTTTTACTTATTATTTTTTAAACTTATGAGAAAGCTTTCTCAGGTTCATGCGGCTCAACACTGGGTGATTCTGGCAACGGAGGTTGTCAGTACCAGCTTCCTCCGGCACATTAAACGTTTTGGGCACTGAACCCAACCCCGTCTCCGATCTGAGGATTACTTCACGTCGGTTTTAGTGACAGGACCTTTCAGAGGACAGTAGGGTTGTCATCTTGATACTAAAAGCTATATTTTTACAATTTGTGAAGGCACAGAACAGCAAATATTATTAAAACGTGAGTAAAAAATGAATATCCATTTAGAAATAAATATGTAATTTAAAAGTGTTACTTCCATCTATTGCAAAATGATAGACAAGACTGTGACATGTTTTAGAAGTGTTAACATTTACTGGCTTCATTTCCGTTATGCCATTTTCCATTATGTTAAATGCTATTTTCATTTTATGTTAACCACCGAAGGTGACAAATTTTTCTTTTCACTGTATGCATTTGGCATTAGCCAATATGTGATTATCTTACCATGTCAGTTTATAATAAAAATCGAAGCACAACTCTTTGCTCTAGATCATCAATGACATTAATTAACCCCTTAACCCTCACCCCTGGAAAATACAATGGAAAACCAGTACACAGGCATTCGGCTGCATGTTAAGTGGTTTTAAGGGACTTGATGGCATGCGTGGCTAACTTTTCATCTTGTTGGAGTTCTCAAACAGATTTCATACTGTTAATTACTGGACTTTATTTGAAGATCTCATTAGCTATGGAAGGGGTGTACAAGAGTGTGTTTTTTTTTCGTGCTTGTCACCTAAAAACTGGTCCACAGGCAAAAGCAGCTCTCCATGGAAGCCGCAGATGGCTCTGGGTCAAAGGTGCTGACGCATCCGCTGCTGTTGCACAAGTCAAACCCTGCTTAACCCTGGCTTAGTCACCTGAATAAGGGGGTTCCTTGTTGTTGAAAGACCTCTGGGATAACACTGAAGATCCCACTGTATTCGTGCGTGTATTCTACAACCATAAAAATGAACTCGCATCGTCCAAAAATGAAAAAGAACTCAAACTTCTACAGATTTGGCAAAAAATTGTCTTTGCCAGATATAAAATCAGCTGAGTCTTGACCCATGAAAGAGACTGTGTGTCTTTTTTTAAATCTGTGAAAGATGCTATACAAATGAAATTTAGCTTACTTACTTACTTACAGCTGTCAGACTAATGGAGAAGCTTAGCACCTATTGTTCTTTTAGAACTCACGTCTTTACATGGATCGGTTATCTGAAACATTTAACCAGCTTTTGTTCTAATCCGTCTGATAAACACGAAATGGGACGTTTTATCCTCGCTGCGGCTCGGCTAAATTCCAGGTCATCGTTATCGGTTTACTGTCAAGATAATTCATTTACGGAAGCTAATTGCATGTTTAATTAGCCTCTGTTTAATTCCCGTTACATAAAACTGTGGAACTTAATCAGATTCTGTAAGTGGATTCAAGAACATGTCTAAATGATACCAACCCCATTTCTTTTGTGTGACACACAAGCTCCTTTTATTTTCTAATTAAATCCGATTGAATGCGTGGCTCGTTCATTGAGGGTTACTGCATCTGAGCTCTGACGAGACGCAGCAAGTGAACAGACAGAAGATCACTTAACTGTTAAAGAAACTGATACACGGCGGTAGTGAAAGCGAAGTGTGATGTTGTAATGAGGCCTGCATTCAGTTGAACAGCTCCGCTTTCTGCACTAAACTGTCATGACGCTGCATGGGTTTCTGTTGGATGTGCATCTATTTCTTCTGTGGCCTGTTGCACTGCAGTTATTCACCACTCTTAAACCTGAAAGGCATTGTAGCTATGATGCGATTGTTGCAGATGGTTGACTGCATGTGTAATCGTAGAAATGTTCATTTTTGGGGAAGAACGTATTGTGCAGCTTATGTTGGTTTATTGGCAATGTTATGTCAACACATGAGTGCACATTAATGGTAAACTTCTTCAGGGAATCTTAGATTGCCTGGAGTTTTCAGAACGCTATTAAGAGCGACTCTTGCAGGGCCTTGTACTAAACCTATTGGATTCTGTTTGGGTGTACTTTTTAAGGGGTGTTAGTGTTCTGATTGATTTCTGAAGCCTGGCTTTAAGAGTAAGCACCTGCGTTGTCTCTGCTCCTGAGGTTGTTAATCAGAAGAGTGCAACAGCATATATTAGCAAACTGTTTAAAGCCTCAGGCCAGGCAGATGTTTTGATCAGTAGCTTTTTGGAGTTGGAGTCTATATTATGTATTATATATATTATTTGTGTCTGGCCT
Organism: Xiphophorus couchianus; assembly: GCF_001444195.1. Lineage (NCBI taxonomy): Eukaryota > Metazoa > Chordata > Actinopteri > Cyprinodontiformes > Poeciliidae > Xiphophorus > Xiphophorus couchianus. The sequence continues at coordinate 12,676,812 of NC_040237.1, read as the reverse complement.
ATAAGTCCTTCAATCATAAAAAAGGCTCCTACGCTGAAAGAATGAGCATGTGATGCTGACACACAACAGGGTACTGCAGTGCTAAATATCTTTAAAGAAGAACCTTTCTAGTCTTTGAAATCAGTAGGAAAGGGCTTCTACTACATATTAAACTCTATTTCCCAAAAATAGTGCACATTTTCTGGTAGAATAGTATCATGATGGCAAACAGTGCCAGCAGTGAATTTAAAATGGCCACACTACTGCCGTGACAATTCTACAACTTCATCAAGACAGTCATTGTAAGGCACTGTGGCTGCTCTGTGCATTGTGTCCAGCATCACTCTAGCCAAATAAATATCAGCAGTATCTGGAAAAAAAAAATCATACTGTTTATGTTAAAGTACCTATACCAAGATCAGACATTTCTTACATAAAAACATGGAATAAGTCGAGCCAACTGGGCCAATCAGCAAACAGAAAGAGAAGTTGTGAATGAGTTATTCTGCGCTGTTTTAGAACTGTAGTCTGCCTGTAGTTGAGTAATGGCAGCTGTGAAAGTGAACAAAGCCGTTCAGTGTGTGTTGGCCACCCTAATATTGAATAAACACTAACAGCCATCTTGTTTAGGTTGGCATTTCTCTCTTCAGGGTTGAGGATGGTTGTTTAGGGCGCAGGTCATTTCCGGTAAGCTTGAGCTGTCTAGTTAAATACGGCAAATGTTAGCGACTGGGAAAAATTTCAAACTTCAACAGAGTCCACGTTGTAGCAAGCAACCGTTTCTGAATAGCCAAGGGTCCAAAAGGGACTGTTGTTTTTTTTTTAAGAGGCTAGATTGTATATATTTTGTTTTAGGTCCGACACCTCATTCTAATAAAAAATGTGTAAAAGGAAAAACTCTGAAAGAACTTCAGATATATATAAAACCACAACAAAAGACTACAGGACGTAAATAATAAAGAGAAGAGGAATAAATTAAAATGCCTGTCGTCTGGCAACACACATTTATCAGAATAGACTAATGCATAAATGCTCACAAGCTGCAGAAGAATGCTTGTTTTTTTGTTTGCTCGCTTTAGTCATCACAGAAAAGCCCTGGCGGTGCCATGTTGAGCTCTCCACTAGCCTTTTTTTTTTTTTTTTCTTATAGCAGCAAATCTTTCCAAAACTCAAGGGCCACTCAGGGATTTGTGCTAATTATATCACATTAAAGTTGATCCTCATCAGGCGTCTTTCACAACTTGCGAAAATATAACCATAACAGTGAACCATTTATTATTCATCAGGCACTTATTAAGATGGGTTTCAGCAATAAGAACAAATATTTGGACACCACTTGATGGCGTAACTACTAATGAAAACTGCTTTATGACTGTTTTTGTCTCCTGATATCTCAGTAAAATTGAAAATGTCCATAAGCATTAAAAAGGTTTCAGTGTTTGACACCGTTATCCCCGGCAGCCTGAGCAATCACTCATTTTCTTGGCTAATTATCGCCTCCTTTCAGAACCCTTGGGTTAAGGAAATTACCAAAGCTTTACTACAGAAAATGGCTTTGTAACAATAATTCAATAGCGGCTCTTAAATGGTTAGAAAGGCGTCACCGTGGGGATCGATCATTAAAGCCTGTGGTGCACGCTGTGCTTTAGTGAGAGTGAAGGTTTGCTGGGAAACATGCAGGATGTGTTGGAAGGCAGAACCTGGCGTGTTGAGCTAATGAGGGGAAGCACAGATAAGTTGCTTTATGGGCGAATTAGTAGAAGTAATGGTTGGGCGGCGTATGCTGTGTGCTTCTTGTGGCTAGGAGAATTTGAGCTACAAAAATAGCCGAAGTCCTTGTTTAGGACAAGGTGAGAGGGGAGTGATGGACGGATAAAAGAAAAAAATGAAGCGGGTTAAATCATAAGAGACCAAATTTGATTTCAATTAGTGGCCTGGGCTGATGAGGCACAGAGCATGTCGACGTAACTCTGCCCTACCTTGCCTCCCTCTGTCCCCCAGCCTTCCTCCGCTAACACTACCACCCTAAATCTCTCCTCTACAGCTGGGTGTACTGGAGCTCCACTAAGTCGGGGCTCGCGTCTGCGGCTGGATCCTTAAAGTAGAGTGTGGCAGTGTCTTCCCCCCGCTGCCCCGTCCGCCGGGCCCTATGCTCGGTCACCTCTTTGGGCTGCTCCTGCCGGCAGCGGTTGCTGTTCCACCATGCTTCCAAGCCGGCCACCAGGCAGGCCAGCAAGAGGCCGGCGGCCAGGATGCAGAAGATGCCAGCGAAGCTGTGTAGCTTGAGGGAGCGGCCGTCGGGATGGGCGCTGACGTGGCTGCTGAGGTCGCAGCGGCCGGTGCGAGGCCACCACTTCTGCTTCATGATGTCCAGGTCACCTTTTTCCTGCAGCTCCAAGATCCTGAAGGAGACAACAGGAATGCCACAGAGACGTTTTAGTCCACTTCCCACTGCTTTATGTGGCTACTGGTTTACAGTACATAAAAGGAAATAAGTACTGGACAAAATGTTATTCTCAATAAATACATTTCTGATCATGCTATTGACATGAAATTCACACTGGCGGTCGGTAGCAACCCGAATAATCCACACAAATAAATCCATCTGTGAATTAAGTTAGAAAGTGAAATGTAACAGGAAAATAAGTAAGCCTTCAGTCAGTTCTTTTGAAAATAACCACCTCAAGGCAGGTATTTTATCATTTTTAAACAAAGAAAAAGATTCTTACCCAGCAAAATGATCTATTATGACTCAAAAGCAAGTGCTTCTTTCAGTTGAAATGAAATAGCATGCATTATTATCAATAACAAGCCTCCCAAAGAAGTGAGTACCTGCACACATCTTTGTTACAGGTTCACTACGAAGAGCAAACATAGTAAACAGCTACAGAGTTTGATGGAAAGATTCAGAGTAATGCTTTCGAAAATCATCTATCTAATCTAGAGCTGTGCGTCTAAACATCAGATATGCTGTTTCTGCAATAAAGCAGAGGTAATCAGGCCATAAAACCGAAGCCTAATTTGATGTGTTTAATCGGCTCAGCTCAGTGTCAACACGCTGAAGGTCAGCGCACGGTGGTTTCCATCCACAGTCTCTCCTCTAAACACCCCGAGGACAAAGCAGTTTAGCAGCACAAATTCAGCAGAAGCTACAAAGTCTGCGAAGGTTCTTAGTGGCCGGATTATCAAGCAGACAGTCGGCAATGGAGGTAGCATAGCAGTTATGGGATGTGGTATTAACATGATGGTTGGGAACGCAGAGATAATGGCTTCTACGGTGAACAATAGCCCTGCCCTCATTTTAACACTCAGACACATTATCCCTGCGAGTCCCAGAGCGTTGCGCCGAGAAGATGCCTCCGGCTGTTGGACGCCCGCTGAACAGGGCCGGGCCCAGAGCGGAAAATTCATTAAATAAGGAGCAGCTCAGCATTCTCTGAGTGGCACAAATTGAACACAGAGTTGTTTAATTGAAGATGGAAGGGAAGAAGGAGCGGAGGCACCTCCACGGGGTCAACACAGAGCTGAACGCGACTGCAGCAGGGACCAGACAGGCAAGACAAAGAGGAATGAAACGGTGAAAAAGTTTTCTTAGATCACCACAGCAAGCTCTCTGTTCAGACTGGATCTGGATTAAAAGTAATTTAAATACTGTTTGCTATGCAAAGAGGGGTTGGGGTTATGTTTAGATTTTTCTTTTAATCTCTGACAGAGAGTTTACATTACACCCAGTAACTTCTGTGGAGAACTGGAATTCATCTTTCCACATATCTATCTCAGTATTAACATAGTTTATCAAGATGTTTAAACTTAAACAATGAAAAAAGTGAAAGATGTGAGTTATGCTATTATTAGTCGGTGTAGCAGGTTTGCTCCATATTATACTGAGCACATCTGAACATAAGTCACACCCACTAACTTTGGGGGAAAAAAATAAATTACATATGTAGGTCGCACTAGTCTACAAGCCACGTTTTTGTGGTTTAGTCAGTTATAAAGTTAGCATTACTCCAATGTCGCTGTCAAACATTGAGTCCAACTCTGTTCCTCCTTTCAACAGCCGGAGACATGCAAAAATATTTGCTTTTACAGAAATCCAGACTCTAGATGATTTGACCATGTTTGTTAAAAAGTTGATTAGACTGGCAAGGAAATCTGCAACAGCAAGCCATATCTATGTAAAATAAATCTAAATGTATGTGAACGTCTGTTAGCATAAATATGAGCCAAACACCAAAACACCATCCCAATGTTCAGGGATGTGTGTCTGAAGGAACAGCATTTAAAAGCAAACCATATGTCACACTACTAAATCCCAACCGGTGAGACAGTAACACAGTCTACATCACAGATACACACCTGATGCAGCTGATCTCACTCAGATTGTTACACTCCACCTGAATTAAAATACTATAACAAGTCGGTTTGCTGTATTTATTTTTTAATCTGAAAAAGAGCAGCATTTAACACTAAACAAAAGAGAAACTTCTGTGGCGTCCTGTATTTCCAAAATTATTTCTGTTTTTCTCAGACAGCAGGGAACTTTCCAAACTTCTGGGATGCAGCTGATCTTAGCTTTGTGCCTTCTCTGCAGGAGCTGAGCTGATTGTAATTGCTAAAGCTCCTCGGCTAGATTTCGTTAGTGTGTTAGGAATCGAACGAAATTTAACATTGAACTTTTGCTTTTAATAATCTAAAGAAAGCACAGAGCTGAAAGTAACAATCTTCACGCAGCTTATGTGCTCATGTTAACTCGCATACCCACCGACTCCCTGTGGGGACCGACGTCGCCTCAGCAGTCGCATCCACGGTGTGAATGCAAACACAGACAACGCCCTTTTATTGTTGTCTAACCCTCAGAGAACTGCTAGAAAGCATCAGATGCCGACACCGTCCTCAAACTAATCTGTCACCTCTCTGTGTGGCAGTGTTTCTGCATTTCAGAGGTTTTATCTCTATCCAGCCAGTGCTGCTGACTCATCGGCCCCTCAGGTCCACGGCTCGTCACATACAGAGAGGACGATCTCAAAGAGAAATGGGATTGTTGCTCAGTGTTGCGCCTGACCTCGGAGGATGAAACGGAGCCGAAGCCGGGAGGAGGAGAGCAAAAGTGGGAGGAGGTGTAAACGACACTCGTGCGAAGACGCCTCTGGCGTTACGAGGCGCGAAACACACCGGAGAGCGATTTTCCCAGAGCAACAAAAGAACCTGCAGCACAGCGGTTGCTGCTGCTAATTCTTTGTGTCAACATCTATATTAACGCCAAGACTCCACCTTTGGTGTTTATGTATATTTCATCCTCACAAAGCGACAGAGTGTGCCATGGTTAATGCATTAAGGAGTTTGTGCCTCAGTGCAGCAAACATCAAAAACCTGCTGCTGCTTCTAACGTGGGAGCTGCTGAATAACAGCTGCCCTCCCTACAAACTTTCTATATTCACATCAGAAACTTTCAAGGCAGCAGAGACTTTGAGCCCCACAAATGTTTTCATCTCACAGAGGAAAATCCAAGAGCAGGTGCGTGGAAAATTCCTCCCAAAATTACCTGTCATTGAAAACTGGTTGGCAGCTGAATTCATCAAGAAGGAGATGAATAAATGCTTTTCTTCCTGTATGGTAGCTGCATACGTGTGTGACAAGCAGCAAGTAACGCACTGCATGTAGGACACCAAGTGGCCACAGGGAGCACCATGAAATCTGACTTGTGAAAAATCATTCAAATTAATCGTAGCAACATATTTATCTAAACAGGTGTGAAGATTGTTATTAGTTATGGGCTAAGCAATACAAAAGTAACAAATCTGCTCCAGAAAATCCAATCGAATGCTCATTTGCGATTCTATTTCAGTGGGCAGACACGTGTGTTTATGAACGCAGCCTTAAAAAGAATCAGGGTGGAAAATAAAGAAAAAAAAAACGAAACAGCGGAATGATGCTTACAATTTGCTCACGCCACTCGCCTCACACACACTCTCTGTCTCTCTCTCTCCCCCCTCCTGTCACTCACTTATCCCACTCAGGGCGTTTTATGGCGTTCACATAGTTGAGGTAGTTGCAGAGTGAGAGCGCTCAGTAGTGACTGGAAGTTCACAAAGCCTTTGTTCTCTTGGCACCAAAATGCATAGCTTCTGAGCAGGAGCTTTCACACAGCTACTGCCAAGTGACGCGTTAAAGGAAAACTGTAAGATGTTTAGATGATTTAGGATCTGTTCTGAGTAACACTTTTCTCAATTTCATGTTTTCTTTGTTTTTTAACAACAAAGCTTCCTTCATGAATGCTTCATGTTCACGTTAGGAAACACTATTGGTACATATTCTTCTACTGCTGGTACTCTTGTTTAAAAATCAGGCCAACTGATCACTGATGTCCCAGGCCAGTTCTTTATATGTTATTTAGCCAATGTGTTTGTCATTCTCAGTTCTTTGAACCTGTTGTCCAGGTTTTACCATTCTCTTCCACCTAAAGCCTGTACAGTAATAGGCTAAGGTGACTGTATTGTATAAGTAAAACAGTTCAGCGCCCAGAAGACATTTAGTCTATTTAAATACTTGAATTTCCTCTTAGTATAAATTTTATGACTTTTCTAACAATTTTCTCTGACTTTAGCGAAGGTTGTATCACAAAACCTTTCATAGATGAGATCTTATTGACTAGGACCCAGATAAGAATAATGAAAAAAGCTCATTTACTATTTCCTCAAACTGCATGCTGCATTTATCAGGATTTCCCCATAGTGTTAGAAGTTTTTTTTAATTTGAAGTTTCTTAATGTCTGAGACTAAAACATAGAAACCAAAAAGAGGTTCGCTGTGGTCAGATAATCTCCCCATATGCAGATGACACAGCTTTCTTACTTTCTAGTTTCAACCTTATAGTAAGTTTTAAATAAAGTTATATTCTCCAATAAGTCCCTTTTAAATTACTAATATAAACAGGTTTGCATTACATAATTTCAACTTTTGCATGCTAAAAACACACAAAATATGTTAAAAACATACGGTACCTAATAAAAGTGCTCGTCTTATGTTCACTTCCTTAGATTAGTGCTTTAATGTCTTCAAATTCAAGAAGAAAAAAAAAATCAATAGCAGATGGATGAGAAAGTGTTCAGATTTAAGTGATCTCGCTGCTAATGACGTAATATTGCGGAGATTATAACCAATCTGCATGATTTTTTATGATCTCACTGGGATCAATTTGTGTTTGATTAGGGGGAAAAAACCCCCCCCCGACTTTTCTCTGGAGCCGCCTGGCTTCATCTGAGGAAGATGATCCAACTTCCTTAAATTTACCGGCTTTGCTCAGACATCTGCCTCGCAGAGACGAGGTGAGTAATTAGCACATGTACTTCTGTTTACATTCACTCACCGTGAGTAATCCTGTTTCCTTCGCAACAACGCAGCTTAATGCGAGCTCCTTTCATGTGAGCCTAATTGACTTCAGCCTCGAAGGCGTTATTGATTGAACAGCGAGAGCCCAACAGGCAGGAGGTGTTTCTTATCTCCCGATCTTTCAACACGCAGGTTTAAGAGTCAGTCGGTGTGACACCACTTCATCTTCCAGCAAGAATGTTCCTCGTTAAAAACTCTGTAGTAATTTGCAGAGGCAGGCGGCTCAGTGAGACCCTTTACTCATCATCACAGGCTTTCTAAGATGATAATGAACTCTTAAGGTCAACAACGAGGATTAGAGGGAAGAGAAAGCCTTCAACCTCCATCATCATCTTTGTTTTCCTGGCCCTTTAAAGCAGCTAAAGCCCTGACACACGTCAGCTGAAGATTCACATTCAGCTATCAACAGATAACTGTAATAGATAGACTAGTAATAGATTGTACTTTTGCTAATACTTTTAAATAGGTTCTGCGTATATTTTAGTTAGCCTTTATAGCTAATGCCAACATCAACTGATGATTTGATATTTCTGTTTTTCTATTTCTAACATACAGTATACAGGCAAAGAAAGCACAAATAAAAGTTTGTTTCACCCCAAGCATCTGGTCCCAATCATCATCACACTAGTTCTTAGCCATTTTTATGTACTCCTTAAAATACAAGTACTTTCTTTGTTTCATTTAATGGAGCCAGAGTCCTAGTTTTGACCTGGAAGAGGGTTTGTGGAGAAAGTTATTAAATTTTCCAGAGATATGAATATTTTTTAGCCTAATTTTATGTGTGCTTATTATTTTTCCATCTGATCTTGGTAGATATATTCCAATACAAAGATATAGAAATCTGTAAATGTAAAGATACAGTTCCAAAATTCTCTTAGTACTGCATGCAGTTAGCATTTCCAGGTCTGTGTGAATATTGATTTCCATTCCAGTATCTGCTCCTTTACCATTTAAATGATCTTTGTTTACTGTGCTGTCAGTAGTTCTTGCTTCTGGCTCACCTGTGAGCCTTCAATCTTCAACATGTTGCCAATTTAATGTCCAGGATTGGTCACCTCCTCCAGGTCTTATTCATTGTTTTTAGCTGCACAGTCTGAACATTACTTCTACGTCATTAATGGTTGATGCTAGGAGCGCTATTTTTAGACGGAGCAGTAAGCAGGCAAGGATAGAGGCAGTGCTAGTATGTTTTAATTTGAAATATGGGCCATTTTCACACAGACAATTTTAATTTCAAACCAGCTATGATACAAAGGTATTAACATGTGTTTGAAGCTAAAGTGAGCTACTGTGTGGCATTTTTCAAACAGCTGGTTGAATTAGCATGTTCAGTTCCAATGATAACAATGACATCAGCAGTTATGACATCTCTATGATACAACAAAGGAGTCTCTCTCTTGAATGTAGCTCACAGACAGAGTTTTCTCAGACCTGTTCCACAGTTCTATCGCCACAGATCACTCTTCAGAGCACGTTCAAAGTTAATCAAAACAAGCCAGATATCGATTTCAGATCTTTCGAGCCTTTCAGAGAAGCAAGAATCTACCAGAATTTAAACATGAAGCAACAGATTGCTTGTGAACATGAAGCTTTTCCAGCAGAGCTTTCATGGATCGACATGATGGACCTCAACATCCAAGTCGACTACAACGCTGTCATTTTCCCTATTGAAGATGACAGCGACAGCCCCATTAAGCCGGAAAATGAAACAACAGAGATCCAGGGGGAACCAAGTCCTTCCGGCGACTTTGAGAGTCCAACATCACTGGAAGTCAAGCAGGAAACAACTCCCTCTGCTGACTTAGAGATCACCCCCTTAGTAGAAGTCAAGCAGGAAACAACTCCCTCTGCTGACTTCCCTTCAGTGGAAGTTGAGCAGGAAAAAACTCCAACTGCTGACCCCGAGCTTCTCAACTCAGTTGAAAACCGGCAAACTTATCAACCATCTACAGTTACCCGTTCTAGCCCTGTTTTCACTGGAGTTGCGGAGTCAAGAAAACAAAAGGAATGTGGTTATGTGGCCTCCCAATATCAATACCATGAGAGGAGGTCAAAGTATTCAAAGGCCACTGGCAATCCTCAGTCTTCTCATCCCTTGTCCTACAAGAATTATAGGAGTGAAGACACTAGACAACATGTCAGTGATCTCACAAGGCAGGTAGACGATCTTAAAAAAGAACTGCAGAGTAAGATTTTTGATCTCCACGAGGAAAGAGAACGAAGGATTGCATATCAGGTTGAAGTCAAATCCCAGCAGGAAGAAATTCAAAAACTGCAAAAAATGTTAGAAAAAGAACGTTGGATGAAAGTCAAACATGACCATGGAAGAAACGTGCCAGAAATGACAGATGTGTCAAAGGTTTCTTGCTCTTCCAAAGTAACAGCAGACAAGAGTATTCTTCAACAGCTGGATTACTTCCAGAGGGAGGCTGAAAAATACGCCTCCCGCAATAAAGGTCTGATAGAAGTAATGGTTGAAGAATACAGAGTGAGGCTTAAATATGAGGAGCAGCTCAAACGTCACGCTGAGCAAGATTCCAAATTCATAGAACAGGAGGAAACAGTTAAATCTCTGCAGGGTCAGGTTACTGACCTGAAAGTCAAGTTGAAACTTGCTCTGGAAAACAACCACCCTAGAGTCTCCACCCAACCAGAGATCCCCCTGCAAAAAGAAGGCTCCCTACCAACAGAGCAAAGACAGAACTTCATGCCACCAGGGGTCTCCATGCATAGCCTAGCTCAGCCTTTATGCCAACCCAAACCCAGGTTGCAAACAGAAGGCTCCCTACAAACAGAGAAAAGACAGACCTCCAATCAACCAGGGGTCTCCGTGCGTAGCCTGGCTTGGCCTTTGCACCGACCCAAACCCAGGTTGCAAACAGAGGAGTCCATGAAAAGCCAAACCTCCACACAAACATGGAGGTCTGAGGAAAGACAGACGTCCATGCGACCAACCTCCACTGGTTGCATGGAGGGCCTTCATGTTGGCATTGGCGTAAAGGCCAATCTATGCCCGGCTCGGCCTTTACGCCGACCCACACCCAGGTGGCACTAACCTATGTCACTATACAAACCCAGGTTTTGCGAAAACTGGGCATTATGGAAATTCGAGGCTTTACACAAATTTGGGAAATAAAAACAGACACAGGCCTCAATGCAAATAAAATTCCTTACTCCAAAATCAATGGAGAAATCATAAGATCAGTTTCAGAGTTCAAAACAGCATAAGAAACATTAATAAAATGTTCCTATACACATGTAACATTTCTCAAAAATTAATTGATTAATTGATCTCTCTAAATTGTCCGAAGGTGTGAATGTGTGTGCGCAAGGATAAGTGTGTTAGATGATGGATGGATGAATATTTGTTAAATGTGTGTGACAGTAGAATATGAAACGGAGAATCTGTGAAAATACATCTGATTCTGCTACTGTCCAGAAACAACCAATCAGAACCAAAAGGCAAACCTTTGGTTCTGATCGGTGTCTAATGCGTTGAATGTGTCTCAGCACATTCAACACATTAGACTACTAATGTACTGCAGCTATGCAATTGGCAGAAATACAACCTAACATTATATCAAGATTGTTTATTTATAGAATAATTTAGAAAACAAAATGCTGTACAGGTTTGTCAAAACTATTTCGACCCATATTAGAACTTTGCATTGATTTCCCTTCATTTTAGTAGCTGCAATTTTGCCTAACCCAGACATTTTCTGTAACCCTAACCTATGTCACTATACAAACCCAGGTTTTGCGAAAACTGGGCATTATGGAAATTCGAGGCTTTACACAAATTTGGGAAATAAAAACAGACACAGGCCTCAATGCAAATAAAATTCCTTACTCCAAAATCAATGGAGAAATCATAAGATCAGTTTCAGAGTTCAAAACAGCATAAGAAACATTAATAAAATGTTCCTATACACATGTAACATTTCTCAAAAATTAATTGATTAATTGATCTCTCTAAATTGTCCGAAGGTGTGAATGTGTGTGCGCAAGGATAAGTGTGTTAGATGATGGATGGATGAATATTTGTTAAATGTGTGTGACAGTAGAATATGAAACGGAGAATCTGTGAAAATACATCTGATTCTGCTACTGTCCAGAAACAACCAATCAGAACCAAAAGGCAAACCTTTGGTTCTGATCGGTGTCTAATGCGTTGAATGTGTCTCAGCACATTCAACACATTAGACTACTAATGTACTGCAGCTATGCAATTGGCAGAAATACAACCTAACATTATATCAAGATTGTTTATTTATAGAATAATTTAGAAAACAAAATGCTGTACAGGTTTGTCAAAACTATTTCGACCCATATTAGAACTTTGCATTGATTTCCCTTCATTTTAGTAGCTGCAATTTTGCCTAACCCAGACATTTTCTGTAACCCTAACCAATGCTAGACTATTCCTAACCCTAACCTTAACTATAACTTAATTTGCATCTTACCTGGGACCCCTGACCCAAACAATAAGTCCATCATATTAGAACCGGGCTTTGGTCCTAATATGATGGACATAATGCAGTGTTTCTCATTTCTGGTCCTCGTGCTCCCCGTGCCCTGCATGTTTTAGGTGTTCCCCGTCTGCTACATACCTAGATTGAATCTGTGGGTGATTAACAGGCTTCTCCACTACTTGATGACTGCAGAAGAGTTCATGCAATCATTTGAATCAGTTGTTCTGAAATACAGACACATCTAAAACATGCACAGCAGGGGGGCATGAGGACTGGAATGTGACATATAATGGTGCGTTCACAGCAAGTGCGTTTTAAGCGTCAGGCGCGTCTGATTTGCATTCAAAGTCTATGTGGAGGCGCTTCGAGGGCCGTTGCGGTGAGCTTCAAGCGTCTAGCGTGGCGCGATTTGAACCATTTGACACATCTATGGCATCCAACACTCCACATAGACTTTGAATATAAACCAGACTCGCCTGACGCTCAAAACATGTCTGATGTGAATGCACCATTAGAATGTTCAGTTCCATTGGTAACAATGACATCAGCAGTGATGACATCACTCTTTGATACATCAAATTAATCTCTCTCTTGAGTGTAGCACACAGGCTGTTTTTTCAGACCTGCTCCTGTTTCAGGAAGTTATAAGTTATGAATCTTCTCCAGGAGCATTGTTAAAATGATTTGAAGGCACAGAATCAGCCCAGTACAGGGTCACATTCTCAGATGAGAGAGACTCCAGTGGTGCAGTTGGTAACACTATTGCCTTGCAACAAACTATAACATCTCATTGTAATGAGTATTGAGTTACTATCTCATTCAATATAGTATCTCACTATATTGAGAAACTCTCATTACATTGAGATAGTACCTAAATATAACAAACATTATACTGAGAAAACATCTCAATACAGTGAGATGTTATCTCAATATAATGAGGGTATTACACAATACTATATCTCATTTGTGATACTATATTGTAGTATCTCATTATATCTCATTACTATGTAATGAGATCATTACTATGTAATTACTATAATACAATTACTCATTACATAGTAATGATGTAATTACATCTCATATTTAATATCTCATTACTATGAGATATACTATATCTTATTATATAGTAATTAGATATCATTTACAATATCGTATCTAATTACGAGATATCATCCCATTATAATGAAATACATTATATTGAGATACTATAATATATATATATATATATATATATATATAGTACAGACTAAAAGTTTGGACACCCCTTTTAATTCAATGAGTTTCCTTTATTTTCATGACTATTGACATTGTAGATTCACACTGAAGGCATCAAAACTATGAATAACACATGTGGAAATATGCACTAAACAAAAAAGTGTAAAACAACAGAAAATACCCCTTATATTCTAGTTTCTTCAAAGTAGCAACCTTTTGCTGTGATTACTGCTTTGCACACACTCTGCATTTTCTTGATGAGCTTCAAGAGGTCGTCACCTGAAATGGTTTTCACTTCATAGGTCAACCTGTCCTGTCAGGTTAATAAATATAAATATAAATAGTCATGAAAATAAAGAAAACCCATTGAATTAGGAGGTGTGTCCAAACTTTTGGTCTGTACTGTATATATATATATATATATATATATATATATATATATATATATATATATATATATATATATATATACAGTATATGTATATATACATACAAACATGGGCATACGTCCACAGTAACAACTCCTGGAGGTGCTACTGTGGAATTTCTTTTTGTTCAGCGGCAGGTTTTTACAAAAGCTGTAAGTCACTCTCAGCAACAAATAAAAACTAAACCTCAAAGAAGACAACAATGTAAGTTTCTCAGTTCATTCTCTGTACCCACATTTGCTACCATCGACACATATTCATATAAAGCAGAGTTCTGATGTATGTTCAAATATCTCAGACTGTATACAAATAATCGCAAAAGAAAATGCTGCAACCACAGACCATCAGTAAATACAGGATGTAATGAGTTAATGGGAAAGAAAAAAGAAAGTTGGAGGAAGAAAGAAAATGCGGGTTATACTTCATGTCTTTTTCAAACATGCAGTCTTTTACGATACTATAGAATGGCAGCATATTTATATTACCAACTATAAAGTCCCCCTAGTGGACTGGAGGACTTCTGTTTTAGGGCAAGCAAGGACTAGCAAGTTTGCAGCGTTCCATGGTTGCTGTTTTTCTTGCTATTTGCATCTATTTTCCCCATTTTGTTTATATATTCTGGATTAAAAGCAATTTTTCTTTGCAGCATTTTGCTGCTGCACTTAGGTATTTTGGAATTTTCATCATCCGTGTGTTTGCAGCACGTTTTGCCATTTGCTATGCAGTTGCACCTGGCGGCCATCATATGAGGAGGACGAAAAGAAGCATTCTGTCCTTTTCAATGATCTCCTCGTCATTATCTTGTGTTCACTCACTTCTGAGAGAAGAGGTCTCTGTATGGGCTGCCGTGCTGCATGGCGATGCCGTAGCCTTTGCTGCTCATGCTGTTTCCTGAAACCGTGATGGTGCAGTCGTCATCCGTCAGCGCCGCATACTCCAACACCGCCATGTCCCACAGGAAAGCGTAAGGACTCTTCTTTGCCTGGAGCAGGAAGGAAAAAACACGATGCACAGAAATTGAAATTTGGTAAAAAGATTTCTGCTGCAGTTCCAGACCCAACTAACACCAGGTAGTAAACAGGATAAACTTTGTGATAACAGAAGCCTCTCAAACACATTTATCATTTATCTGGGTCTACATGAATACATTCTTTTCTAAGAATTTCTAAAAAGTATTGGCCTTTTTCTCCACACGTTTATGGCCAAGAATGGCAGCATACAAAAAACGTAGTTATAACACACAGTCACAATGAACATAGAGATTCAATGAAAACTGTACAAATACGCTGAAGTGAAACAATTGCACTTCTGCACTTCTTACATTTTAACTGTAATGTAATGGGATCCATCTGTCTGTCCATGTATCTGTTTCGTAATCCAAACTAATTGAAAGCCTTGTTAAATCTTGTACCAGTTTCTTTTTTAACACTTTGCACATCAACAATCCCTCTGAAAAAATTGAACTAATCTCATCTAACTGCATTGATTCACTGACAAGAACTACATCTAAAGACTAGTGACAGCTCTGGTGTTTTCTCTCCTTTATATCCCGAACAATGTTTTCAATAACAATATTGAAGCACCCCAATGTGGGTTCTTTATTATCGATACTGGTTTTGACAGAAATTCGTTGTAGCTGATCCCCGCCTCAAGCTGTTCATCATTTTGTTTGTTTTTAAAACTTTAAAGTTTTTTTTATTTCATACGACCTGCTTCAGAAGAGAGTGCAAGTCAGACGTTTTTATGATTTGTTTGACTTGTTTTGTTTTCCAAGACAGAAAAACGTAAAAGTTTGATAACCATTTTTTTCCCCTCCCCCTTTTCTAAATCCTATGAACAAGTGGGATGTTTGCAGGAGTCAAAGTCAGGGTTTTAAACCACAACAACATTGCATCATTTCCAATCGTGGCGGTGGAAGGATCATGCTGTGAGGCATTGGCCGGTGGTGCTGACGCACTGCACAAAGTGGATTAGCGTTACAAAAAGGGTCACCATACTTATGTTTCATCTAACAGTTTGGTGTTACAATAGCAGATTAGCGTCAGATACGCATCACAATTTGATCTGGAATGGGAAAAACTGGCTAAGAAAATAGTACACTGTGCTAAAATTATGCTAAGTGTGACGTTGTCTTTTGTGATTGGTTCTTCATCTATTTCTTGTTTAATGACAGCTGACAAAAAGTTTAATGGAGCAATACAACCGCTAATTGGTAAGGCGTGTGAACCGAATGTGGGCAAAAAAAAAATCCCAAACTAATTTCCTATCTTATCTTACCAATTACATTGTCTTAAAAATATATTATTGCCTGGTTGCTTTTATTTCTTGAGTTTGTCTGAAATAGATCAATAAGATCATGTTTTGACTGTGATTCGTTAAAACACGAAACAAAATAAGACTAGGAATAAAAATACACACCTAGGATTCTAGCCTGGCCATTGAATTCTTATGCAGTTCCACTCAATACTCATGTTAGCAGCTCTCTTAAGGTGCTTTGTGAATAACTTATCTTACTGAGGTAAATGTCTAACAAAAATTGTGCAATTCGAAAACATTTTTGTTTTTTTTACAAATATTCGTAAAATGACATACAAGTTCAGGTATATTGTAGTATATGTTTGAACCTGTACAAATAATTTTGCCCATGTGGAGATTAGAGAAAATCCCAAATTTTTAACTTGTGGACCTGGTTCTGGTCTTCAAAACCCACCGAAGATGCATGATGCATCACCAACATAGGAAGCTTATAATAAATCAGAAATAAATGACCATGACAGATGAACGTAAAACAACTGAAAGGTGTTGTAGGTATTCTTATTTATGCCGTTTTTTGTGTACCGCTCTTGCTTGCTCCCTGTTAAAGACAGATAAACCCAGTGTTAGGTAATCTTCTTCCTGCAGCAATGAGCCAGAAGCTGATGTTTAACGGATTTGGTTCCGTTACAGTGTCAGGAACACGCCAACATGCGATACTGTTGCCGAGAACAGAAGGCTTTGTCTGTGTTGTGCTGCAGAGGCGGTCTGTCGGAGGTGATGGGTAAGGATGAGGTGACAATAACACTCAGCGGCGACAGCAGTGGCAGCAGCGAGGTTTAAGTGGATGAGGACGTGGGTGTTTTCCCTGCATCAGCAGCGCTACTGCAGGACTTTCTGCCTCCACCGTTTTGACCTGTGTGAATGAAAGCACATTGTTCTGTCCGGCGTGTTCTCTCCAGAGTTACACAAAGACGTGTTTTTAGATCATTTCATGCTGTTGCCATCCTCTGACGTGCAGCATGTAGCTGCTGCTGTCGGCTTCACGTCTCATCACTGCTCACAGTTTGCAGCCTGAGTGAGATACTCCTCTTTAGCAGTGTTTGAAGTAGTGCGCAGCAGATTGAAGATTTTCAAGAAGAAAGGAAGAGAAAACCCGAACAAGACAAGCTTGAAGGAAGCTCGGCTTCACAAATATCATCTTAGGCGGTTCCACAACCGGAGAACTACAGTGAGATCATCTGTCCAACAGCTGAAACTTGTTCCAAACTCGGTCATCAACTGGTCAATTAGGGATGCAAGCAATTAATTGATTTATGATTAATTCTCAGTTAATGGTTTAGTAAATTAAAATAGATTCCAATCGATTAACTAATAATGTCCACTTCCCGTCTTCTGGTGTTGAGGTTTGGTGGCCATCCAGTGGAGAGTGCTGTTGGTCATCCTTAATCCACAGCCAGTTGATAGAGGAATAAAGATGGCGGGGCCATACCAGAACAGTAAAGAGAACTAGCCCGAACTGAGTCCAGTGTGGGATGGAAAATGAGCTTCATGCTTCTCTGTTTTGAAACTAAACACTCGACAAGCTTCTTAAATTCCACCTTAGTAGCACTAATTCATCCAAATTTACTAATGTGCCTCCAAGGTTAGGATGTGATGGTAGAGAAACAAGGAGGTGAACAGAGAAACATTAAATATCTAAACCTGATCAAAATGCTGATCTTCAGTTAGCTGCACAGAGACAGATGTCTTCAAACCCCAATGGAAGGAAGAACAGTTGGAAAGATGAGAGGGACAAATTCTTCAATGTGACAAACTAATAAAGTCAAAAACACCAGTGAGCGTTATTGCTGCTAAAGTTGGTTCTGAAAGCTGGTGAACCACTGCTGAACTAAATTTATTCACATGACTTTTTGTCCCCTGACCCATTCCATGAGGCCAATTGGTCATATTTCATTTCATGGTCGCTCTCGACAAATTCAAAAATTGATTTTAGCTTCGTTTTGAAGGCAAACGCGAGACTCTCTCTTTAAAAAGGGAACTTAAGGATTTTGTTTTTAAACTTTTAAGCTGCCTCAGCTCATGTGAAGTCCAGTTGCAGGACTGGAGGTTCCAACACTGCCTGCGAAACAGATGAAAAACTGTCTGTGTACGCAATGGTTTGAGGGGGGAAAACGTCAGCGGTTCCAGGGGGAGGTTTATCATGCAAACGGCTGAATAATAGATGCGCTCAAAGCCGATTTGTCTCCGAAACTAATTTGTCATCGGCTTTTTGGGAGATCTACGAGCATAATAACGTGCAGCAGCGGATCACTGATCCTGCTTTCACACGCACACACACATGTGGGATACTGCCTAACTAATTGGTGCATTGTTCAACTGCGCTTGCAATTAAGTAATAGATAAACAGACGAATGTGTGTGTTTGCCTGTTGTGAATGAAATGAGGAGAGTGTGTGTGTTTTAAATGACTACTGACAATCATTGGGGTTCACACATACAATTTACAACAAGAGCTTTTTTTTGTCCCCAACAGACTCTGAAGGCTGTTTCTCATAAACACTCTGTTTGTGTCAGACAGATTATTTCAGGTTTAATCTAATGCAACAATTTAGTTTTGGTCCAGCACAGATTAAAATGCAGGCAACAAAAATCTCCATCAGATAAAGCTACACCAACACCAACGTCTAATAATGTTGTTGTTGACTTTCATCACCTCGGTTTTAACCTAACTGCTAAATTTATAAAATTTACTAAGGTGCACCTTACTTAGTCTGTATGAGAGACCCCAGCACAAGCAACGGAAAATGACGTGGTTTTCAATTTTTACAAGTAAAACAAAAAAATCTGCCATTTGTATTAAACACCGTTCAATGTGATACCCCCCAAAAAACCCCAACTGGAAGCGTTTAAGTACAGTCCAGCTGCGTACAATCCAACCTAAAGGGGCAGCTCTTCTGCCCCTTTAGTTTTTTTTTTTTTTTTTTTAACAAATTCAATGGTTTTACACTCGAAGTTTGCCACAGACTGAGACACAAACCTTGCGGATGCCTTCTGATGGGCTGGACACGGAGTAGTCCATGCCGTCGTTCTTGCTGATGGTTCTCCACAGCTCTGCGTACGTGCTGTCCTGCTCCAGAGGGTTTGTGCCTTTATTCCTGAAGTAGTCGTAGACGGCGGAGTCTCTCACTGTGCCGTACTCCACGTCGATCTGCCTCGCCAAGTCCTGGAATGACCTGTAGGGCGCGTAAAAACACAAGTGTCATTGTTAATGTGCAGCGTGTCTCTCAGCTTATGTTTCAATTTTGCTGCTGGCTTTTTTCCACAAAGTTGTTAATAAGGTACGGCAGCCATTACTACTGGTAATGCAAAAAAGGTATTAAAATGAATTACTCTTTTACCACAGTATTGTAATCTAATGCTGGAATTATTAGAAAAATCTAACTTTTAATTTTTATAAATTTGTTTAGTAGTGAAGAAAAATTCCATGTAAAAAAATTACCAGATATTCTCCCCCTGTTCATTATTTCTTTACGCGTTTTTTTTTTCTTTTAATCATTGGCATAATTTTGCAACCCCTAACACATCTTGTAAAATAAATGATGTTAAAGCTTTTTTTTGTAATTTAGAAATTACTTGGTAAAGTGAGTCAGGGTGTGTGGGAACTTTTAATTAGCACATTTCAGTTTCCCAGGGATATAAATATGATGCATCACGAATAAGAGATAAGAGAACCTGGACGTTCAGGTCAACAACTGCACAAAGACGGCAGAGGACCCAAATCTGTCTTTCGTCACACATAGTGAAGAGGTGGGTAAAGGTCTCCAAAGCTCACTGACAGAGAACTACCACTTGTGGCATCTTGGGCTCACCAAGTCTCCATGACAACCACTAGACACCATCTATAGTAGAACTCAGAACTCAGTACACATCTCTGGAAACAAACTAAGGCTTTTGTAATGCAAAATAAATAAATAAAATGAAATACCTTAAATGTAACATATATATTTTTTAAGTTTTTTTTTTGTTTTTTTTACCCCTCCAGGGGCTTTTTTGTGGCCTCTAGTGTCCCTTATATGACAGTAGGCTGACAGGAAACGGGGAAGGAGAGGGGGAAAGACATGCGGCAAATATCGTCGGGTCCGGGAGTCGAACCTGCGACGGCTGCGTTGAGGACTCAAGGCCTCCAAATATGGGTCGCGCTAACCACTACGCCACCACGGCATGCCCAGCATATATATTTTTTAATATAACTCAAGTGAAAAATTAATCTATTTGCGGGAAAGCTACTGCAATTTTCTCAGCTTGTCTCCTGTGGCCGATAACGCGGGAATTTCATTATTAGTCTACTTAATACTAATGAGTGAAATGTTTTGACAAATTTGTGATTAAAATATTGTTACACAAGTAGAATCTGGTTTGTTACCTAGTCAGCTTTTGGTCACACTTGGTCTTTGTGTATAATTATACATTAAAAATGAATGCAGAGTGAATAATTTGATGCATAACACAACGTATTTTACAAAAAAAGTTCAGTTTTAATAAAAACATTTTTTTTAAAAACTAGTCAAAGGATGTTTACCATAATAATTTCACTCTGCCTGTCATTGTTAGTACCCCTAGCCTAAAAAAAGCAGCAAGGATGTAAATAATAATAATTTGTTGCGTTATTTTGTACTTTTAATTAATAGAATCACAAAACCAAACCCCAAAAGCTAATTAAAAAGTAAAAAGACAGACATGGAATATTCAAGACCACACAAATTCAAATTCAACTGAATCCACCACCAAAAAAAAAGGCCGAAAAATGTCACATTGATTAAATCAGATATTTGCATACTGTATGAAACTTTTTAATTAATTTCTTCATGTGTTGAAATGAGCTCGAAAGCAACACAAAAGAGACAAATTACAGCTTGCAAATACAGACAGGAAAAAAAACCTTAATTTTCAGGGACGCATCCTGTGGTCTGATCAACCTAAATTGACAATTTCTCCATTTGGAAGGAAAAGTGAGAAATGTTCATGCATGAGAAGATCCTCCTTACATGCGAGTATTTTTGCTGCAAGAGGGACAGGATGGCAGCATTTTTAAGACTTCAGCCAGTAAGTTTAGACTTTGGAACAAACGGGTCTTCCAAATAGATAGTGACCCCCAAGCATACCACCACATTACCTACAAAGTGGCTTAAAGAACAACAAAGTAAAGAAAGTTGGCCTTTCTTTGGAGAGGCCAAAAGAAATCCCTGATCTCAGTCCGATAGAAAACCTGTGGGCAGAGCTGAGGCGATGTGCGAGAGCAAGGAGAGTAACCAACCTGACCAAACAGCTCTGTCAGACAAAATATCCGGCAAACGTTCTTTGGACGGACACCCAAAATGTTTAGCACAGTCCAAACTTTTAACTTCAAAGCAGGTAAAGAGATAAATCTTAATCAATCTTCTGGCATTCATCAAATGATGATAGTAATGACCTGGAATGGGAAATGCTGAGTCAATGAGTCTCAGAGGTTTTATTTCTGGTAGGAACAAAAAATATGGTGTAATGGCCTTTATGTGCTTCCTTAATTCCAGTCCTGCCTTGGTCCCCAGCCTGTTTCCTGCATGACTAATGATGCACCTAATTTTGCTTGAGCAACAACTATTTCTGAGGAACAGTCGACATCTTGTTTAATGTTCCGTTACCTGACCAAGAGGAGGACGGCATTCGGCTCTGACCGATCATAAATACTCATGTTTGGGAGATAAAGTATCCTCCCGGCATTTTTCATCAGGGCGAAAGGCACAATGGTTGTCAGTCAAAGAGGAGACGTCTCCCCTCTGCCGGAGTCTGCAGACGACGAGTCTGCACCATGCGCACTTCTCCGTCTTGAGTGCTCACTGTTTCGCTCTGCAGGGCCGCGCCGCGCACTCCGACGCCTCGTCCTTAACACGGCGACGGGGATTCGCTGATGAAAATGTCAGCTTGAATTTGATACTCGGAGGAGAGGAGGCAGAAAAGGGATCGGGCTGTGCGTCACGGAACAGATAGCAGATGGAAAATGAGAGATAACATTCGCTACACACGCGGCGGATAAATGATGATGCACCTGAGCTGCGAAGGTTCTGTCAGAAATCTGCTCAAGCATTCAAGCTTCGGAAAGATGGGGGTTTTTTTCTTCCTCTGCAGAAACATTTGAGTTTTAAATCAGACTCTCCCTCAGGTCTCAGAGGATCACAAAGTCCTTTACAGTTTAAGCAATTTGAAAAAAGAAAAGAAATGAGATTTGTCCTTCGCTCCTGGAATCACAGTCAGTGAGATGAGACAAAAGTCTGCTCTCTGTCGTGACTTCCCTCTGAAGCTCGATCTGGAGTTCATTATCGTTTTAGCACTAACGTGCTTGCACTTCATTGTCAGCGGATTTAATTTTTAGCAGTCCAATATGCTGCAGATTTCTTCCAGGATTGTTCTGTATTCTTCCCATCAACTGACCAGATTCCCTTCATGTTTCAACAAGTGGACGGCGTGTTTTTTCCTGTTGCCCTACGCCCAGAAAGGCAACGTTTGTTGAGTGTATGATTAACAGCTGTCCTATCAACAGGTTGTCCCACCTGCAGCTCCTCCAGAGTTACCATGAGACTCTTGGCTGCTTTCCACTGATATCAACAGGAAGGAGGTGGCAATATTCCCTCTGTTGCTGGTCAATTCATTGTGGTGCTGACACTTCAAGTCTGGTTTAGATTAATAACGAAATAACTGCTAATCATCTACCAACGTCAGTGTTAGTAGTGCTAATGGTGATGAGAGATGAAGCAGTTCTACAGATTACAGGAAATATTATGGTTAACACAAAAAATTAAAAAATAAAACTGATTTTGGTTTCTACTTTTTTCTTGGTTCTCTGATGTTTTGCTACTACCTTGCAGAATCAAAGCATCACCAAAGGGACACATTTAATTAAAAAAAAGAAAAAAAAAACCCAGGAAATATGTATGGGTGGACTCAGAAAAGCTTTGAACGGCTGACCTACGCAGGGCGCAAAAATCGGCAGGTTATTTTTGCCGGTTTCAGTCCAAATAAATAATTTACATTGGAAGCAACCATCCAGTGATAAACTGCTGATTTATATCAGAGGAAGTGTATCTGCTGTGGCTTTAAGTCAGATGAAGCTGAGATAGTTTGCACATGTGCAGAAGATGAGACCCTGGATATGCCATAGAAAGCATGTTGCATAGGAACATAGGAGGAACAGAGGAAAGGCAAAAAGATGAACCAGATGATCCACTGTGGCGCCCCCTAGAGGGAGAAGCTCAAGGAAGATGACAAATAAGATGCATCTTTTAGGATATTTCATGTATCTCTACACTGGACCAAAAAACAAATTAATGCAGCAGTTCCTATCTCTATGTCGGGGAATTAGTACATAAGAGAAAAGCTCGACATCTTCTAATGTGTCTCTGAAACAGATATTAAGGATTTTAACTTCTTTTACAATCATGTTTGATTACCTGTTCTTGAGTCTTATCGAGAAAGAGTACTTATAAAAAGTGGAGTAATTTAAATACAATAGAAATAAATACAAAAGCATGTTTAAAAGGGATTTTTGTGTTTCTAAAAAGAAGATATGCACTTTAGTCATTAAATCCTCAAATTAAAAGGGATGTAAAAACCTTGACTGCGTCTATAATTTACGGTTCACACTTGTTTCTGATGCAGTAGTTGCTCCTACACTTCCCAATTTCAAGTTAAAATGCACCCCAGAGGGCGTCTTGACTTCATGACTGCCTGCACAACAGAGGACTGGCTGCCGTGAAAACCTTCCAGACTTGGAAAGACTTCAGACTTCCCGGATCAATGATTCTCTTTCAGCACCTGCAGCAGCAGCAGAAGAGACCAGACTTCAGATCAGCTAATCACTACTCTCAGCCAAGCTGGGTAGTTCGGTCATGAATATCGAGCAGCGTTTAGTTGCTTCTGACCCTGTGGTTCAGAGCCGGGAGGCGTGTATGTTCCTTGGCCTGGACTGTAAATACGGCTGCAGAACCGATGACGCTGGAATCAGAAGATAAGCAGGCTGTGATGTTCGACCGCTGGGGTCTTTATCAGGGCGGAGAAGGCGACGAGAAGAAAATAAAATGCTACATTTGATGTGGCGCCAGGCCGCCGGGCAGACACTTGAGGACACTTGACATGGTTCGTGACGCTGGAGTTAGATTCTAGCAGAGTTTCTGAGGCGTTTCAACAACATGGTCCAGGTTTATTATCAGACCAGGAAAAAGATTCTGATGTTTTGTAAAACATCTCAAATTTGTAGTCTTTTTTTTTTTTTTTAAGATTTACATGAAGACATGGAGAGTGTTATTGTCTGATAATAAAAAAGAATGCTTTTACTTTTTATAAATTTTACAATTATTGAAGCAAATAAAAAAAATCTGACATTCACTGTCGACTTAATGAAATACAACTACTTTAAAACTAAATTTAAAAAAGTTTTGATGAAGTGAACTATAGCTACTGTTGAAATTATACGGTTATACAAATGTATTGTATTGTAAGTACAACATTTCTTTGAGAAGTTATCAGTCTTTTTACACAAATAACTTAAAAATCTGCTTTCTACTCTACATAGCATGAAATCTTATTTAGCATATTGCACTGTAGCATTTACAGATCATGCTGGAATAATCCATTTTTATAAAACATACTAAACTTTTATTAATGTAAGTACAAAATCACATTGTTAGGTAAATATATTCGAGTTTATTTTTTCAGTGGGAACAAACCTCAGTTCAGTGGAAAATCTCTGTCATGTGTAGGACAAACATTTAGAGCTCTACTAACTGGAAACTTTTAAAAATTAGAAGCTCTGTTCTGATTAATGGACTGATTACTGAAGCATGTTTGCTCTCTGTTCTATCTCAGCCTTCATCTCTTCCTGCTTTACTTCACAAAACAGCGGCGCCGACCCTGCGCTGCGGTCAGAGACAGAATGCTTTCAATACAGCACAAATCCTAATTAGTCTGGCTTCTGGAACATTCAATTACCATCCAACTGAGCACATTGAGTCAACGAGGTTCAGCCTGTGCACTGTGATGATGAAGGTCGTCAACTCCATTCACTTGTGCATTCAGCTAGTTTTCATTAAGAGAGCCGCAGTAAACCTGAAGTTTTATCTTGTGAATGACGTTTTAGGTCGCGATTGGAAAAGATTTCATAATGAAGCGGATATTTTGGCGCCACTTTATAATTTCACGTGTTCTGGTAACAGTGCGCATTGTTTTCTTTTTAAATTACCGTGAAGAGAGAGAAACTATGAGAGCCGAACAAAGGTATTTCTTTTTGTTTTTTTGTAACAGTTCCATTTCAGCTTCAGAATAACCTCTCAGTGCAGTTCATGCTTCAAGATGTCTCCTTCTGAAGAGAGTAACACAGAGTCTCATTGGCAGAAGTGAAAAACGTCTAACTTTGGTAGCTGATAAATATGAGTGCATCTGCTCCCTTTGTTTTAAAATGTATCCAACAACATTAAGGCTAAAATAAATAGCCAATGCTGCAAATATTTACTCTCCACAACATTGATTTATTTGCTATTTGCTAAGCCTTTAAAACTTCAAAAGTATTATGATTGCTCTTTCAAATGTACATAAAAAAAACACCTGCCTCTGTCTTGTTTGAATTAAACTGAGCTTTTTATATTCCTTTGGTTTAAAAAAAAAAAAAATCTGTGAAACCAGAGACTTTGCAAAAGACAAGTGTTCGTTCAAGACAAAGTGAATTTAAGATTAAAAAAAAAACTTTTGTAGTTTCTAACATTACAAAAACGCTCAGCAGCCCTCCTGCTCAATTTTCCACCTCCCTGAATCTCCAAGTTTCTGAGATTCAACGCAGCGGGTTTCATTTGTGTGAGCCGTCTTTAAAAGAACAGGCTCACGTGTTTTTCAGAACTTTTGTCTCCTTCTCTGCTATCCAGCTTTATAATGAACACCAACAGAAGTTTTCACACTATGAAACTACGTCTTCAGGACACCAAATCAATACAGACAAAAAAATAATTAAACTAACAGAGATTTAGAATTTTGATTTCTTTGTTTGCAGATCTTTCATTTTATTTCTTAAATCTCTCAAGAAAATCACAGACCTCTCAAGTTTCTTTTGTCGGTATATTTTGCATACATAATGTAATTTATAAAACTTG
Source organism: Xiphophorus couchianus (assembly GCF_001444195.1). NCBI lineage: Eukaryota > Metazoa > Chordata > Actinopteri > Cyprinodontiformes > Poeciliidae > Xiphophorus > Xiphophorus couchianus. Next base: position 12,650,900 of record NC_040237.1, on the reverse strand, counting down.
ACCGTAGAAGAAAAATAAGCTATGCAATTTTAAAAAAGACAGCAGGATGCAGCTTTTATCCAGAGAGGATAATCTATTGGTAGACTGATCCACATTTCAATCATCCACATAAACATTCAGAAAACAGCCGTCAGTAATAGAACAAGAATCGTTTTTTGAACCTCAACCAAAGAAAAACATCAGAAAGAACTGTAAAAATCCTGCTCTTGGTCTGCAAAAAACATTACTTTCTCTTTCAGCACAATTTCTGGAGAATTCCTTTCTGAAAAGTTGTTGGAATAGCTACTAAATTTACCACACAAGTCATGTGACTCACGTCAGTAAACAGCTGAAGAGCCACTTCCCTCAGACAGGGAAACTACAGGTATTAGATGACCAAGTCCTACCGCCCACCTGCAAAGTTGGCCAGATCAGAGAGGATATGGAGCAGCTTCCTGTATTCCAAAGGGTTATAATAATAAGACATTCAGGATGAATTTATACACACAATTAAATCCCATTCAACCACACACTTCTACGACAACCTTCTGGCATCATTCTAGGTGGATATTTGACCAATTTTCTACATATAAAGTTAGCTTAAAGTAGTTGGTTTCCTGCCATGGACCTGGCTTTTAAAACCGGTTCGCAAACTTTCAACAGGGTTGAAGTCTGATTTCGGGTGGGCCCATTTTGAAGCTTAATCTCATTTGGGTTTATCCTGTCCAAAAGCAGTTTGGATGTGTTTGGTGTTTAACTTGTTCAAAACACCAAAATGTGTTCATGTTCCAACCATCTTGCTGTGGATTTGAACTGAAGTTGAAAAATTCAGAGGCAGTGGGTTTTCATTACAATGAATGCCTGCTATTCACAGGGGTCACAGACGTAAAGCTAAAATCTGTGAGTACTTGATATCCCCCTAAAAAATCCTTTTAATTGCCAATTTTAATAGTACAAAACCAAATAGATATGAATCGACACAGTGGAAACCGACTCAGTACTACTGCAGATGCTAACATCTGCAGGAAAATAAAAGGCACTCCAGGGTTAGGTTGCTTTGCAAACACCTGCCACTAGCATATTAAGTGGCATTTCTGTTCCAGAAAAAAATCTAGGTGAGTACTAAACCGCAAAAAGCTATTCAACGCAACTGTGCAAGTGGTAGTAAAACCGACCGACTGCATGATGGTGCCCCCACATTGCTAGCAGTACTGTTAGCACTTCCTCTTAGACTCTTCTTCTCTTACTTGAGCGGTCTGATCATCAAACTTTTGCCCAGAATTCGGCTGACTGTTCCATGTGGGCAGCTGGAGCTTTCAGAACAACTTGAAGGTATCAGTTTTCAAGCTCTTGGTCATTTCTTGGTCAGCACTCTCTCAGATTATGGTGGTATAAAAATGTATCCACTAAGGACAGTGACGTGTTCCAGCAGTTTCCATTCATAGCTGAGTTGAGCCCTGTTGTTTCCTGGGTTGGTCCCGTTTGTCCTCTGAAATATTCTGCGTTTACTAGATACAGGTATACATTTTGACCAAAGCGGTGAAAAAATTTGAATAACCTGTTCTTACAGATCTGACCGAAAACATGGTAATGGAACCTAAAGTTGTTTACAAGAGTTTTTACCAACTGGTACAAATCTACTAGAAACATTTTCAGATTTGGACCATGTAAATATTTAAAAAATTGGTCAATCTAATAAGTGCCAAATAAGAAATGCTTCTCATCTTGTATAAATAAGCTCTCATTTGAGCATTCAATAACCAGAAGGTAACATGCTCTGATCTTGTAAGGTCAAAATTCTGTTCAGTAACACATAACAAATTAGGGCGAATGCATATATTCAACTCTATAGTTCCAAACATCTTTGCAGTTGTATGTTGTATCATGGCCCAAATTAAAAAAACAAATTAATATGAGCAGACTGAAACCTCTGACAACTCTAGCTAATAAAATATGTTTCTTTCAATTTGCTACCCACACAGACCAGCAGGTTCGCTTTATTAAAACATTTATTCCACTCAACTCATTTTGACTCATTTAGGAGTAAATGAGCTTTAAAAGCAGGATATCTTCACATTGTTTTGCACATTAAGAAGTTATTTCTTAAATATTCTGTTCAAGCAGTATCTTTGTGGCTTTTTTGCTTAGTGTTAAACTGCATGATTAAACAGAGGTTAAAGAACTCCGAATTAGCAGCTCAGAACGTTTCCTTACAATCTCTACAATATTTGCAAATTGAAAATCCTCAAAAAACTTAATTATTAAAACCTGCAACACATACGATGTAGCTTTCACCGCTGTACCTAACTTAAAGTCCCAACACAGAAAAACAATTATGAAAATACCAACTGCACCAACTGAATTCAAATCTCATTCACAATGAAATTAATCTAATTATGTCAGACAAAATATTGTAGTAATAATTTCCAAATCGCTCTTCAACAGGAAACTTTCATAAAATAATTTCAAGTTCCCTCTCAAGGATCTGCTTTGTCTCCAGATAAGCCAATCAGGTAACCCCAATCTTTACTCCCCCAAAAATCACTATTTTTAATGTTCTTTTATGAGAATCTTCACACCAGCTCAATAACTTTACTGTTTTCTGACATTTAATAAGGCTGCTATTTACCCTCAAATTTACAGTTTTGATGGGGCAGAAATGTCAGGCTCTGCTAATGATGTTCCAGATGTCATTATGAGCTGGAGACGGAGGCACAGAGCCTGACATGCCGTTGTTCTGCGAATTATGGGTTTCCTCAAGAGGTTTACAAGACACAGACATATTTTTAAAAATTTGTCTGATATCCGTAAAACGAGTGTGACTTTTTGCTCTGTTTATAACCAATAAAAACAACTCCCCCCATAAAAAATTTTTTCCTTTAATGCATGCATTACATGACACATAACTTAAACACCTTGTCAACTGGAGCTGAAATGTTTCCTAAAGTCATTACATGTGGACTGCAAAGCTACAAAATCAAAATAATCTCACTATAGCTCAGAATATTCACAGTCTATGTAATGACATGCAATAAGATTAGCTCATTTGTAGAATTGTTTATGCTTCACTTCCACTTCTTCAACCTCTAACCGAACCAACCTACTGCATTTTCACTTGTCAAGTTAACTCAATTTTCTTTCTGGCAAATATATCATTTCTTCATTAGTTATACATTCTTAGATTGTATGTTGTGTAGCCTAATTAAAATACGTCTGAATCGCCTGCCGTGGTGGAGCAGGAGTTAAGAACAGCCCACATAAAGAGGCCTTAATCCTCGACGTGGCCGTCACAGGTTTGATTCCCAGCCTGGTGGATCTTTGCTGCATGTCTTCCCTCTCTCTCATTACCGACTTTCCTGTCATAGAACTTTCAAATAAAAGCTACTAACGCCTAAAAAACCTTAAAAAAATAAATAAAATATATGCTTGAAAAATAAATGTTAGCAAGTAAATATCAGAGAAGACGACAATTAAAGACAATATAAGTGAAAGTAAGAGGATTCTGGAGGAATTGCAGTGAGCAGCTTAAGCTAGACAGCTGTGACCTCTGATCCCTCAGACAGTGCATCAACACACTCCATTCACTGTAATCGACCCATGTTCAATACCAGAGATCTGCTCTTGTGAATATTTAAGAATTTAAAACTATTAAGAAAAAATCTGCAAATTGAAGATGAAAAATTCCTCCAGAGATTCAGATGTTGTTTTTTTTGCATTTACATCTAAATAATTCATATGTTTACAGGAGTTGCAGACAGAAGCCAGCAGCACGAGATGTGGTTCACCTCAGGGTGAGCCGCTCAGAAAACAGAAATCAGAAAAGCGCATGTTACCGTATGGCGTGGTCCATGCGTGACACGGTGAGGTACGCTGCCAAGTTGGCCGTGTACGACGAACACACGATGAGCGTGAAGAGCCACCAGCTGCCCATGACGATCCGCAGCGCCACCGAGCCGACCATGCCGTCACCTCCTGCAAAGAGATGCGCGGCACACGGGGGTCACCGGTCAAAATCTGAACACGGGTACTTGTGAGAGGTTTCAGGGCGAAGACACGCTGAGCATCGAGTGGAAGGTGACACAGGTGTTCGGGGGAAACGAGGCGCAGGTACCAGGCCGGCCACCTCTCAGTGACCGCAAAGGTCGAACAGAGAGAGGTGCTTTATCACTGCAAGCACAGAGCCGGAGTCTAATCACAGCCGTCGGTTCAAAAGGTTTCCCAGGCAACCTGCCAGACCATAATAGATGCATCTGGGAGCCTCTGCTGTGAGATTCTGTGCGTGTGTGTGTCTTCCAGCTTAAGGATGTGCCTCCAAATGTGTGGTTTGTTTCTGCCTCTGAGTGTCGGTCTATTGCTGGGCTGATATTTCTATCTCTGTGGGGACACTTCAGCTTAGAAATGTGAAGCTGGGACTGGGGAGGTAGGAGGTGGGGGGGGGAGACTCGAGGACGAAAAAACAATTCAAAATCTATTTTGAGAATGTGACAAGAATGCTGAATTCTAAAAGACAGACACCTTCTAAAATAGTTTGTAAAGTTATTTTGTTGTTTCCATGCGAAACAACAATTCATACCCAATAAAACTCAAATGTGAAAGAAAAATTCAAAGGGAAATCTCGCAGAGTGAAAAGTGCAAAACACAATTCGGCTCCCCAAACTTCAGAAGTTTTTGGTACAATATTATACCTTATTTGAAAAGGAAGTAAATTAGAGCACAGACACGCTGGTGAGAGAGAAAGAGTTAATGCCAATCACATACATGTCCATTAGTCATGTGACAAATTACCACCATTCTGGTTAGAATTCATTGGACTAACATATCGACTTCTTAAAGCTAAAGTTTCCAGCCATCCACAAGTCTTTTTAAGTGGGTCTGATTCTAAGAAGGCGTGATTAAAAATAGGACATTTATATCTTTAGGATTATGATTGCAGCTGTAAGGAAAGTCATCACAAAGAACTGAAAAGAAAGACTGAATGTAAAACAACGAAACACCGAAAGAGTTTCATACCAGAGTCACTGACATTTATTCCAGATTTTTGAAGCAAATCTGTGACGCACTGATGCTTTTAATACCTTAATATAGAATATCAGTGCTAAAGTTAGCTACATTTCCCTGTGCAAAAGCTGTGTTCTTGTGTCTCCACGTAAAAATATGTTGTAAATGGCTTATGGATATCTGCCATTGAGGTTCCACTGTTTCTTTCTTTATTGTTTATTCGAATGGGGACTAGCGTCAAGTATAAACAAATACCGAACACTAGCCTTCGCTAGCTCACAACACATAGCCATATGGGCCTTTAAGAACATAAAACAACTTAATAAAGACACCGAAACATAATAGCAAGTTAGTTTGAAAGTTGAAAACAAGTACTTCTGTCCTTTAACTAACAGCGGGAACTTCATGCTCACCTTGCTGAACAAATGCTCCATAAACAATCCAGATGGCGCTGTGCAGCGTGCCCGAACCCACTCCGTTGGACAGATGGCCCGGCGGTGCATTCTGGGAGGAGGAGGAGCGCAGAGCTTGCAACCTGTTGAGCAGGAAGATGAGCACTCCCACCACCGGGATGGCGGCTGCAATGCAGGCCCACACGGCCAGGTCGAACGGCGCAAACAGGGAGAAGATGTTGATCTTCTCTTCGGGTTTTCGCAGAAGGATGCCGACACTGTAGTCAAGGTAGCGCTTGCTGAAGTCGACCACGTTCTCCCTCTCCGGTGTGATGGTAATGGCTGACACGGCGAGGTCGGCTCTCTGCAGGAAGAGAGAAGGCAATGGGACAAAGATGGACGTCGAACAACTACGTCTGCTTTCAAAGTAAGGTGACTTAACAATGGAAACATTGTTAGGTGAATTTATTCTGCACACTTCCATATTGTGTGTGTTTAATTTAGAGTTTAGTTTTACCTTGTTGATGAGATCCCCAATCATCCCATTCCATGAGCCGTTGGGAAGCTGAGAGCCGTATTTGCTGTCTGCAACCTGAGTAAAATAATAAAAAAAATATTTAGATTTTTAAAAATTTTTTATTTTAGTTAAACCCTTAGCACAATGTCACCAGGTGACTCAGAACCCATCCAATCACTGAACAGATGCTTAGAACAGATAAATGTGTGGATGTGCCAAAACTTTCTCCAGCTGAACAGAAACAAAACTGAAGTTATTATTTTTGGACCTAAAGAGGAACGATCTAGAGTTATAGATCTAGAGTTATAGATCTAGAGTCAATGCACAGCTTCAGTTATTACAACTGAAAACTAGAGATCAGGCCCGAAACCTGGGAGTAGTGATGGACTCTGACCTGAAGCTTCAGAGCCACATTAAGACAGTCACAAAGTCGGCCTTCTATCACCTGAAGAACATTTCCAGGATTAAAGGACTAATGTCTCAGCCAGATCTAGAGAAACTCATCCAGGCGTTCATCTTCAGTCGTATTGATTATTGCAACAGCGTCTTCACAGGTCTGTCCAACAAATCAATCAAACAGCTGCAGCTGATCCAGAACGCTGCTGCTCGCGTTCTCACTAAAACCAGGAAGATAGACATAACACCAGTTTTAAAGTCCCTCCACTGGCTCCCTGTAGCTCAAAGAATAGACTTTAAAATACTGTTGTTAGTTTATAAATCACTGAACGGCTTAGCACCACAATACATTAAAGATCTGCTGTTGTTGTATCAACCTTCCAGACTCCTCAGGTTCTGGTTCTGGTCTGCTCTGCATCCCCAGAACCAGAACCAAACGAGGAGAAGCAGCATGCTTGTATGCACCACAAATCTGGAACAAACTTCCAGAAAACTGTACAACAGCTAAAACACTGACTTCCTTTAAATCTCGACTAAAAGTCCACCTGTTTAGAATTCTATTCGAACTGTAATTAATTACGAATTTAATGATGGAACCTGACTTAATGCCATGATTTAATTGTTGATTCTATGTTGCATGACTTTGTGTTTTTGTGTTTGTTATGATGTAAAGCACTTTGAAATGCCTTGCTGCTGAAATGTGCTATACAAATAAAATTTGATTGATAGCCAAATAATTGAGAAAAAGCTGAGCAGAAAGGAAGGAAGAAACTAACCAACCAACTAATGAACCAACAATCAAGCCAAACAACCAAACAATGAGACAATGGGATATGGCTGGAAATTCAAATACTTCCCAATCATTATCCACACCTGAATGAAACTAAAGACAGACTTTTCCAGACTGCTCTGGAACCCTGTGATACATATAAACATTTATTTATATTTATAAAATGGTTTACCATATTTGTGTACAAACACTTTTGAAAATCAGTGCTTTTGAACCCAGCTTTATGTTCACCTTTTGTCACTTTGCGTATTACGTACACAAAAGACAAACCAATGCAGGGAGTTGTTGTTTACCACTTTGCCTAGCTGTCTTTTTCTTGACCTGGTCGGCATGAAAGTGGCGAGCTTGAAAACTCGGAGGAAATTGTAACACTAATTTAGTCTTAATGCAAAATGTGGTCTTCAAGGGGAAAAAAAACACAGTTTGCTTTCATATTTCCCTGGAGGTCCTTTCACTCTGATTTCTCTCAAATTTGTTTGCATAAAGGAAAGGAAATATCCCCCTCCTTACTTTTAACTAAAACCTGAGAAGATTTATGAATTTTTCTATCCCCTCTCAACTTGCTTGAACTTGTCGTTCTCTTTTTTATTTCCTGAAATTACTCTGTAATACAAAATATTAATGGCTGGCTTCGGGAAAAAGCCATTTTTTCCTCCCTTCCCTCCCTTTACCAATCCAGTTAAATAGTTTCACTAATGCAAGTTCTGCATTTGCACATTTTAAATGTGTGAAAAAGCTAGAAGTCGCTGTAAGTCTGCCTGATAAAACATTAAACTTAAGCAGAAAACAGCTGGGTGTGAAGCTCAGTCTGACCTGGTAGATCTCATATTTAAAGCCCAGGATCTTAGCGAGGGCGTCCAGGACGTCGATGGAGAATCCTTTATATCTCTTGGGCTGCCCGAGGATGTTCTCTGCCACCATGACGAAAGGATCCTCCTGCGGGAAGCCAGTCGGAGAAAGGAGGGGGTGTTAGTGAGGATAAAAGTCGCAGCGTGAGTGAGGCTTCGGCTTCACAGTAAGAGCGGGAGTTAAAGGAACTTCTGTCAGACTGAAGGGAAAACTTGACGGCCACTGTAAGGTCGGGGTGTCGAAGGCAGTGTGTGCCACCGTGGCAGTTGTGTTAGTGTTAGTGTTACTGCTCGGCTGCACTGACACCTGGAGGTGCTGCAGCTGCTAACTGAGTGACATGCAGTCATGCTCTCAAAGAGCCTAAAGACAAATTTGTTTAAGAAGGTAAGGAATCTAATTGACAAGAGCACGGCTCCTTAATTTAACTGAATAAATGACAAAAGTTCTGGAACAACTTCCAGATATTTTTCCTAATAATCTATAGCCTCTTGTTAAACAAACACTGTTTTACTTGTGAGTTGATATGAGCACAAACGCCTCATATCAACCGATCAGCATGGTGGTGAAACCCTGGTGATTTAAGACTTGCCCTCCTAATACAGAACCTGGTAACATTTCATTTAATTTATTTACCGTAATTAAACAATGTAATAACCCACTGAAAAAAAATCAAGATCTTATTATGATGGTGACCAAGTCAACACCACAACGTGTCATGATAACTGCAAGCACATAAAAGATAAACAATAAAATATAGCCACAGGTCTACAATTTTGTACGCCAGAGGTTTACAGTAAGACAGAAAACCACCGGTGAGAGTTATTGCTGCTAATTGAATTATGGTGGACAAATGTTATAATATTTGTTTTCTTATTTTCCAAACAAAACAAAGCTAGTATAAGATCAAGTCAACACCAGGCACACAGGCATCACTTACCAACAGAGTGACCACTTTAACCGTCAGCCCTTGCATCCCGTTCTCTATGCGACTCTCCTTCAGGCTGCCGTTCAGCCCATGAACAGAGTCCCATGTCGCCAGCTGCAGAGAGGACGGAGAGAAAACAGCTCGTAAACAAAAAAGCGTGCAGTTCTCAGGCATCAGCGACACCCTGCTAGGTCTAATCATGTCATTTGTTTAAGTGTCAGAGGTCCTCGGAGTTAAGAGACCGCACCGTGCAACCATCAATTACAGAACACGGCGCGCAGGCTGCAATTTGACCATTTATTCACTTATCTCATTGGCTTTCATGTGGCACAGAGCTCTGCTGAGAGTCGGAGACAAAACGCAGAAAATAAGGCCAAAAAACATCAAGAGACATCCACTGCCAACAACCCACTCTGCTGTTCTCCCATCAAACACAGTCATGCACAAAGCAAACCTGACCTAGTTAGGTCTTATATATCCACTGCCCTGTTCAACCACCTAATCGGGGAAAAGAGCACAGTATTAGGCTTTATTGAGTCCAGTCTGTATGTGGAAAAAAAAAATAACAATGTTTCTTCCTGCAAGTATAAATGAAAAAAAAAAATCCTTTTCATCTTTGGCAAGTTGTGCTGTGAGTTTTCTCTGAAACTCTCTACTACAAAGTAAACCTACAGGGTAAAAAAAAAAAAACAATACCTGTGCAGTGAAAAAAATCCATATGGGTTAATTAAATAGCAGTACATCATTATAAATGCAGAAAAAATATTTAAAAATTACCACCAATACCCTGAATGTCAAGAGTTCCAATCAGCCATAATGGTGCTGATGACGTTTATCACAAGTTTTCAGTTTCCTACCCCGACATATGGCAGGTTGAGTCTTTGCTAGTTCACTACAAAAACCAACTTCATGCAAGAGCTGGAGGCTAGCTTACCAAGACCAACAACTAAATAAAACAGTTTATGTCACCAGAGTTGATCTCACTTCATATCTGCCTAACAAAAGACTATAAAACTATAAAAACTGCATACTTCATGTCACACAGTCAATAAATCTTGGTGCTAATTAGCTTTGCTGTGTTTTTATAGAACTAGCTTAAAACTAGTATCACAAGTTTAGCTGGAACATTGTCTGTGGATACTGGTATAAAACCAGCTGCTGAATATTAGTCAGTAAGAAATAGGAAACAAAGTTAGTTTATCATCTTAAAAAAAAAGAATCTACAAACAAATACATCAGCCTGCAGCTGTACATCATGGACACCACCTGAGCCATGCTAACGCTCCTGATGCTAACGCTCCTGATTCAGCACTTTGATGCTTAGCAGCCTGTTTTAACCAGATCTTCTCCATTAAGAGTGGACGAGTTCATGCTACACAATAAAACTGCGAATGCCTTTGTTTGTGTCACTACTTATGCGTCATTCTGATAAAAAGACCAACTCAGTAACCATGGTAACATACAAAAACAGCTATTTTGTTTCTTTTTTTCCCCTGTGTGAGGAACAAGAGGGTTTGTTTCTAAATTCAACGTGCCACAGAGAGCTCTCACACGGGTTTATTGATTTGCCGGGACTCACACTGACACATGTCTCTTCACCGTTTATACCCACTGCATCCATTTTAGGGTTTTTGCGTGTCGAGAGCTCTGTTGTCTTTTTATTGTTGTTGTTCCAAGAAATAAAACACCTGATTAAATATAAGGCTTTTAAAAAATAAAAAAAATATGGTTTTAATAAATCAGTTCAGCCAAAGAAACTCCAAATACCATCAACATCATTTAGGAGAAAACAAACATGGTCTATGAAATAATTCTAATTCACACAAACTACAGCCTTTGATAACATGTTTCAGTCTGTTTAATATTCAAAACTGAATACAGAAAAGCTAAATTAAACACAGTGCAGTAACCTAAGGTAGCACAGCAACTTATTAGGCTTAGAGACGACTACAACTTCAATAATTGGGTTAAGTTTAGGAATGGGGGTTAGATATTTGATTCCCTTACGAAATGAAACCACTGCATTTACTCAGGGGGTTTTGTTTTTTGTCTGCTATTAATTTTTTTGTGATCTGAAACATCAACCATAATAAAGAAGGAAAGAAAACAGAGGGAAGAGGTCATACAGTATGTTTTTACAGCACTGTATTTGACAACAGGCAAATGCTTTAAACTTACAGGATAAACCCTTTCCTCCCGTGCTTGTTTTCCCCGAAGAGGCACGGCCTCATGAAGGTGGATGAAATCAGAGCAGACCTTTCAAGGATGCTGAGATAACAGAAGCAGCAAGAGTGATGGACACGATCAGAGGGAGAACTGGAGGGAAGAAACGAGGAGTGCCTCCTTATTATACTAAGAGCTATTCTCAGCACTGCTGTCCTCCGCATGATCTCCATCCATCCCTCTTCTTCTTGTGTGCGAGAAAGTGGGGGGTGTTCCTCATTAACACGGATAATTTATCTTCTCTGTTTAAAGTCGCGATTCCATCCAAGTCTTCCCCTCCATCCAATCTAAACAGTAAAACCATTACGGCCGCCGTCGAGGTCAGAAGTGGATAAAATACTATCAACGAAAAGTGAAGAGAGACGCCAGTGGGACGTCTGTTGTCAGGACGATGGAGATGCAGGCTTTATAAATTTGTGATCTGGCCGCAGGAGCAGATTAGAAGTGAATTACAATTTAAGGTTCTTTACAGTCTGACTCTTTTTGCAATGTCACCTCCATAAAACACTCAAATAATTAAAAAAAATGCTCCTAGTGTGATGTAAAATTTAGTGTCTCCTATCATTATTATTTACAATAATTGTGCATGTAAAAAACTTTTTTTATTTTTTTTTTTTTTATACTGGATAATAATTAAAAGTAAGCAGAAAGGCCTGTATCCCAGAAATTAATTAGTGTTTCCAACTGTGTCCTGAAAGTCCTGGAAGGCTTAAAACATCTGGGGGAACAGACCAAAAAATGACACTGCACCAGAAGACAAAAACTGACCAGATTTTAGAGTTTCCTAGTCTCTATGGTGGGTTTCTTATTGGGCCAAATCAGCCAAAATTTAATCTGTAAATGAAGCACAGACACATGTTTCTGTCCTTGTTTCTTTATGGTAGCAAAGCAAACTCAGAAACTCAGAAACTGTTTTTTCCCTTTACTAGGTAATTTTACATAATTTAATCTCAGAAAGTTGATTCCTACCACAACAAACCTAGATACTCTGTTCGTAATAGAAGTTCCAATATCTTGCAAAGCACACAGATTTTGGAGCGTTTGATTTATTTGTGTTAAGGTTTTTGTGTAAAACTGCTTCCTTTCATGCTTTGAAACATGAAGTGAGCCGTCTGAAACTGATTTTTTGCTTTTCTCTGTTATTTTTTGTTATTACACAATCTATTTTCAATGTGGACAGACAGCATCTCTAATCCAAGTTCTTCACCAGACTAAGACCAGGAAAATGTCTTTATTATTTCAGACAGTATTTATCTATTTAGCACCTGCTATATCCTGCTGTCATTCCCACAAAACTTGTCAAGATACTAGAACTTCTGCTCCATGAAGACAAGACCACAAAACCCCTTTTGTACCCAATTAAACTACCTACTCAGTAACTCAAAAATCCCAAATCAGTGTCATTTCGGTGACGAAGAGGCTCAAACAACACCTGCGATTTATGACTCTTATAATAAAAATGTCTTCTGTGCAGACTCAACTGCAAATTTTATGTTGTTCTGGTTTAGGAGGAAAATAAAACATTCCTGTCTGCAACCATCAACAGATCGGGGCTGTGAGTACGCTCTCTGCACTTTATCCCTCAGGACGTCTGGATGTGAACACACTTGATTACACGGCTACACTCTCTCTCTCTCTCTCACTGGTCTTCATTGTCCAACACGCCTCGCTTTATTTACAGAGCCAGTCAGGAGGTCAGTTGAGGTTAAGAGCTTAAATGGACTCTTTAAAGCTAAAAGAGGGCATCACCGAACGGAGCACTCAGACCCAAACCTGTCTACTTTTGGGCTCCTATAGGTCTGAACAAATATGATTAATGTAGCACTTTGCAGCTGAACAGGTTCTGGTATTATTTTGTCAGCTCAGCCCAGTATGTGTAAATCGTTTCTTAATATATTTTCCAATGCCAGCTGAACTAAGCGAAAGTGAATCAAAGAAAATCAACATGGGAGCTAAAAATCCATATAAAATTGAAAATTGGCCTCCTACAGCAACATAATTTGCCACAAGTTAAAAAAAAATCTGAATGTTGGAAACAAACAAAAGTAATAAAGGTAAACAACAAACATGAACACAGATTAATTTCAAACATTTTTAATTAAAGCTATGAATTATTTTTAGTGGATGTTGCACAATTGAAACATTTAGCGATTGTATGTAATAAGGATTAAAACTTTTACATCAAACTTCATTTGCTGGCTAGCTAGCTAGACAAACAGACAGCAAGTCTGATAAAAAAATTAACTCCAAGATTTTTTAGCTGAAGGCGGACTTTTCCTACAACTGTCATATTACTGGTGTTAATCCACGTCTTAATTGTGTCTCGGGACTAGAGAGAAAAGGCCATGGACTCTTGCTCAATTGTCCAAAATCCTGTTTTCACAAGGAAACTATTTTAACATTTCATTCTTAAAATTAAGGTGTCGTAGTCGAAGTGAAGTGAAGTGTGGCGAGGCAGACAAGCCAAACTCTTTCAGGTCCAGTGTGAAGTTTAGGGAGCCATGTCATTTATCTGCTACTGTCGGTCCACCGTGTCTTATCAATTCAAACACCCGTATAGCTGTCTATCGGGACATTTTAGAGCACTTCCCTCAACTAACAAGTTTATGGTGATGCTGATTTCCTGTCCTGCCTACACATCCAAAAGAACCAATACCTCCTTTAATGACCATGGCATCACTATGCTGGACTGGCCAGCATACTCCCAGAGAGAATCAATAGGGTATAGTCAGGAGGGAGGGGATAACAGACATCAGAGCCAACAATGCAGATGAGCTGAAGGCTGGCATTAAAGCAACCTGGACGTTTTAACACCTCAGCTGAACCACAGGCTGATCTCCTCCTGGCTGCTGCAACGATGCTATAATCCATGTAAAACCAACCAACTGGGGAATACATGGAGATACATCACAATAGGCACAAACTTAAACAATAATGTCTGAATTTCACTAGCTGTGAATTAACTCTGAATCTTTACGATTTAAATTTTTGATTTGAATCGGACATTTTATTGACATTTTCTATCTTGCTAAGATGAACTGATATGCTTCAGTGTTGACGCATGGCGCTTCGACGGCGTCCTTTTAAAATATTCACGATAAAAACTTGAAAACATCAAAAGGTTTTTGGTCTTTAAAAGAATAACTTGGTTTACGGAAAACAGACGAGAGTTTTCATCCGTTTTTCAGTAAGAAGCTTAAAATTTAACGACGATCAGCTGAAGCCTCCTCATAAAGCAGCGAATTTGAAAGTCCGTCCCGCTTCCTCGCCCGCTCCTTCTCATCATGTCGCACCGTTCTCCCCTGAAGAGGTCAAACGCGAGGATAAATCTCCACCTCGCTCATGCATTATTCCCGATTCCCCCCTTTTCACTGAAATGCCAGGCCTTCCCTCTCCCCTCCTGTCATCCAAACAGACGGCCTGGTTGTATTTCTGCAACTCGCTCTCCCATGGACAGCAGAGGGAAATGTCAGCAATTGGCAGCGTTTCTCACCTCCCCCCGCTCGAACCCCCACACCTCGAGTCCTCCCCCGCCTTTTCTTTTTACTTCCACACTTTCACCTCCTCCTCATCCTTCCCTTTGATTGGTGATTTAAAATGACTTTTTAGAGGGTGTGAGTTACAGCTCCGAGCCCTCGTGACTCGGCTGTCGCTGCAGTAGATTTGTCCCAGAGATCACCTGTCAGTCCGACAGCGTGGGCTGCGTCTGTAATGCTTCTTCTGACAGAGCGAGGCTTGGCGTGTGCAGAAGCCATCTCTTTGTGCTTTATGCTGCGTTGAACACTTATTTACCTGGCAATAACTTACAGAGTGACTTGAGCTGATTGAGTTCAAGCGTCTCGGCTTTTGCACCGACTTTTAATTATCTTGCAGTGAAGAACGATGCTCTTAGCGAAAATGTTTTTAATGGAATCATGACGCCACCAGTGCAGAGATTACATTTAAAGCAGCACGTGAGTTTGAGTCAGGTGAGTTTGAGTCTGTGTGAATGTACAGTAAATACTTTTGATAAAAAAGAGTAACAGAGAAGTCAGTTATTTTGAAGAAAGCCATCAAGTAAACTCTTGATCACCTAAATAAACTCTATATAATTTAGGTGATAGATATCTAGATATATATACAGTATATATACAGTATAGACCAAACGTTTGGACACACCTTTTAATTCAATGAGTTTCCTTTATTTTCACGACTATTGACATTGTAGATTCACACTGAAGGCATCAAAACTATGAACAACACATGTGGAAATATGCACTAAACAAAAAAGTGTAAAACAACTGAAAATACCCCTTATATTCTAGTTTCTTCAAAGTAGCAACCTTTTGCTGTGATTACTGCTTTGCACACACTCTGCATTTTCTTGATGAGCTCCAAGAGGTAGTCACCTGAAATGGTTTTCACTTCATAGGTCAACCTGCCCTGTCAGGTTAATAAGTGGGATTTCTTGCCTTATAAATAGTCATGAAAATAAAGAAAACCCATTGAATTAGAAGGTGTGTCCAAACTTTTGGTCTGTACTGTATATATATAGATATATTTATATATCTAGAAGAGTAGTTAACAAAATCTAGGAAATAATAAAACATAATTACCTATGTGTCAAAGTAAAATAGCTTCTATGTGTTGGTTTAAAACCAAACATGACACTAGCTTCATTTCTATTGACCATATATACATTTGTTTAATGGAAAACCAGCTATTTGGAAATAAAATAATAAAAAAAATATATATATACAGTATATAAAAATGTTTTTGATGAGGATGAGGTGGTTTTTCGGCTGTTTTGAAATTAATGTACTTAGCAAAACTGCAATGTGAGCACTTTTTCGACACCACACAAGTCATGTGATCAACAACCAGACGTTGCTATTGGCAGAAAAGACAAAGAAGACGACGACAGGAAGTGGCAGGTGGACAACGGCGCAGCATGTTTCTTTAATGACTTATTGCCTGAACAAACTTATTCATGTGTGATTTTAATTGTGTTTCTTATATATGCATATAATGGAAACATTACAATTGGGAAATTATTTTTTTGTTGTTGTATAGTTTTAAGCACACTTGCAATGCAAAGCGGAGTTATTACTGTTAAGCGATAGTATTTACCATGTTGTAATTCAGAACTTTCCTCTCTGCTGTCTTTGTTTCTTTGAACACAACAACGTCTGATGAAAGAGATGATTTGATGTTTCTAATACTCACCGACCTTCACACTGTGAGAGACAATGACTTCACTGTTAAGTTTTCATAAGTTATTTTTCTACTTCCTTTTAGCTTCACCTTAGCATCGACTGGTGAGGGAGTTAGAGCAGCGTTAGAATAGCAGGTACACTTGCACATTTTTTGCTCAGGTCCCTCTTGAAAATGAGATCTAGATCTCAACGGGGTTTACCTGATTAAATAAAGGTATATGAATATGAATAAACTTGTTTTAATTGGACTTTTACAGGGAGAAATTTTAGAAAATGCTGAACAACTAACTTCACACCAGCGTACTTTAAATTATGATCAACGGCATGAACTCAAAGGAAGCTGTATGTTTTCTTCTTTGGAATATAGAGAAAAGAGAAAGAAATAGGGAAACGAGTTCAAATTAACTGCGTTGCCATTTTATTTTATTTTCCCCAAGCATCTGATCAATTTGACCTTAAAGTGGTACGAGTTATTTTGAGCTAAGCAGAAATAAAAAAAACAACCTTCTTAGTGTTCAAAACCAATTCTGACAAATACAGCTGAGGTTTTTGTTTTATTCTCTTCAAGCATTCCCCTAAAATCCTGTGGCTTAACAGAAACACAGGGAACTCACTTTATCCCTAATCATGCTTAGGAAGAGTTCCTATAAATTGGCAGCTAACAAGCTGGCGATTTATAGGACGATATAACGCAGCTTATATTGTTCTTATTTCAGGAATCAGAGTCAATAAGCCAACAAGAAAGCAGATAAACAAAAAACCCAGGAGAAACCAGTTTGCTCTACTGGAAAATTCAGTCTGGATAAATGATGGACCGACTCCAACAAGCAATGTTAGTATAGCTTTCCTGGTAGTTTCACAGACTGATCTCTGACCAGGTCTGCCATACCTGCTACTGCACACCTAAACACAAATCTGCTTTAATCCCTTTCAAACTGTCACTACCAGAAGTGCTAAATTGAATGTATTCCTTTCCAACAGAAACATGCTGGTGTAAAGACGATGCACTGTGTTTAAGGAAACATGCTATTTTTCAATTCCTGTTCAGAAGAAGGCAGAAGGTTTTCGTTAACATCATAAAGAGCAAATAATAACATCATGAAATAACTAAATTAATTAGTTGGTTACTGGCAGTCTGAGCTTAAAGGTGGATCTGATTTTGTGATGGTAACAAAATCATTGCTGATTTTGATATGTACTTTATTTTTTCTGGAAATTAGTTTAAATGTGGTTTTCCTTTAAATCTCTCTTGGTTTATGAAAATGTAATTTAGCAACCAGACAGCTATTCTGTCAGCTAAAAAGTGAAACAGTTCAGAACTTTTGATTCCGCTCAAATGTTTTTGCACAATCATTGCCGTTGATTTCAACTCAACTAAAAGCAATCATCCCGGTTAGCAGGATAGTGTGTCCTGAAAATCCACACGGTTCTTTACAAAACAAGGGTGAAAACATTTAATAATACATTTCATTTAATTTCTATGCTACACATCTTCCTCCCCTATGCTTCAGTGGTCTCGAAGATGCCTCCTCCGGTTTTATCTGGGAGAAGTCCAAAGGGGTTCCAAAGACAGTCATTCCAGTTATTCCTGCAACCTTTGCAGGAATAACTGTGGCTGCCTCGAGCCTTCCCCACAGTGAACCATGAAAGATTTCCAGAAGAAATCCTTACTTAAAATGCCCAACATAACATGAAATACTAAGCAGAGGAACAGCAACTCTACTATGTGATCCTTTTAAGTAGATGGAGTCCAACCGCTGTGCAGAAGAAATTCACTTGCTTGTTTTGCTTTCTTTCCCACAGTTTATTATAAAATCATTTTCAATAAATTACAATATGCATTCCGATAAGGTTCATTTGCTAGATTAAAAGTGCCTTTTGACAATTGAGAACCTTTATGCAGGTATTAGTCATACTTTTCATTGAGGCTACTTTTCTGTATTAATTTTTTTGATGCACTATCCTAATTTTAAATATGTTTTCATTAACTAGAAGCAGAAAACTATCAAAATGAAAAGAAAGAAAGGCTTTCAACATTCATTTGTGTGTAATTAATCTAAATAATTTGAATTTAGTGATAAGGTACCTGATATACATGGACTTTTCAACAATATTTTAATATATTGAGTGGATCTAGGAGAGGGCTGGAATGCACATTTCATGTTTTGCTTCAGTTCTCTTCACCAGGCTGTGGCTCTGTAAGGCCATCCTGAAAAATTTCAAAATATTGACACCAATGTTCACGGTTATCAAACCATAATTGTTTGGAGTTGTATAATTACCGTATTTTCCGCTCTATAAGGCGCACCTAAAAACCTTCAATTTTCTCAAAAGCTGACAGTGCGCCTTATAATCCGGTGCGCCTTATATATGGACCAATATTGAGCAACAACAGGTCTCGCAACTACGGTAAGCAGCCGCCGACTTCATTTTCCCCCGTAGAAGAAGAAGCTCGCGGTGCACGCTGGGTTTTGTGTAAAGACCCCAAAATGGCTCCTATTAATAGACACGCTTACGACGCAGAGTTTAAGCTCAAGGCGATCAGTCACGCAGTAGAACATGGGAATAGAGCAGCAGCGAGAGAATTTAACATGAACGGATCAATGGTGCGGAAGTGGATAATTTCTATGCTACACATCTTCCTCCTATTGTGATCGCACTAATGTTTGATTTACGGTAACAGTATCAGACTGTTTTTTAAGTGTTTATTGAATCGAGGAAAAGTTCCCCTCCACTATATGTTATGCCTTGCTGTTGTTAAAAGATAAACTGTGTTACGAAAATACCACGTCACTTACTTTACCTCGGGGAAAATAATAAAACAGCTGTTTATTCATTTTGGGAATGAACGGAGTTTTCAGAACGCTGGTTTGTAATTATTAATAAAGTTTGACTGACCTATCTGACTATTTTGTTGACATTCCCTTTAGCGCAGCTCCATCTAATGGATGCATAACGTAACCCCAGCCTCTACTGTAGCGTCTATTCTATGCACCTTATAATGCGGTGTGCCTTATATATGAAAAAAGTTTTAAAATAGGCCATTCATTGAAGGTGCGCCTTATAATGTGGAAAATACGGTAACTATTTAATTTCCTAAAATTCTACAGCGTTGAGAACTAAACTCGATTGAGCTACCTGGGTGTAAATTAGCACATCCTTGAAAGTAGAAATATTCTTTGAAGCATATTAACCAATTCTGTTCTCTATGTTAAACCTACATTTTTGCTTTTATTGAATGGTATGCTCCCTGGAGTCATTTTTAGTTTAAATTTATAAGAGGAAACCATCCAATTTCACTCAAAATACAGCAAAAGTCTAATTTCTGCTTCCAGGAGCTTCTAAGTTGACACTTTTTCTCATTTTTCAGCACCGATATCTTGGCAGATATAAATCTCTCCGAGTCCTGGCTTAATTTTGTTTTGCTGTCCTGGAAAGTTTGAGATCCACAAAGCCAAACTTTCCAAAACTTTATTTGAGAATCCTCTCACCTAACACCGTGTCCCTTTGAGGCACACCAACAGTGGTTAGCAGACGAAAGCTGCGACCCAGCTGATGTTTTTCTATCTGGTTTCTCTTGAAAACCAAACATTACATCTGTTTTTTTTTTTTGTCTGTTTTCTCACAGCTTTTTCATTTTCTGTCCTGCTATTATCAGCGAACCTAATTTGGTGTCTCTTTATAGGATGTGCAAGAGCTCAGGAGCCATTCATCACTGCCCACGCCTATGAGAAAAAAAACAAAAAAAGGACTCCATCTTTGCCGCTTTGAAAGCAAAAAATGAAAAAGGAACAAAATATCTATCTTGTTCAATGTATTATTCATAGAAATTAGCAAGCTTCTAGTTTTCAAAGGCACAAATTGTTGTTAACGACTTCAAATTACCTCAGGGATTTGAAATTAGCACCGACTGAGTCTCATTTTCGTTCTCCAACGTTTCTAATGGATTCATTTCTGAGGAGACGGTAACAATGCGGGACCCATTACAGACAAATGGGTGGGTAATTTCTGTCCTTGGCAAAATAACACAAAGCTCCTTCGCGCTTTTGTGAAAAGTACAAGAGAAAGAAAAGTGTCGGCAGCAACAAAGATGAGGCGGAGAGAAGAAAGATGTAAACATGCATTGATCCTGATATACTCTGCCATTCACAGGCTCTGTATGTTTCATTAAAACACAGCGGCTTATGTATGACACTTTGCATTTATTATTTAAGGTCAGCGCAAACATTTGTCTACGTCGGCCAAATAAATGCACAGCAGATGACTGCTGATTGTGAGGGAAAGCGCAGCTGGTCTAATATAAATTAAACACTGGAGAGGCTGTGGAGATGCTGGAGTTGCGTCATCTATTAAAGGATGAACAACAGCACACAAATCCACCGGCGAGCGGACTAATCATCTAATTTTGCCATAATTGGAGAGTTCTTCAATTCTCTCCCTTTTTTTTCTGCGACGGGCTCTTGAGAGTTCTCAGATCGGAGTTTGAAACCCACTGGAACTAAATCTGGCCCTATTAAAAGTTGGAGAGGTTATCTGTCTGCCGCAGTCATCCCAGAGGCCGTCCGGCGTCTGATTAAAAACAGCCACTCACAGACACTCCCTCTGAGAAAAGTGGGCGAGAGCATAATGTCTTCTGACACGCTGCCATCTGAAGAGGATGGGGTGGGGAAAAGAAAAAAAAAAGTTTTCTTAATCCGTTGGTTGCAGGAGGGTGATTTACCGACAACAAATTGGTGGGACGACGCATCAGAAGTGAACGAGATGGGAAAGACGAGGACGGATGGGATGGCACGTAGGGGAGGTTCGAAAGACCAGACCGCAGACGTACAAGTTTCTCAGGAAAACAGGGAAATAACATTTCAATCTCCATCAGGTCTGATGTGAAGGTGGAAAGAGGAGGTGTGTGTGTGGGGGTTGGTGGGAGAGGAGTGGCGTTTCATCTGCGGGGAAAATTTGCTTTGAGGAATGGCCGTACGAGGGGTGAGCAGAGCCGAGAGCGGCGCGCAAAGATGGAGATGGAGATTGGGATAAGAAGAACACTGTAGGGGGAAAATGAATGGAGCGTGTGCACATAATGAGAGCGAGCAGCTGATAACTCACTGCCGGCCAGAAAGAAAACACCTACCTACACGTCGCAAACTCTATAAAACTTTTCCGTTTGAGCTCGACTCTCGCCGTCGTCATCATTCTCTCCCGCCAAACGGATTCACTCTGGAAGCAGCATAAGTAATGATGCCGGATAAGATGCATAGCTCACTCTTGGCTTTGGATCTGATAAATCGGACAAGTGCGTATAAAACGCCCGACGTACAGGACTAACACTCGTTTGGCTTTAAGAGTGAAACATCGTATATAGTCTTTATTTCTCCAAGAAAAACAGCAGCAAGAGTTTGTAATTTCAGTAGTAATCAGCCTGATTAATGCATAGTGTTTGTTAATGGCAATCTGTTTCAATGCAATTATACTATTTATCTGCAATGTCTGCTTATGAGTGACACAAAACAACTCACAAAATGGGTGTAACAAGCAATACAATACAATACTATCCAAATCAGATTTATTGTTGGGTTAAACTTAGCATTTCTTAAATTATATCTAGTTAATTTTATGCAGTGTAACAGAAATATAACTTGTCTTTACACTGAAAATATATTCTTTTACTGCCAGCTGTTGGTATGTATGTTCATCTAAACTGTTGCCTGTGCACAAGTTTCCAAAAAGAGTTTGATGTGTTCAGCTAGCTTTTCTTGATCCAATAGATTCTGTAATCTGCGATTTGTCAGCAGATGCCGCTGTTAAACATGTAATTCGCGACTTTCAGTCTGTTAGCCTGAACACCTAGCCCTTTCAAAATCTGTGACAACTTTAAAAGTTATGTGGTGTGTCCTGAGGTTTGGAGATAAGGTCAGGGGCATCAATGTCAAAACTCAGCAAGTTGCTCTGCATCAAAAGATGACATTCAGTGTGATTTGGGAATGTGGTCAGGATCAACGGCATCTAAATTGGCCAGGATAACCTAAAGAGAGTTGCTAAAATGACAGACGCCTTTTGTGGCCAATACGCCAAGAATGCCGGTGGAAGGCAACAGCTGAATGTACAGACAACTGAATTAAGGGTTGGGTTACAGATAGGGTAACAATACTTTTTCTTTTTTATAGTTGACCCAAACCAGTGGTATGTGGCCCTCAGCTAACGCTCCTAGGCATTGTGGTCAACAAGAACTTTGGGGACTTGTTCTACTCAGAGCTTTTCATTAAACTACCCAATGCTGAAGTCCAATCTTTTCCATCTCTGTGTAGGTTACTGTGACAGATATTATGTGTGCTAAAGAGGCCAAATGCCATTCATTTATTGACACTACACCTCCTAAGCAAACTACCATTAGTTCAAAATAGGGCAGCAATGAGTTTCACAAATATATATGCACAAAGCATTAGATTGGGCCTCATTCAGAAAAAAGGTTGGAATTGCCTTTTTATGCTTTCTTGGAAACATTGTAGTATCTAACATACAAAATGCTTTAATAACCTGTTTATTTTATCATATAAGTGTCAGAATTATACAATTGCGGTTAACTGGAATCCTCACCTATTGCATCTGTGTTACTAATGCTATGTTGATGTATGATGTGGGCCCCAGCACATCATTGCTTTTAAGTTTGTTGCTTTTAGCCTTGGCATGGTGTTAAAACTGCTGTATGCTCCAGAGCAGCAAGGCTACCAAAACATTTATGGAGGTCCTTGTCAAATAACATTTGATTTTAAAGTCGTAGCGCTTGTGTAGTGTCATAACTAATGTTGTCAAACCAAAATAAAAAGCTAAATCCTATCTGCTATTTGGTCCACCTGGGGGGGGGGGGGAACCAGGAGCTTTTTGTGAGAGAAATCCTTTTGGATGATGTTGGGTTAATCTGGTTTTAAATGGCCTACAAATTAAAGGCAGGGTTCAGCTGCGAGCTGAGATAGCTGGGCGCAGGTGCTTAAGAAGTTCCCGCACAACACGCCCGTGTTTTGAGCCTAAAACGGATTTTTGAAAACCAAAGAAACGACGCAAAAGCCATCAGCGTTCCCAAAGCTGAATGCAAATGAATGTCACATAATTGATGCAAAATATGCTGTGTTTTAATATCTATTTGCTAAATTTGCTTTCAAATATATGCAGACTGTGAGGTCTGCACAGTGTGTGTCGGTGTTTTGATATGACTGTATTAATGTAGCAGCATGTGCACAAACACGCATGTGTAGCAGCGGACCTGCATTCTCATAACGGCAATTATGCAACCCAGAGGGAGTCATAACTCAAAGAGAAGCCAGGTGATTAAATCTTGATTACTGCAGCAGCAGCAACTCAGTGTGCGAGTGTGTGCTACGCTGACATACACTTCCTGCAGGATGATAAATCATCTGAATTGTTAGACACATGGCCGAAACTGCAACGGCATTTACGTGAATGTCTTATGTGACCAAATAAATAAATAGATTAAAAAAAACTGTTAAAAAGAGATTTCCATTTACATGTGGTCCCTGGTCCTGCATTCATCTGCAAACTTATTGTTTGTATTGTTAGAAAAAAACTGAAAATGTGTAAATCTCTCTGATGGTGTTGTTAATGTAGTCTTGTTCTGCTTTGCCGTTACAGCTCTTCGTTTTTTTTCCCCTTCATTTCCTCTCTTCCAATTGGAATTTATTTTTCTCTGTTGTTTCTAGCTCCCATTTCCGTATTGCATTTTATTTTTGCGTCATCTGCTGCTGCCATGTCCGTACTTTCTATCACTAATATTCATTCATTTTGTTTGTGTACATCTTACCACCCTGTTCTTTCTTATATTACCTCCTCCTCTTCCCTTTGCCTTGGTGATTGTTAGTGCACTGTCGTTTTTCTTTGGGTATTCCTATAGCACTTTTTCAATTTTTCTTCATCTTTTATTTTACTTTCAGATTCTTATTTACTTTGATCCTTCACTTTATGCCCCTACAGCTTAATTTTTTCATATGACTTATCCATTTACGACACTCTCATTCCTCTGAGCCCTTTTTATTTACTTTCCTTTTTTTTTTACCCTTTTCTACTCTTTTTCGTTCCTTTCAGATTTTATTTCCTTTAACTCAATTTTTACTTTCCTATTCATCAGTTCTTTTCAATAATATATATATATATATATATATATATATATATATATATATATTACTATTACAGCATGTTTTTATTTTTCCTCTAGGTCATTTGGTGTACTTGCCTTAAAAACGACAGTATTGTGTATTTTCCTGGCAGAAAAGCAACTATGTCACCTTCAGTTGTTATAAAAAGTGCTGTATACATCAAACATGAAAGAAATCCGACTTTCTAATTTGATGCTATGAATTTGAGCCTCCGTCTCTTTAAGACGCCGTTTCTGACACTTCGTCTTCAGAACGTCATCACAAAAATGTGCGGCCATTTCCCCATTTACAACCGTTCCTAGGCTATAAGTGGATCATGACTGAAACGTTTTCTTTTTTCATTTTTTTATGACCAGTTAAAACAGCTGATTAAGTATCATGCAAGGACATTGGTTCATAGTATTGGCTGAGGGTTGTACTTTTTTTCACTATTTTACAAACTGATTGAAACAATGCAGCTTTGCATATCATAATTAAAAACACTGCACTAATATGCCTTCCAGTGCCGTACATAATAGCACTATGAGAACTTTTGCGCCATCAGAGAAAACGAGACTGATTGAATTAGTGGGTTTTGTGGGTGGCAGAAGTTAATCATAAGTTCCATTATTGCACAACATAATCAAGCTTCTATTATCTCAGACATGTAAAGCACATCACTGGGCGGTCAAAGTGACGCTCAGAGATGTAGTGATGTCTTGCAGGGTTCAATTATATTTCGCAGCTCTTGCAAATCGGTTAAGCCACGGAAAGATAGCATCTTTGTGTATTTACAGGGTGGATGGAACAAAACTTTTCTGATTGTTAATTAAAACCTCATTCGTCCTGTTAAGCACTAAGTGGTTTGATGGCAATGGATGACTGTGTTCGGATCTGAACGTGAACGCTTTTCATCAAGGTTACCGTAACACGGTTCAACAACTTTTTCAATGATTGGAAAAATTAATGAACTGACAAGTGTTTGTGCTCACTGCTGCATAAATAATGGGTAAGTCAACAACTGTGGGTCCCACGAGGCACTAATGGGGATCCAATGGTTAAGACTCATGGGAAAAAAAAATATCAGGATTGTGTTGGTTTCTTAAAATAACACACTACAGCTGCGGATATTTATTGTCCGCAGCTGATGTTGTTGCACATCTGATGTTGCATGTTGTGTAGAACTGTTGCCGCAAAGAATCAGTTGCTTTCCACAAAAAGGTTGCATCTGAAAACAATATGATCTTATTTAAATATTGGCTACAAATTAAAATGTGTTAATTAATTTCTAAAATGTGTGAATTATTATTATAAAATGTTTTATTTGATCTCAAATCCCAAATGATCTTGCTTTGTATAACCTGGTACAACCACCACTCAAATTATTTCCTTTTTCATGATGTCTTCTGCATAGCAAGTACTAAAGCGCCAGTAAACACATAGCCCATGTCACCTAACATGTCCCTTCTTCTAGTCACAGCAGCCATCTTGTTACAAGACCAAACTGACCTCATGGTACAAGCAGTCATTTGAGAAACATGTGTATCGTGTTTCACCTACCCCAAAAACACCCCAAAAACAAGCTCAGACATTCTCAGATACATTAAAACATTCATGGCAACTTCACATATTGTAAGTCGACTAGTAAAATGTATAGTTTTCCATAAATTCCAATTTGTTGTTTTAAATAAGTGGAATATCGTAATCTCCTCATTAGGTGGCATGTGGAACAAATTCAAAATTCATAAATATTTTATTGATCCCAAAGGGAAATTAAATTAAACTAAATCCATTCAAGCCTTGATGGAGACTGACAGTATTCTTTTGAGTTATTAGTTCCTGATTTCTAGATGGAATTACCGGTAATCATTTGAATATCTAGAGTCTTTACATTTGAGATAACAATACGCAAAAAGTTGACCTTCACGTCTTTGCAATTCTCTCCTTTTCAGAATTTTAGCTCAGAAAACTCAAGTGTGATCGTAGTTTGAGGGAATAAAAGTTTACAGTAATCTACTTCATTGACCCTTTGGAAGCTTGAAGTATAAAATGCTCAATCTTCAAAAGATCTAGGTGCATGTCCTCATGTGATCCCTGGATGGGAGTGATATGCATCACTACATTACATCTCAACAGGCTTAATGACAGATGACATTTAACTGTAATGACAACAAAAACAGCCAGCAGCTCTCCTTTGGGCAGAATAAGGCAGCGCTGTCAAGCTCTGTGCCAATGCAACCCACAGGGATTTGGAAAATCGTGACGTTAGTGAAAAGGTTTCCTAAAGCAGGCCGGCCATGTTACATGGCGAGGCACATGACTAAAGCGACACTGGATTTCCTGTGCAACAGGAAACCTTCAGGTTCAACTTCAACTTTACGTGAACTTACCCTTTTGATGTCTTTGCCAAAGGTCTCACTGAAACTGGAGCCGAGGATCTCAAACTGGACGTGGGAGTTTGAGCCGCTCTCCTTAAAGTCCATGATTCCTGTCAGACCTGTGATGTTCCCCTGAAACGACGGAGGAGCAGGGAGAGGGCGAGAGAGGAGAGGATGTTAAAAAACGGTCAGGAGTATTTAACCATATCACTAAATCAAACATATAAACCTTGCTTGTTTACTGAACTTTTCCAAGGAAATGATGATTAATCTGGGATTTAAAAAAGCAAATTAAATGAAAATATAATTAGCAAGTTGACTGTTAGCATTTCAATATAACATTTAACATTGTAATAATAACTCATCTGTCATAGTCTATCTGTGTAGCTAAGCTTCTTGTTTTAAATAGTTTTGGTCTAAGGTTAGTCACAGGCTCTTTTTCACGAGATTGTTGCACTCTGTCTGAAGTCATGGAAATAGCAGTAACACAGTCATCCTCGCAGGAAACATGTTGATCCTGCTGGTCATGTGGAAGACGCTGAACCTGCTTAATTGTGTATTCAGGGACTCACTGTGTACGGTCCCCAGTCTTAGCCAAATCTAAGCTTAAATTCTCCAAGAAGAGACAGATTTTCTTGCATCCAAAAAAATGTTTTCGCACTGTTGACATTTAAACTCCAGCTCTGTCCAAAACCAGGACAATTGCCCATTTATTTATTTAATTGGGGGGTCCGTATCTATTTGGAAGACCCATCTGTGCAAAACTTTAACTTCTTGGCTAAAGCCTTAACATGTTACTTTCCTAGCATCTTCACAAAGTCTCCTGCTTTTTGTCTGGGGTTGACATGCACGCTTCACATCATAAGACTTTTCTTCTGGGCATAGAACAAGTTTCCTTCCTTAGAGCCATGATGACTTAATATCCCCATGCTGCTCCTACATGTGTACAGTTATTTGAATCCGGTGCAGATGGCACCTTCAGGCATCTGAAAATGCCACCCAGGGATAAACAGCACTTCTGGGGGTCCACAATTCTCTTCCTTAATAATGTCACAACCAGTAAGGAAAGGCGTTGCCTTAAAATAGAGCAGCAGCTTAATTTATGTTTCAATTAAGCTGTAGTTAAAATAATGTGTTTTTTTAATACAGCATGTGTAAGTAAGTATTTGGTTCAAACTTTTACAGATCAGAATAGGTTTGCTTCATAAGTTAAAGATGAGCCAGCCGTACTCCTCTTCGTCTTTCTGAAGAGTTTTTGCAGTGATAGAAGACGCCATGAAAACTGTCATAAGAAGTTGATAAACTTGTTCAGTTCATGTCTGTTCCACAGAAAGGCTGTGGGTAAAATGTCAAACCATGACCTACGGTAACTCCTATTGCATGTTAAGTAAGACTGAAGACAGTCATCACAACAGGCAGAAGACTAAATGGCCCAGTGTTAGGCGTAAAGGTCAATTTTTGAGTTGCTAGGAGAGACCGTATGGTTAAGACGTCTGGGGTTCGGAAGGGCTTTCTGTAAAAACCTTAACTCCATCCGTCCGTCTCTTCCTCCATCGCTTTCATGAACATTTCTTCAGCTAAATGTAACATTATGTGACACAACTCATCTTATCCTCTGTCACAGATCCTCATCAGCAAAGTAGTGAGATGGAAAGTCTGAGCAAAATTTGAGTCGGACACAAGAGTAAAACCTCTAGACTTTGTTTGAATGTAGAAACAAACATTTCAGACAATACACCAAGAGCACGGTAATTTAGAAAAGAATATTCTTATTAAATATCAGAATAAATCGCCCCTAATCAAAAGGTGAAGCTCAAAAGATTTTCTTCAGAATAATAAATACCAGCAGCAATTTTGGACTGATTGAAATTCATCTCTTAGATTTATAGATGAAATGATTTGCTTTTTGAAGTAATTTCTAGTTAAGTTGTAAAATTTCAGTGCTTTCACACTACATAGGCCAATAGAGATTTTAAAAGGGTGTAAGAGCCCACCCTGTTTTAAGACTGTGCTCTAAAAAGGCTGAAATGTTGATAAACACTAATATATTATCAGGATCAGGTTCCACTGAAAACAAGCAATTTGATTTCAGTCTTTGCTTCCTTAACAGTTAAACCTCTCAACCTTCAATCATAGTTTTGTTTGTTTTGTTTGAATTGAAGATTTTTCTTGGAAGCTAAGAAAAGGCCACACTGGGAGTGTATACCTGGACTAAAATGAAGGTCGTGTTTCTTCATTATTTAGTAAGGAATCAAACCAAACACTGAATATTTGAGGTCAATTGAGCGCACCAATAATTCAGCGATGCTATCAGTATTCAATGAGCAGCTGCATCAAAGTAACATGCAACAAAAGAAAACATGATGTCCGCATAAAATCAGGCTCAGCGTAGAAATCCTTCATTAACTGGAGTTTTGTATCTTTCATCGATATCGAATTATATTTTATGTTTAACCGCATCATGAAATCGCCTCCTCTGCGTTACCTTTATGAGTGTTTCAGAAAAACAGGAATGACCCTAATGAGCTCCGTGGTTGTTACTTTGATACATGTTAAAGACCCAAATTGCTGTTTTTTCTTTTTAATAACAAGCAGCACATTTTGCTCTGAGGGACTGATCAGCATGGCTGAAAAGCTTCTTTTGCCAATTAGAGCATCAGAACGAAAGTCCGGCTGGAATTATGAGACGCATCAGAATCAGGTTTCACGTCTGTGTCATGTTTACACTTCAGGTTCAATTCAGCTTCTGTTAACTGGAGGCGCTTTATTCTGTGTCTCGTTATCTTCACATGTGATGGACAAATCCTGATGGCTATTTTCAATTAAATTAGACAAAAATAAACAAACACTCCTACTTTAAATGAGATACGGAAATCACAAATTTCCGTACAAATTAGCATATGTAATTAAGCATTGTAATTAAATGGTCTTATTAAAGCAAAATGTGATGTTTAGGTGATAATGGTATTTACTGTCTTGCAGCAATTAGCACAAGACAGTGCTAATTGCCACTGTCTTGAGGTAATTAGTAGTTTTTCTGGTTTATGTCAGTTGCTTATTTTTTTACAGTCTACCCACACATTCCATTTTAATACGGCTAAATTTACAAACACATTTCTGTTTGCAGAAAGCAAAGCTCAAATTTTGATGGCGATTCAGCTCATTTAAAACATATTTCAAAATATTGTCAAAATAAATGCTGATTAATGGTCTAACTTATACAATATCCCCCCCCCCAAAAAAAGTCAGAAATGCATATATTAGTTTTTTTTTCCTGGCACCTACATACAAGTACCCACCCCCCTAAAAAAAAGAAAAAGAATAAAAAATTGAGTGACAATGCACAACACTGATCACACCCATGAACCATGAAATAATTGAAGAAAATCAGAGAACTGAATGAAACTAAATGATGACAGGCATCATGCTTTACCTTCTGAATGGTCTCCAGCATTGACCAGCCACCGTTCCATGGCTTGGTCGACTTTCTGATGCAGTTTAGGCTCGCCATGCTGTGCCACTTCCTGTCCTCCAGCTTCCTGTAGAAAGCGTTGGCCAGCATCAGCACGCTGTCGTACAGGTAGAGGTTGGACACCTGGTTGGAGAGAGTTCAGAGGAAAAAGTCAAGGTAGGTCAGGGACAAAACGATAAGCTGTGACAAAGCTTGGCACGAAGGTGAAGGCGGTTTGTGAGATTGTTGGGAAAAGACATATAAAATGGCAACCGTCATCTGTCTGAAGCTCCATGGGTGATCTTTCCTCGAGAAGTGACTTTGTGATTATACAGTCACTTTAGCTATATTGGAAGAGATTTTTGTGAACTTGTATAGAGTTGAGTCAGTCAAAGAAACCAGTAGCGACAAACTACATGGTGAAATGCTGCTGGCTAAAATTGAAAAATTTAATTTTTGGCTTTGCTCCTGCTTTTATAAGCAGAGAGAGATGTTGTTATGCTGCCAATAAAGCTTATGCAACAATAAAACCCGTATTTAAAAGATGACACACACGCCCCAAAAGGCATAAGAGTGTGAAAATAAAAAAATAAAAATACAACCACAAAAACAGAACTGTATCATTTGCAACTCGCTGACAACAGGGCCAAAATGAGCCATTCATGTGAGAAATCAATAAAAGAACTTGTAAAATGATGATTTGAGTTGAGTGGACCACTTAGGTTGGTGATTGAGCACCGGTCACCGAAATGAACAAGAATGTAAGAGGAATTGGAAAATCACAGATGTGTTCACATATACATAAACTCTCAATTTCTGGTAAAAATCTCACTCTAGTTGCTGGTAAGCTACTGACTGCTCATAATTACTACACAAAGCCTAACGTCAAAAGTCCAAACTAACGATCCCTTCAAATGTGGAAAATAAATAAATATAGAAGCTTTCCATGCCAACCCGCACACTGACCACATGTGTGACACATCTGTGGAAGTGCATCATCTGCCAGCACAAATCTAACACCACCAAGAGCGCTGCTGGCACCCGAGCGCACAGACGAGCTGGATGGTGTTGAGACGACAGTCAGCTAGCAGCCAGCCTGTCCACATGTCACCCTGACCAAGCACCCAGGAAACACACTGTGACACACGCATGCACACACACCCTCCCCCCACACACACACACACAGGCAGGAAGGAGAGACCAAATGCAGGGTGACAAATGAGCATCATGCTGTCCAGATAAGCAGAGCTGACTGGCATGAAGGCCACGCTCCACGCTTCCGCTGACCCTCACACACACACACATGCACACACTTCTCTTTTCTGTGTCCTCTTTGGTCATGGAGAGACTAAAGATGAAATTTTACATGACAAAGGCAATATGAAAGGGAATGATGGAAGGAGAAGGGAGATAGAACATTGGTTTCAAAAAACATATATATTTCCACATAAATTCAGCTTTTTTTTTTTGTCTAAGATTTTCAACTTTTTCACCGTTAATTCTCAAAGAGACATTTGACGCTCTTTTGCACAAGCGATTGAGACAGATGTCCTCATCTTGCTTCTTGCCGAACGTTCCAGGTGAGGACGGAGAGCGTCAGCAGAGGACGAGGGGAATGATGGAAAGTGAGAAATGAAAGAAGAGGCAAATATTCTCAGGTCATCTTGAATGGCCAGAGGAGACAGTGAGGGATGAAGATGGGAAAAGAGACGAGGCACAGGAGAAAAATAACCAAGACGGCTGAGCAGTTTCAGGGGAAAAGAAGAGACAAGACTCTGAATGAAGAACAAAAAGAAAAAATGAAAAAGGGAATGACATTGGTGCTCGACGTGGCGGGGGGAAAAAAAAGAAAAACTGAACTCGTCTCCAGCAAATGTCAAAACATGACGGGGAAAAAGCCAGCATTTGTCAGTGTTCATTACAGTAATTGTTCTGTTTGTTGTCTTTAAATGTCAGCCACACATCACCGCAGAGATTTCACAAGTGGAAATAACACTCAGTGTGAGTAGGAGGAAGATTGTGCCTGAAGATGAGATGCGACCAAATTTTCTGGAATGAGACCAATTTGAATTTGTTTCTGGTAAGGCGTGCTGACAGATTACATCAGAACCTGACGGCAAACACTAAAACCGAGACGGAGAGCGAGCGAGAGGTAGCTCTTCACCACAAAGAATACCCAAAATGAAATTGCTGGAGTTCTTACTTTCTTGCGGTGATTTTCTATTCTTTTTTCTTCTTTTTTTTTACCATTTCATTCGTGAATAATACTAAATACATCTGCACCCAAGAAATATCATTCAAAAGAAGGTTTATAAATTTTGGCCTTTACTTTCTCTCTCTTGCTTTTTATGCTAACTACTTTATAATGAATATAATTAAAATCCACTGGTTTTGCTTTTGTTTAAGATCTGCTCAGTAAAAAAAAAATCTAAATCTGAGAAAAAAAGAAGAAAAATGTACAAATCGGTACTGTCAATACTGTTCTAGGTCCTTTCTGATGCTCTTCTCTTCCGCCCAGCCCACAATTTTGCGACAAGATTTTGGTCTGAGATGACAATGGGGAACAAAGTCAATTTTGTGTAAGGAATAACAGTTTTTTTGTTGATTTGGAAAGTATATTTTGAATCCTCCTCATCCTCCTGAGGCACATACACTTATGATCCAATTTTAGTAGTAGATGAGGTATTTTTCCATATATTCCCTGTTCTACTTAAAGCTCTACTTAAAGACTCATTTGACCAAAATAGTGAGTTCCAGTTAAAGTCCCAGTGCTTTTCATCACAATCCACACATTTGCATTTGTAATGGTAAGACTGAAGATGCTTGTCCCTAGAATTAGTCCCAAACAAACACTGAATGAGAATACAAGGATGACTAAATAAACATTTATACAAAGGTTATGGCGTGGAATACAAAAATGATCTGAATGTCGTTCGCCCAGAGCGCCTAACAGGCTAGTATCGCATCTGTCCCAATGTAGTTATGCCTAAATACGTAGCTGCCATGTGATTGGCTGATTCACTATTGTTGTCAACAAGCATTTGAACAGGTAAACATTATAAAGTGTCTGGTGAGTCGTCGTCACCACATGTTAAAACGGGCTGTAGTGTGTGGAGTTTGGTATTCTAGAATCATTTACGTTCCTTCTGTTCAGGATCCAAGCAGAAATTTGGGAACGCACAACCTGACTCCCTCTGATTAAAGCAAAATATATTACACATCCAACCTGAAAAAAATGACTGACGTAGAGGGAACATTTTCATACAAATAAAAACTAAGACTCTGCCTTAGGAAGACCACTGCAGATTATGACAGCTTTATTCCTTCATTTCAGAGGGAGCTCTCGCTCTAAACTGATTAAATCCCATCATTTTTTGAATTTGACTGCTTATTACGTCTTTCTTTGCCCTTCATTAAACAAAGCAAACCTTCTAATTACTCTTTCTGTTCCCAAAAATTAACCTTTTGTGCTTTTGTGGCCGGGAATGACTAAAATTGATTCAGAAGTGACGTAGAGAATTTGAATTTTCATGTTTAGCCATGGAGGTCAGGCCTGTGTTTTCAACCCTTTTCAAATGCCTATCCGTCCGTCCGTCCGTCCTCCAGGAGAAAGAAGGTTGGACTAATCGGAAAGAATAATTGGTACATACAAGGGCAGCAATTATTCAAAATAAATTAAGCATTGCAAGCACACAAAAAGTTGAAGGAGAAAAATGTGAAGGTTTCATTTGATCAAAAACACTGAAATAAAAAATTAATGATTCAAAACCACGAGAAAATAAACAACTATTTACTGGTAAAGATTATCCGATTTATCGGCACCTTCTCTGAACATTAAACTTCTGAACGTCAACTTAAATATGGCCCACAAGAATTGTCATACCTGAAAGTTATCAAATCGCAAATGTCTCGGCTGCATAATCAAACTTTAAATGTAAAACTGCAGCAGGCACAGATGGTAAAACATGTGGGGGGAAAAATCCAAAGCTGCAGATTGTAAATGACAGTAAAGTGATGTTTCCATTTAATTATTTCTGTCAAAAATGATAATAATAACGAAAAAAAATGAATTGAAGTTAAAATTCTTCATGCATTCAATGCACTGATTAGCATATATATCAGGGGAACACACAGTGAAATCTCCAGCTATCAGTGCAGTGAATCCCTTTCAGTCCCGTTTCCTATGCATCAGAATGATCACCTGCTTTCAAAATGAGGTGAATAATTCACAGCGCGAGCCTTTTGAAAGCCCGATGCTTTTTGGTCAGGCTCTCGCATAAATATGCATGCGTTTTTGGGTGGATTTTCCTCAAAATATCAGCATGCATATTTAAATGTGTGCAACCTGCGTCATCACAGAGTCAATGTGAGCCATAAATGTAAGGAGCAAATCTACTGGGAAAGCATTTGGAGGTTTTTATCATCTAATCGATATCATAAAATGCAGTTAATCCTGATCATCAGGAATCAAAACAACAATTCTGTGCCTTGATAGTAATTATTTTAACAAAGGTGGGGGATTTTTTGTGTTTTTTTTGTTACTTTGTCTCCACAAACAAGCAGACAAAAAGTTGTTCACTCTGTTTATAAGTCAAGTCTTTCCAGTAACCAGAAGCTGACAGATGTGGTGTAAAACCAGCCTTTTTCTTCACTCACAGTGCTGCATGTACAACTCAAACTACGGCCGGGGTGGAGAGTGGGCACATCGCCTTGCCAACAGGTGTCAGTTGCAAAAGAAAACTTACACATCTGCTGCTTGAACATTTCTGACTGACATACCGACAGCCAGAAACAGAGAAGTGGTTATTTTATTTTATTTTTTTACCTCTAGGTTCTGCAGGTATCCTTCCTGCGGGTCGCACAGCAGCGACGAGATCCGGTGGTTCTGCCTCATACAGCGGGTGCTGCTGTCCTTCCACAGGGGGAAAATCTGTCGGATCACAGTCATGCGCCCCAGTGCACTGTGGGTCAGCTCCAGGATCTCTGTGTCGCTGATTTCCTGCAGTCATGTAAGCAAAGGGAAGAAACGAAAGGCAGAACAAATGTTTGGCCGTAAGTTCGAGGCTTTTCATCGCGACTCTTTCCTTTATAAGACTATGTCACGTTAATTAAGCAGCCGGTTTTAAATCATAACAGCGCAGTCACACTGTCTCTTAAAGAGCTTCCTATACTGGTGTACATGTTTAACTGCTACAACAAGGAGAAAACCAATTATTTTCTTGGAGGTGTAATTATAGATAGTCCCCATCCGAAGTAAAGTAAACCCACTCTGTTTGGTTTCTCCTTATGTCGTCCTCGTCCAATTAAACATGAAGTTGTAAACAGAAGTGACTCAGGTTTTTTTTTTTTCATTCATTGGGAAGAAAATAGTTTCATCTGACAAAAAAAAAAAAAGAAAGGTTTTAAATGTCAAAAATTCCGGAGCCGTAAAAGCAACCGAGATACAAGACTCAGTCTGTTATTTCTACTGAAATCTAATTTATTCCATCCACATAAAAAGTGGCAGCTGCTTCACATTAAAATCTCGACGTGAACCCCATATTTTGAAACGATTTTAAAGGACAGACAATAATTATCTGTGCTGGAAACTATGTTTCTTTTTATAGAGGTTTTGTCTTAAGTACCAAACACTTTCTGTGACCAGAAGAAGACCCTGTGGTCATCAGCATATTTCTTCACTTTGCTGTTAAAAGTTCTTTAGCAATCATGTTTTGTTTTTTTGTTTTTTTGGGGGGGTTGAGACCAGCTGTGAAATAAAGCAACTTTAGAAGGAAGTGGTAAAAATGTGATTTTTGTTTCATTTTAACTTCTGCAAAATGAACAGTAAATTTCAAAAAGACCAAAGTGCTCAAACGCGAAGTTGTTAAAAAAAAACAACTTACTCATATTAATTGAAATGTATTTCTTGATTATTTACGTGAAAATCTAATCTAATTTTTGGATTATAATTTTAAATCAGAGTTCATTCTGTTCCACAGACCTTGAAATTTCACTTGCATGTAATAAGTTACTTCTTATTTCTAGCATCAGCTGGATGTCAGCATTAGCCAAAGTGAGATTTCTTTTTTTAAAAACAATTACTAAAATGGAGACTAAACTGCATGTAATGACACATTACACGATAAACCACCTCCATTCAGGCACAGGCAGGCTTAAGAGGAAGCAAACAGGAAGTGGACGACTAATAACAGGAGTCGAGGAAAGAATCAGATAAGAGGTTTTGGAGGGCAGTGATTTTTCTGAGAAAAACAGTGCGACGCCGTCTCCAGGAAGCGGGTAAGGATGCTGTGCAGACAAATGCGCTAATGTCTGACAAGGCTTTACAGTTTTTTTTACTCATGCAAAATGAATGAGGTTTATTACAGCCTGGCAGCGGGTAAAATGGTCACTGGTGTTGTTTTGGCGCACGACTTTAGAGCAACTTCTAGATCACGTAAAAAGAAAACAATAACATTACAGCGTAAAAGTGGGTTGTTTCACATGTAAACCTTAAAATCTGTGGTCGATGTATTTTAAATCTACCGCTGTGCTTCAATAACTCACGTTAACAGAAGCGCAGTGAAACGTGTAGCAGTTGGACTGGTTCTGCTGGTAAAGGGGAATTCTGCTCTCTCAGAATGAAAAGTTTCCACAAAGTGACTGACTTAATGTAACCGGTTGGCTTTCCTTAGACAGAAAACTGTTTTACCAATCTCAGAATTACACTGCAGTTCACTACTACTTTTTTTAAAAATTTTTTTAACTAGCATCAAATTGAAATGTACAAAAGCGCCTTTAATCTGTCTGTATGATTGGATTTGTTGTGATTTGAACTTATTGTACTGAATATAGGCATAATTCATTTCAATTCAGGTTTATTTCACCAAGGGCAACACATTAAACAATGTTACATTTCAAAAACAAAGCAAACGTTGTTTTGTATGTAGGTTTTCTATCTAAAGGTTGATTTCTAAACTCAGTGCTTGGTTGGACCTTTCTTAAAAGACAGCAACTTGCTTTTTACATATTCCTAGACTGGAATGACTTCTCTCTAAATTAATTCACAAAGTGTATTTTTTTAATTATATTTTTACTTTATAAAACATGTGATTTTTTTTTTTTGGTTCATAGGCACAACAGAATTAAGGTTTTGATTCCTAAACCCAACAAAATACAACTCACCAAGTTACTCCACTCATTAAAATGGTAAAGTGTTCTTTGCATCTTGTTTTTTTTTATTAAATTTTTTACTGAACCAAGTTTGTTTACTTCATTAGCCTAACTGACACGTTTTGGTTTACAAACCACTATGAATTTTGTTTAACAAATCTAGCAAATTAAGTTTCTAAAAATAAAAAAAAAGAAAGTCCACATTTCACCTTCAATTCCTGTCTCATTCTAGGTAAACAAACACAAACAAATCACACATTTATTTTTCACACATTAATATTTCACTAACACATCCTTCAACAGAGAGTAACTGGAACCGCTGCAGGTTAAGAAAGACATTCTGTCTCATGTTTGTTCAACCAGGTGACATTTTTTTAGCAGAGGAAATGAGGTCAAAACACAAATATGTTTTGACATCTTATCAACAAAGTGGATTTTTTTAAAACTCTAAATCATAGCAAACTTTACCAGTAAAAGCTAAGCAATTTTATAACGTTAGTTTCTCTAGCTTTCTAGCTAAAGCTATTTAACTCGACAAAATGCAGCTCAGTAGGGAATTAGGAGTTAGGAGCAGTTGGACATGTTAACATGTGACAGGAGAAGAAAACTGTAGAATAATTTAATAAAAGGTCTGGTATGACCAGATAATTAGCACATTTAAATAATTTTATAATCATCAGCACTCATATAGTTTTTTCTTTTTCTCTCTTTTTACTTTATTGTCGATCAAAGGAGCCCTCCAACTCTCACCACTTACAGACCAACAATTACCCGCTGCTTGTGTTTCAAGCACTTATGGCAGGACAGAGAAGAGAAAAATGAAAAGGGATAAAGAAGAAAATCCCAGACAGAGCACCGCGGCTCTGATGGATTCAGTTGTCAATACGGGTGACGACTTTAACGGCTGCAACGGGAGCAGCTGTGATGTAACCTGCGAGGTGCTTTTTGTTCACAAAGAATTGGATTTACATTTCAAAGAGAAGCACCCGGTGTCATTTACAGTCATCTCATTTCGTCTCTCGTTAACGCCGCCTGTTTTCGATAGGTTCCCTGGGTAATGAGCCAGGAGAGAAAAAACACAAGATTAAGTTAAAAAAAAAGTTAAAAAGTTACTTTTTGAACACTTTTAGCTAAAGAGATCATGGTTTGGGGTACAGATTTTTTTTTTAATATTTATGTTTTTTTTTTCAGTTCTGAAGTCCAGTCTAAAGTCAAAATACCAGTCCAATGCAACCAGTAGATCCTCACTAGCAGCACAATCTTAAGTCTGTGTCTCACAGCAAATTCCGGATCATATTTATCTCAGCTGACTGACTAAATGTAAATGGCTCCTAAAATCCCATTTCTATGTAAAAAATTTTTAATCCGTGTTCCTTTCAACTCCATCATATTAGTATGTATCTAATTTTAATCAGGTTTTTGGGAGTTGAAATGTGATTTTCCTGGTGTTAGTCTAAAGAGTCTCTGGAATAATAACAGCCTGCATTTGTTCTCTGTGAAAACGTCTGTCTGTGTGACTGATGTTCTGTGCAATTTCTGCAAACAGGTATTTTTAATCCAGTTGGTTTTTAGCAGCAGAGTATTGT
Source organism: Xiphophorus couchianus (assembly GCF_001444195.1). NCBI lineage: Eukaryota > Metazoa > Chordata > Actinopteri > Cyprinodontiformes > Poeciliidae > Xiphophorus > Xiphophorus couchianus. The sequence goes on along the minus strand of NC_040237.1, from coordinate 12,611,934 downwards.
TCTCAAATGTTCAGCCTCTAGTCACCTTTATTTTCTTTATTCTCTTTCTTTCAGATAATTTTCTTCAGATTAGTTGAGTTGAATGATTGTATTTTATTTATATTTCTGTGCTAAGTTCTCTCTCTCTCTCGTTCTCTGTCTCTGCCTCCTTTGTTCCACATTCCAGGACTTGACAGAAACAGTTCTTTTGTTTTCTGAACTCAGCATCTGAGCAGCTTCAGTGTGCTCATCAAAGTCATTGTGTAGGTTTTTTACTGTTCCGAGATAAAACGTGACAGCTGCTGCTTCACACACACTCAGAGCCATCCATGTGGTTTCACTGTGACCTGCTGAGATCGTCACTCCTTCCTCACTGCAAAGCTTTTTGTCTTTCCTATCCTAACCCTGCTACTTTCCCTCAGTTTTGATTCAAATGGTTATTTTATTTTATATTTTTTTTCTGCTTTAATTAAATTGCCGGTCAGTCCGGTTGATTGGATGATGATGCACATATGAATCCGATAGAATGAATATTTCAAGAGTGTAAAGTTGTTACGAAGCTGAGAGTTAATTTTGATTTATTTTCTTGGTATGTTTATGCTTGAATTACATTGTCAACAGTCCAGTTAGTCGGCTTGATTGGTTGATGATGCACAGATAAATCCCATAGTTTCCTGGCTTTGAGTAAAGCTTTGGAGATTTGCGTCGTTTCCAATTTATAAAAGTCGTTGAAACATCCATGGCTTTCACACTAAGCTTAGGTTTAACGTGTTTATGCTTGAAAAGTGAAGTTTGGGAAAGGTGTAAACATTAAAGATGATCCTGCGTCAATAACACCAAACAATGAGCTTCATTTAAGGCAGGAGTGTCACCTTCCAGCCTTGAATTTCTTTTGATGAGTTCCTGCTTCAAAACACTTGAACACAATGGCTTAATTAGTCGTTCGTTGTGCGATCAGCATCTCAAGTGGCCTGATTGTGACTCCTTCATTTATTTGATATGTGTTGAAGCAGGAAAACACAGGAAAGTTGAAAAACATAAAGTCCCATCAACACTCATCACACCCTGCCGACTGGCTGGTGAAGTTTTATTCCTATTAGAAGTTGTTTAATAAAGTAATCATGGGTCCAAAAGTGTAGGGCTTTGAGCAAAAGTCACTGAATGGATATACTGTCCGTTCAGTGAAATTAAAGAGACAGAGGTTAGCATGGTTATTATAAAGATGATACATTGTTTTATGCCCTACATTTTCCGTTGTTGCAAGATTTTAATTTGTCAGTGACAATTTAAACTGAATTGCAGTCATCACAAAATCAGTTCCGGGGCAACAAATAGTCCTTTGACCAGACTTTTGACATTCCTGCTTTACAACATAATGAAGGCTGCCTTCTCCATCGTGACTTGGAGGGAAATTTTGTCTCATGGATTTAACATTGTGGCGTCTTACCTCATTTACAAACACCCAGTGACTGTCCTTGGAGGCCAAATTTGTTTCCACAGCCTGCAGACACAAAGAGAGAGAGAAAGAGAGAGAAACGGGAAAAGTTTAGATCAATTACTTCGGCTTCATGTAAACTTTCTGGGTCTCAGATCCTCCTATTTGGCCTCGGAGCTGCTCTATCACACCAAAGACACGTTGCTTTGCTCCACACTCCTATTTGCTCAGCCTCTGCTGTTTTCCAATGATGGGTTGCTCTGCCAAATGTCAACCAATAAAAGTTTTCCACAGAGACCCGGCCGAGTACTGAAAACTCTTATCAAAGCACCGTGAGCTCGTCTGGTTCGGTGTAGCTGTGTGATAATCCCAGCAGCATCCACCCGGCTTCCGACTGATGATAATGAAGAGCCGAGCCGAGTCGAGCCGATAAGGTCCGCGAAGGGAACATTTGGTACCAGCTCGTCACCTTCTGTAACCGGCAGACATGAATGCAGAAATAGTATATATATATAAACTGATCACTAACAGGTGATTACAGTCTTATTTTTACTTATAAGCTGATAAAGAAGCTTCCTTTTCTAGTACCACAATCCTCAAGTAAATTAATTTCCCTCCACTCAAACTACACACTCAATAAAAAAATAAAAATAAAAAAAAAGTGACATGACAACACGTAACACGTATCAAAGCATATGGACTGAACAACGAGGCATGTGGGTGTTCGGCCTCTGGGCACCACGCAAAAACGTGCAGTTATTAAAAAGAACACTGTAACCCACTTGTATCTAATGATCTGGACGAAATGAAGCAAAACGTCGTCATTTAACATGATAATAGGAAAACAGACAGGAGGGAGCATCTGGTCCGTGTGGGGAGTGAACACAGTAACAGTCATGGATCCTGGTATGTGACGGAAGAGAAGGGAAAGAGCTGAAACTGGGTTTACCGTAACCAAGCTACTCAACACACGGAACCATGGAGAGGAAGACTGGACCCAGACACACATCCAAACTGCTTTTTTAGGCCAGATAAAACAAGACTAAGCTTCTGGAAATTACTTCTCAAAGCATAAACTGTGTTTCTGCTTTCTGGGTTATGTTTTACAGTCGTGTCTATGTCAGGAACCCAGCTAATTTGAATAAACATTCCAGTTTTCCTAAAAATTCAACCAGTATAAGAAGCCTGATAATGGCTACAAAAAAGCACACGGCTAAAGCTACTGACATTAGTTAAATGTCACTAGCTTTATATTTAACCAAATATTATGGGAAACAAATGTATATATTTGAGCGAATGTATAGTTTTGACCCTGGACAGATCGGATATTGGAATGATGTCCTCCTTTTTAAATCAGGTAAGGATTTTGCAAAATGCACTTTACACAGTTTATAATACATTTCTATACATTGATGTGGAAACTAATATTTGGCATTTTTAATCCCACTTGTTACACACTAGCTACTTAAGAGTTACTCCTTTGGAAATCCACCAAAAGCATACCAAAAAAAAGTGTTTGGAATATACAGTAAAAGATGTTTTCCCACCAGAGCATCAAAACTGGGTTTTAAGACATATTAGTTTTTCAATATTCATATCTTTGCCCTCCTTTACAGGCTCCGTGTTTGGTTTCTGCTCCATCCAACAGACTCGCCCAGAAAGCCCAACACAGAAGTAATGATATTCTTTGCAGTTTGATCGTTTAATCTGTGAGTCCTGGGGAGCTGTGGGAGGAGGGCGAGAGGTGAGGATTAGGGACGTATTAATAACAGTAGTTGGAACCAAAATGTCAGTGAATGTGAAGGTTTGTGATGAGGTCCAGCTTTTTTGTGTGTGTGAGTTGATGATGTTGTCAGTGATCTGGTTAACCTATCGTTAAAGGCCAAGACCCCACTTTCTGGAGATACTTCACAAGACATCTCCTATTCAGAAATATTACACCTGTCACTGTAACCTTTACCAGGCCAAGAGGCACACACACATCCACACACACACTCGCGCACGCCCACATAACAGCAGAGAGACTTGTAAAACTGTCCTCCAAGATAGATGTGCTGTTTTGAGCCAATTTTACTGTGATCTATGTTGAGGATTTTCTATCCTGAGTTCCTTCTCTGTCTTTTTGAAACCCGGTTGCTTGGTTGATTTATTTTTTTTTGCTTATGTGGATACAGAAACTGTTAAGGGTTTTTTTGTTTTTAGAAACCTTTGACATTTTGTTGCATTTAATGAAACAAGCTGAAGTAAAATGATAAAAATTAGATACAGTATATACACATATGTATATATATATATATTTTACAGTAAGAGCTGGCAGAACATTAAGACCTCGTTCCAGACACACATCTTTCTTGAATGAGTTTGGCTTTGCTCTTTCGGCCAGATGGACATTCCTCTAACCAATTAGTTGCATTTAGCTAATTAAATTTTGGAAGAATCAGTTCTAACATGCACAACCAAAATTCAAAATCAAAGTTTGGATGATTTTGTTGTAAAATGTAGACATTTCAGGGAACAAATACTTTAAAAATGGCACAATTTTATTTCAATAAAACTGTTATCATTTTTTTTCGCAGTTTTTTTTTATTTTATTTACCTTGTTTGATGCAGTGACATCAATTACACAGATTTGTGTGAACACCCATATGCTAAAATGTTCTGCAAGCACTTTTTGATTATGTCTCCCTGGTCGGAGTCTATTAGCATCCCACATTTGGGCATGGCATTACTTGCCCACCCAGTCATGCAAAAAGTTCTCCAAATATGTCAGATTGAGAGGCCATCTCCTGTTCACAGCATGTGAGCTCACAGAATTTTATTTAAATTTAGCTCAGACTCTAAGTTTTCCTCTAATGAAGAAATTGTTGCTTTGTTGATTTAGATGTAGGAAATCATACTTGGTTGGAGTCAGTGGTTGGAATCAAACTGATTGGCATTTAGAATTTTTTTTTATTATTTCAGACTTCAAGAAAGAAAGAGAGAAAGGAAGAAGGAAAGAAAGAACGAGAGCAAAAGAAAGTCAGAAAGAAAATCCCCCCCAAGAAGTTTTAAATATCACTGAGTGCATATTGTATTTATCTCTCATCTTACATAAATCTATCTGTTGTATAACAGAGAACTCCCACACATGCAAGTTTAACTGCTTTTAGATTTCAAGAAAAACATTTAATCAAACAATTTCATATGAAAGCTATGTTATAAATTCCATTGAGACGGGCAAATTGCAAAATTCATTGTTTCTACTCTTGTTTTATTAAACTTTAATTCATGCAATATTTTGAAATATATAAATAATGTGCAGAAAAATGTAAGTTTAAGAGGGTCTTTCTTTTCATTCACAGCTCAATCACCTCAAACCGTTGTAACCGAGGAGGCCGGGCTGCAGTCCGCTCGCAGGTCATTGGGCAGGGCAGAGTTGGGTTGACCGCAGTGATCACTAGATCAGCAAGATAGGTCTCTGGGCAAGTCTGCGTGTAGAATGGATGATGGGACAGATCAAAAAGTGATTGCGTCAACAGCCTGCAGCTGGTTCAGCAGCGGGCAGCCGGTGCAACACTCTGGTCTGCTGCTGAAATCCTTCATTTGGATCTGCACTAACTTTCCTGCGTGTCGAAAAATTCAGTTTTAGCCGAACATTCAGCTGCCAGAACAAATAACTTCAACGTAGTCTACTAATTAAAAATAAAAAAAGCCTTCAGGAATAGTTGCAGAGCTACACGTTCCAAATGTGGCTTAGCAGGAAATTAATATCAGAACTAGAGAAAGAGATATATGTGTATTTAACTTGGATTTGCGCAACCAAATCAAATAAATCGAAGACCGGCGAGATTATCTGGAAAGAGATTGTGTGTCTAACATGCATTTAGAAGTTCAGATATTCTGCAAACAGACATGATGCAACCAGAAATAAAAAACACTGCAGCTTTATTCCATTTGCATGTCTGCACGTTGCTGTCAGGCTGAGAATAAATATTTAAAAACAGAAGCAACAAAACAAAGCATGTTGGAATAGATGTATTTTTACATTTTACATAGATCAACTTCAGCTCAACCTTGTGAGCTGAAGTTGATCGATGAGGTATCGATCAGGTAGGCCAATTCGAGCTGCATCAAAGTTTCATGAAAGAATCAGGGTTGCGCTGCTAAGTATCGAGCGGTGGGAGGCCTCTGCGGAAAGACAGAAACTTTCCGCAGCGGCGGAAAGATGTTTTGCTTCCATTCTTGGTTGTGCAGGATCAAGCAGGACTTGGGGAGCGGGACTACATGACTGAGGAGCTCTAGATCAGTGGTCCCCAACCCCGGGGCCGCGGACCTGTACGTATACCAATTGGTACCGGGCCGCGCAAAAAATAATAAAATTTTTCCGTTTTATGTATTATTTAAGTCTGGAGGATCTTTTCTTTTGAAAATCCTTTCACTGGATTCTCTTGGTTACGTCTTGCGCGCCAACATTGAGCCCACAAGCAGCAAAATGAGTAAGAAACAGATCAGATGTCTCTGGAAAGTTTCTTTGCAAGGGAAAAAGGCAAAAAGAAGAGACAGGAGAATGGATTTATCTCGGTAGGTGATTCCCACATTCCAAGCCTGCTCTGCATGATATGGTGACCGGCTTGTTAATGAGGCAATGAAGCCTTCAAACTGCTTTGCCACTAGAGACCAAGCACCCTGAGCATAAGCAACACTTTGGGTGTCATTGTCTCTCATCGCTCCCAGATGGAACCGTCTGGTTGCAGAGGAACAAGCTCAGAGCTCCCATTAGTCGTTATCATGTTAAAATTTTCACGAAAGTAAAATGTTCGTTTTTGTGGCGCATCTCTATCTTATTTTGAAGAGATATGTAAACGTTACCATAGCGACCAGAGTTAGAGAGCGTTAGGGCAGCGGTGGAGACGATAGGAGAGGAGTAGAGCTTGTGAGTTTTAGGTCTGGTTCACACGGCACGATTTAAGGATTGTCGGAATCGGACGATTTTCCAAACTTATAAAAGCCGATAAAAGACCAACAGGTTCGATCGATTCGTGAGTCCAGCCACATGGCAGGAGCAACACACCACACATGAACCGATTCCACTCATGAACATCCCGATTCCAGAAGAAAATCCAGTAAAACCCCCAACATACCATATGTGAATTTAGAATAATCAAAAAGTAGTGATAGTCTGTGGACTCATTTTAAACGATAAAAGACATAACAAAAAGAAAAGGCTGTTGATAAAAGACGGCGGGAACAGCTGCTCTATTTGCTGCACTATGATTTGGGGATGAGTTATTTTTTTGTAGTTAACATTTTTAACTGAATAAACATCCATGTTTATTAAGCACGTGATAGTTTCCACATGTCATCTCCGATGTCCACCAGACTCTCGGTTGCGCCATGTTATCCGTTTGGGATTCCCCTCCGTGCTGACGTCACCGCGTTTTCTGATTGGCTACCTGCCATATTCAACATTCAACAGGTTGCGTTTTCGCTCCCAGTTAGGGAAACCAGGGCAAAAAATGTAAAATTGTGCCATGTGAACTAGGCTTTAGCTTACACACCAACATGCAGAAGCCTTATCTGACGATTCTGACCTGTCCGCGGTGATAAAAAGGTTGGGGACCACTGCTCTAAATGATTTAGATGCTCAGGAGCAAAAGGCTGCCAACATAATATTATGGAAGTAAGAAAGTGCAGAGAAAACATTTTAGTCTCTTCATGGGACTTGTTGACATTGAGAAAAATCTTAAGCATTAGCAGCCTAGCCTTTTCCATTTTTTAAGACCCAAAAAAAGGAAATTGTTGCTATTTAAAATTCAGAGTGGGCGGCACGTTTGCTGAAATTCTGAAAAATGACTTCTCCTTGTTGAAATGCAGGAAAGCCAAGCATATTTTGGGGAAACGCTCTTCTGCTTCCATCAGCAGTTCTCAGGGGAGGCAAAGGGTCTGGTGAAGGGGTGGGGGTTTGTTAGGTGGAGGTGGAGGCGTGTTAGAGAGTTAGCCAGTTTATATTTTGCTCTACTGCCTCCACCATGACCACCTCTGTGGGTTTAATAGTCCTGACAACAAGCATTTTAACAGGCTGCTGGGCGGGCAGCAAGCGAGGATGTTACACCAGAGACAGACTGCTTTTAACACCATGCTAATGGAGGAGACAGGGATGAGTCCCATGAGGACGCCGCTGACCAGGAAATCCGGCATGCATGGGGTCAGAGAAGAAATAAAAACTAAGTTAAGTTAGACGTTCCTCTGATTGTGTCACAGGAACACAATTCAGTTCTTTGTTTAGCTGTGGGGCATTCTCTCTTTGTAGCTCGTAGAAAACAAAGAACATACATAAAGACAAAGCCGGCAGTAGCCATTTTGGTGCCCTAAGTTATGGCGCTGCTCTACTATAAATCTGCAGGGGGTAACTTTTATAAAAATGTTTTTTCAATATTTCTTAAAACTGTCACTATGCTGTAAAAGTATAACATGAGACAGATAAATGGATGTTTCTGATCCTGGTAAGAAACAACCAATAGGAAGCCAGGAGGAGAGTCTCAGCGCTGTCAATCAAGCTGTGTACGTGACGTTCACAACGTCCCCTGTGCTCTCTGATGAACTACAGCTTGAACGATGACATATAAAAAGTTTTCCTGTAATGTTAGGTTGTTTCTCTGCATTTAACACAGCTGCGGCAAACCGGCAATCTTGACCTTGTTTGCCCTGTTAGCTTTCCCTCTTCAAAACAAAGCCACCCCATCTCAAACTGAGGCCACTTTCCTCTTCGCCTTTATCAAATATGAGCAACAATGCATCACACAAAGCAACTCCAGAGAGCAAGCAGCCACTGACCTGACCTATTGTAAGGGAGCTCTGCTTCTCGCTGCAACACGAAGCCCCCCGTTTCAGGCCACTGAGACTTGCTCTGAACTTGATTATGTCATAGTTGAGAAGCTTCCTCTCCATGTTCTGTGCTACTCAGTTTTTTTCAGAGAGGTGGATGGAGGGGGACTGTCGCTGTGAGGCTCTGTCTGGATGTTGATGTCAGTGAAAGCTGTGCTAAAAGCAACGCTTCGCACAAAGATAAAGTGAGAGCTGAGAGGCTTTGGTAAACATGGTGCTCTACTATGAACAAGAGCTTATTTCTATGGAATCAGTTTGCAAAGATTGAAACCTGCCAATTTACTTAGATCTTAAGGATCAATTGAATGATTAGGGCTTACTGTAGCTTGACCGTAATATTAATTTGCTTTGTTTGTATTGCTTTTTTATGGTTGTCTGTGTATAGCACTTCAACAAATAAATCCAGAGGAGATTCTGAAATATAAACTGTATCCACTAGATCAGAAAACTGCCAAAACCCTCTTTATTAATTAAATAATCACATTGATGATGATTGGTCAGTGGAAGAAGTAGGGCTGGACTTGATAGGCATTAAAACAGCTTTTTTAAAAATAAAAAAAAAAGGTTAAACACTCCTAGCTGTTTTGTTTTCAGTTTTCCAAAATTGTGTACTCATACGTCCTATGAATCAAATGTTTATCAAAGGTTTCTGAATCGTATGTGAAAAACAATGCGTGATGCCTAACAGAATCGCAGTGCTGTCACCTGCAGGTGTTTGACTTTAGTCCCTCTTGACATTTTACTTTTGTCTCCTGATGTGTCATTAGGAGAACTGCCCTCTGTGCGCTCAGAGGGCTGTTTCCCATTTCTTGACTCTTATGCCGTCTACTTACAACCAAGGACTTTAAAAGCCCTGAGTGTTCTCTGTTTCAACAATATGAACAGACATATGGAGGATAATTACAACTTTGCTCAGCATATTATAAATTATCTACATTTATAGCTGAGATGGCCTTACTTTTCAGTCCGACTGAGCAGCCCTTGCTGTGTCTTACGTCTCCGGCTGACAGGACGAGCTGGGCTTTAGATCTCCCCGTCGTGACTCTTCCCTTATCTATTCTGCTGCTTTATTGTCCACCACTGTCACTCAGCCTATTATAAGTGCCCCCCAAAGAGGAATGGAGCGAGACGGAGACATTGGATGGAGAAAGAGATTGAAGAGGGACTGAAGTGTCCCATTTTAAAGAGCAGGTAAAAGTGTCTCGTTGCATGATAATAGAGTTGAAAAAGGCAGAGGGCAGCTTGGGACATCATGCAATAAATTGTGAGTCGCGATAAAAGTGGTAAATAATGAAGTCTGTGTTTATGAAATATTTGGTAAGTTTGATATAACATGAACTGATTCCTGAAACCAATTAAGTTGAAGGCTCAGAATATCCTAAGCCAGAAAAGTTTACACATGGAAATAGTGGAAGAAAGGCTGAGGTGTTGGAGCATTGATACATAAGACACTTGTATCTGTGGCAATGGCAAGTTTCGGGTTGAAAGACACTAACCACTGACAAATAGTTTTCCCAGCATCCATTTATTCTGATGGAATGAACACAAAAGTATATTTGTAAAATACATTGGACTTCCTGTGGTGTATGAACATGGTTTTATATTTTGGAGGTTGGTTTGACAAGAGTTCCTTTTTAACAGCCCAACAAGTCCGGTCGTCTCAAACATTTGATTTGTTTAGATGCTTTTGTGTCCACTTGTGTTTATTTCTGTGTTCGTTACTGTCCCTCAGTTCCTGAGGTATGGCTCCACCAAACTGTACTGCATTTTCTTGATTAGTCTGACCTGACCTGGTTCTTATGCCACATAATCAAAGCCTGTCCGTTCTTTACCTTAGAAGTTAAATTTGACACTTGGGTCAAAAACCTGACTATCTGAAGATAAATATTCACATCTATGAAATTGAAATCTATATTAATCAGAAATGCCTTTATTTAAGATTGAATTCAGAGTCATTTTAAAGGCTATTATAATGCACAGTCTAAGAAACAACTAATTAGTAATTAGTATTGTAAACACAAAGGTCCAATAGTTTGTGTACTTTTTTTACTAAGCTGTTACTTTGCTGCTTTTCTTTTGTATTTGTATACATTAAAACACTATTTTATTACCTTCAAATCCCATTCTGCTGTTTTTCCCCTTTTGCACACCAAAGTGATGTTAATTGAACCTTCAGTTAAACTGAATATATAAGACACAGAAAGCAGGTGAAATATGAGAATAAGGATCAGACAGATGGGGTGAATGCTGGACAGGCGATGTGAGAGCAAAAGCCTGTTACAGGTTTGGATGGATGCTCGGGCCTGAGGCAGCTCAGTCCAGGAAAAACAATCTGCTCTGTAAAACCATTGCCTCGGAGATTAGCACAAAGTTGACTGCAGGGTGGTGAAGAGTCAGAAATTAGAAAGCCAATGAAACTCTCAACAAAAAGCTATCCAAGCTAACAGTAAAACCAAGCTCTATCATCCATTAAAAGTGGAATACGGGCTGCTCCTTGTGTAAGAGACTTGAAGCACAAGGTAAAAAGTAAATTTACTGAGCAACAAGAAAGTGTCTGACCTATGTGTATATCACTAATGACAACTCCCAACAAGAAAACCAGAAAGAGAACTAAGATAGGTCAAGTGATGTGGCACTAAAATGGACAAATGAAGTCCAGAGTGGGTCCTCTCGCATTCAAAACATTCAACAAGCTCAAGCTGACTCCTTCTGGTTCAATCATGGCCTCAGAGTCACGGAGACATCCATCAAGCTCAATTTATTCATTGGAGCGCAGTGGAAGTGTTGTGAGAGACAGAAAAGGTGGTTTAAGGTGAGTGTCATTGCAAAACATCTCAGCCTGACACAGACGGCATGATTCAACATCAAGGCAGTTGATCTTTTGATCTCCCTAAAACCTCCAAGATAAAATCCTAAGCAACAACATGGGGCTCACCCACGTCTTGCTTGCCTTCATGGTGAAAACACACACAAGCTAAAAATACTTTCAACCTCAGTTTTTTTTTTACATGTAAAGTGTATACTAGCAAAAAAACAGAAAAGCTCAAGAAGAAGCAAAAGGATTGGTTTTACACACATAAAGCTATAAAAATGCAATTTTTGAACTTTAGAAGATACAAATAAAAAAAAGGAACACTTTCGATAAGAGATAGAAAACTACAGGAAGCATCACTCAGTTGAACAGTTAATCTGGTTGACAAGCTGAATTTACTCATTAATATCACAAACTAATACAAACAAGTCATGTACAGTGGACACTCACCTATTTGCATTCATTTTCCAAATTATTTGTGGGAAATGTGGCTATTCGTGGGTTTTTGTTTCTAAAGCAAATCTAAAACAGTAGAAAGAAAATGCAGCTTGAGAAGTTAACGTACAAAGGTGCAGTGCTATTTGATGTTTATAGATCAGCCTATTGTGTGGCATCATTTATGTTCCTTGGCTGTGATTGGTTGTACCCACTAGAATAGAGGTAATGAAGACCGTGGATGTTAACTTCTGTTTTCCCCGCGCCCCGCACTTTGGGAAGCACTGTGCTAATATGACGTAACAATGCAGTTTGTCATTTAAACCCCCCCCCCCCCCGTTACACAAAAGTGTTTCACTGTAAAGATGGTTTGTAGTGTGTTGTGTTGCAACCTAAAGTGTCAAATAAACTTCAGTGGAGTTTGAAAACAAAATATGTGTATAGGTTTATGTCTGGTTGAATGATGTCTGTGCCCAGTTGATTTTTTTTTTTCTTTTTGGGGGATTTTATTCTAATCCATAGGGGGGCCCAGAAAATCTTTGGAAACCACTGTATTAGTAGAAGACTGTCTGCAGTTTTATCAATAAAATAGTCAAGCGGCCACGACCAAATAACCAGAGGTTATTTGGTCGTGGCCTTTAAATGTTTTCTGGGCATTTGTCCCGATGGGAAAGCAGACCAAGAACTCAGTGCAGAGTCTGAATATTCCTTCTGGCTTCTGGATGCCCTGGGGCACTCTGGGAGAAGCTGCAGGGTGTTGCTAGGTGTCAGGTTCTCTTCTTGACTCGTTGGTGGGTCGGTTGGTCAGAAAGATGGACATAATGTGGGATTTATAAGACACAGAATAAGACATACAAATTGTCAAAAACCTTAATAAAATTGTATTTTAGAGATACATGACGATTGAAGCGGCACTAAAATAAAACATATAAAAGTATTTCAAATTCTCACGTTTGAAACTGAAGGACAAACAAAGTGCACATCTGATGGCCTCGTAAAATGCTTTGATGGATTTCTAAAGATGAGTGGGGTTGCAGAAGGGCACTGCATGTGATTTCCATCAGCGAACCTTGTGCATTCACTTTGAAGAGCCATTTCCTCGCAAGGCCTCATGTGAACAACGTTCGATACACACAGGCCAGCGCTCGCAGTTCGACCTTCATGTCAATTGTTTTGTTTTTTTAAAAAAATACATTGTTCAAATTATGCAATAAACTTTGAGCATTAATGGAAATGCGGTTTAAAACTACGTTTAATTTTGTTCGAGTTCTGATGTTCAAATGGAAGGAAATGAGTTTAGAAGTTCAGGACTCAGAGACGCAGACTCAAATTTGTCATGTATTTTAACCTGTTGGAAAACATATCACTCTTATGAAGCAAATTTAACGTCGACATGAACCGACGTGACGCTAGAAAACTGAAATCCCAGTTTAAGAAAAAGACGGCCCAAAATAAGTTTGGATTGAGAACGGATGGGCTTGTGCCTCGGAAAACAATCGCCTCGGGCAGAAATTTAGTCAATGGCCGCAACGCTGGCCGCTTGTCCCTCTTCAATGCCACGTGATGCGAATACAGACCCGAACCTGTTGAATTAAAGAAGCCATTTGCATGCATTGTGCTCCTTTACGCTAAGCCACCATCAATCAGCGGGGAGACAAAGACATCTGGGATGGAACGGGGACTACCTGGAGACAAGCTCACGCTGCATCACATTAAATGTGGAGCTTTGCCTCTCAGCCTAGATGCCGTTCTGCTCGGCGCCTCCCAACGAAATCCACATCTGAGAATGTAAGCTTACAGAAAGCAGAGATATACCTCTGTTATGAACATTGCCAGTCCCCTCGCGGACGCCCGTTAAAATACCGGACTCAGTTGCTAGGAGATCTGTAATACAACCGCAGAGTCTCTGCACACATTTGTATGCAACACCACGTGTTGCTGCTTTAATTTTAGGCTGTTCTGCTTCTCCTACAATCCTGCTGATGCTTCTCTTTGCTGCAGTCCTCAGGTGTTTTTGTCTCATGGCCCTTCTTGTTTTCCTTTGAAAGTGTTTTTGTGTGTGGGGCTGTGTTGGGGTGTGCGTGTGTTCACTCATATCCCCCCCGTAATGAGGCCTGGGTGGCTGATTAGCTCTTAGACACAATATGGCCAGAAATAGAATGGGCCATTGATTCCCTGAGCAGAGCCAAAATGGCTACTTTGGTCCAACTTGACACCATCTGAGAGGAGGTGTTCCCTGGTGTGCTTGTGCGTGAGATGAAAGCAATAACGTGGGCAGGCAAGGGTGGAAAAAGCTCAACGGCTCTCCGATTTCTGTGCTCGCGAGCCAAGTTCGGCTCCGATCTTGAGCTGCAGCAAAAGGTGAGCATAATAAAAGCGTTGTTATTGAGCTATTTAGTCTGCTTAAGCAAAAGCAAAAAAGCAACCTAATAACCTAAGCATCTTGTTTCACAACCTGGAAAAAACAATCAGGGTTTTTTTGCACTCAGAGCTCAGTAAAGTAGAAATCCTCCGACGCGAAGATTCATCACTGAATCTTCGCGTTTCATTTTCACTTTGCAATAAATCTGGCTGAAATTAATTTCTTGAGATCAATTACTGACATTAATGAACTTTTCATTGAGATTTGAGATACGCGTCACAAAACTTGGTGCAAATTTACCCAGAAACCTCGATTTTTTTAGGTTTGGTTGTCGAATGAAGTGATGATCACTAAAGCCATGACCAAAAACAATGATACTATTCAGAATAATTATTGGTTTGCCTCTTTAAATAATCCTAATTGATAATTTTACAATTTTTTTGTGTAAATTTTTATTTTCTACACATTTTTTAATAGAAATTGTTACACCGGCCCATGCCTATGATATAGAAAAATAACAAGTAAGACCATCCAAAGAGGCTCAGACCGTTGAGCAGAGAGGACACAGAGGAAACATGATTACAGTCTCTATTTCCGATCACTTACTTTTCCATTAGGGAGATTAATGGTGGCGCGTACAGATAGGGACGCCATCTCTGATGTGAAAAATTGTGCCATTACCTGTTCAGGATGAACAAAAAGTGAACACATGCGTGTGTCTGTTTTGGAAACTCTTCGTGCTCCAATTTTCACGCCTGCTGCAGAGACCTAAATCCACATCATGTTTGTGTGCTTTGATTTTTGTTTTTTCCTTTTGTGCATACCAAAACCAGCTAGGTTTGTGTGAGGTGAAGCTACGTGGAGGCGGCTTGGGTGGTGGGGGGAGCAAGCAGTCAGTCTATCTACTGGGAGTCTGACAAATCTTAAAGGAAAACTCACATCAGCGTAACAGAGCCGACAGGAAAGTACGTGTTTAGGGAGGGAGTTCATCTGAAGTTAACATAAAACAAAGAGAACAGTGAAAGTTCTGAAAAGATTCAGCTTGAAGGAAAACAAGATTTTTCCCTCAGGCATCTCAGCTTTATCCAGTTCCACATCAGTATTATGCTAGCCACTGTAGAGAGACAAAACATGTCTAAAACTGAATAATTTCAAATATTTAAGGTGTTCAGCTACAACAACACAAAGCACACCTTGGTTAAAATGCTAAGAAGTATTTAATGGTTTAGAATCTAGGTTAAAGCAGGTCATTTGCAAGAAATGTAGTGAGTAAACTCAGTGAATTGAGGTTAGTTTTCTAGCTCAAATTTTCAACAGGGATAACTTTTTGGGGAAGTCATTTCAAAATCAACCTATGTTATCAATTTGTAGTTATATATTTTTTTTGTTTATGGTGTTGCAAAGGCTAATATGAATTAACCACATTGTGCTCTGTGGCTACTTTGAATATAAAATGTTGGCAAAATGATCTGAAAAGTCACCATATTAAATGACAAAATCCACTCAGTGTAATTCAAAGTTTTTATGATGTGAATGAGCAATTTGGGTATTTTGCCGTCAGAGTACATGGCTGCCATTTTTGCTTCAATGCAGGAGCAGTGGCTACTAAGCTAATTGCAGCATCTCCCTACACAGATTTTTAAATATAATGGCAGTATGGGTTATGAATTTCCATTGAACCGTTTAACACTTCTAAACTATATTTTTTATTCGGAGTTGGGATTTAGGCAAACCAATGTCTGATGTCATAACTGCTTAATGGCAGTAAGTATGAGAGAATATTACAAACAATTCAAAATATTTGTTATAATTGTAATTGTTTCTCTCAAAATAAATAAATGAATAAATAAAAAGTACTGTACTGCAAACTTCAGAAAATAATGTAGAAATTAAACAAAATCAAAAATGTAGTTTGAAATTTAACCAGATTTAGAAAACAGGAAGTTAAAAATCAACTTTTTCCAGCAGTGACTGTGAGGACAGACCGCATATGTGCAAATCAATGAAGTGAGTGCATGCTGCAGGTGACCTTGTCAGCTTTTCTGCTCCTCAGCTCATTATCTTCAGAGGTGCGGGGCTCACAAATGAACAGACAGGTGTTTTTAAAAGTCTAAATCAACCTGATCCCCAAATCGTCCCTTCACAGAAACAACAGGAGTGGCTTTCTTTATTTTTCATGGATAAAAAGCGAATTGTTGGGTAGATTGAAAATGACTTACTGAAAGCCAAAATTTAAGAGCCATCTCTGCCAGGATAACCCCAGATTCCAAATTAAATGTTGTGATTAGAACAGCAAAATTTCTAGTTTCCGCCGACTTCCAGATGAGTTCAGGTAAAAAAATATATTACAGAATGACTTGAGGCAAAAATCACCTCATCCTACCGACGACAAATCAGCCGCTCACATGTCGAGCATGTAACGCATATTACCCAATTGCAGAGACGCACGCCGGTTTCACCGCGAGGACGCTCAAGGTGATAAAATACGAGCCAAATTTGCTTAATTTAATGGCAGTAAATATGAGAGGATATTACATTTGCGGCTCAAATGTGCATTTTACATGTTTCTGCGCACAGCAGCGGATGTACGAGAGACCAAAACCAATGAAGTGTGAGTGGACACTTTGGAAATTGGAAGCGGAGGAGCGTGTTGCAAAATTGGTCCAGGAGCTTTGAAGTATTGCTGGAAAGGGAAAAGGAAGCAGAGACGAAGTGAACAGGGGCAGAGCTCAACAGGCAACTTCACAGGCGACGCCTTTCAGGAGAGAGAACTCATGGACAAACCAGGACTGTGCTCGTTCAACTCATCGGTGAGTGCTCCGCTCTTCATCGAACAACAGAGGAGAGCTTATTTAAAGAGATCAACGACCTTCTGCGTTTTCTGCTTGACACCAAAGTTAGGGTTCAAAATGTTGTCAGTTGTTACGGTATCGGCCATTGCTCATCGTCGTCTTTGCAATCTGAGTGATCAGAACACAAGGACACAGTTCGGACGTCTGCCTTCATCTGTGTCCTTGTTTCTCAGAACTGAACAGCAGGGAAGATGTCCCTGCGGGGGGACCCGTTGAGGGGAAGGAGAGGCCTATCCTCTAAATAAACAGAGGGAGGATAAAGATGTATTGCTAAAGTTTATTATGAAACAAATGTTCAACAAACCCAGCCACTAATTGTCAGAATTCCTTCAGGAAAAATAGTTTTAACTGAAATGAAAACACAGAACTAAATCAGTTCCTCGAAGCTATAGATCAGATACGTCAATGTTCAATGTGGATGTACTTCATGTTCAGTACATCCACAGGATCAGCAGGAATAGAGGGATAGATGTATGAAAAGTGAAATAGTGACATGAAATATATATTTGCTAATGAGATGCCTCCATTTTAAAACAATCCAACTTGAAATAGAAAGAAGAGGAGGATGCGGAAAACATATAAAAATAAGTGCTAGGATAACAAATAGAGATTTAACATATGGAGAACATGTAAAGAATGTCAGGAAGGCTAACTTTATCTGCGATGCTGGTCTTCTTTTCTGATCACTTAATAAATACAACAAAGAGTTAAAGTTGAACCAAACACTGTAAGTACTAATCAGAAGAACAATAACGGAAGGGGGAAAAAAGGGAAATTAACCGCAGAGACGAAATAAAGCTCAAAACAAAATATGTCACACTTCCATTTCCTGTTTCAAAATAAAAGCATTTCAATAAATTCATCAACATAATCAACTTAGTAAATTGATTACCCAAAGTTATCTCAGTCTTATAATTTGCATAAACTTATTCCCTATGAAGTCTTTGTTATTGTCGTTTAACTTAAACATTTAAAAACAGTGATCATACCAGCTTCCACACAGTCAAGATAGTGAGACCAGTCATTCCTTATGTTCCAGAAAGTTAGTCTAATCTACTTAAATCTTAAATTCACACTTGTTAAGCTTTTTAGCATGCCATGTAGAGTGTATAATAAAAACTAATTAAACCATAGCCAGAAAAGATTAGTATAATAATCCTGAGAAAATGATCCGATCCATTTTCATTCCACTCAGGTAGCCTAATTGTTCCAGTATGCACATCCAACTGTGCACCCAGGCAAACTTTACAGACCCTTGTTTTTTTAACACAAATTGGAGAAATTAAGACCAGATCAAAAGCCAAATAAGATTTCGGTATAGTGAAATGGACTTCTGCTGGAATTGTTCGCACAAATTCCAGAATGATGTGATCCAAAAATGGATATGCTTCTGTTTAAGTGAACTAATTCTTGTAAATTTCAGAGCATTTAATATCAGTGAAGCCCTAATACGCCCCTTCACACTGTCTGAAGACCTCACTATATTATTATCAATAATTTATTTAAGATCTTTACAATAGTAAATGTTTGAGGTCTTTAGCCAAATATTCAAACAATGCTAGTTCCTACATGTGTAGCGGGACTTTTAGCTGTTTTTTTTAGGGAAAGCAAAGCATCTTTACAGAAAGTTTGCCAGTGTTACCATGGTTGCTGTGTATACATCATGTGGGGGTTGTCAGGACTGCATTGGAGATCCACACAGCGATGAACACTGTAAATGTCCGTAAATAATTACGAAACAAATGTCTGACCACACGAATATGATGCAGCACCACAGAAAACGCTGTAATAGATGTGCCGCTCCAATTGGTGGTGCTGTGAAACAGGCAGAGAATGACGCGAAAAACACAGAACAGTGTGAAGTTTGTTATTTGTGAAAGAGAGGCACGAGAGAGATAGAGCTACAAAGTCATCATTTCAAAAGAAAGACTTGGCGTGAATGTACACACTAAAACACAAAATATATTTATTTATTTTTATTTTTTTACTTTTTCACTCTGGGACCCATTTTCAAAAAAGTTTGTTTCTGGTCTCCTAAAATGACGGACGCACAACCTAAACAACAACAACAAAAAAACCTTTGCAGATAAAGCTAATCTAGTCTTTGTGTGGAAGATGTCCTAAACCATTAAAAGCTATGCTTGTCAGGATCTGTGTTTTTCTGTGTTTATTTAGAGTTTTCTGTGTCTTTGAGTCTCCGTGTTGTCCTGTCTCCCCCTTGATTGTTCCCAGGTGTGTCTCGTTCTGTGATTTCCCTCCCGTGTATTTAATGCCACCTGTGTGTCTGCGTCTCTGTCGGGTACTCGTCTCATTTGGCGTTTGCTGTCTTATGTGTGTTCAGTCGAGTCTTTTACCTCGTTGCTACCTGTGATGAGCCTTGGTCTTCGCTCTACAGTGCTGCCTTGGATTTTGGACCGTTTTTGTCTTTATTAACCTTCATTCACTTCACTACAACATGGGTCTCAAGCGTCTGCCTCTCCACCTCATCCCGCACTTCATGACAATGCTTGCCTTTAACCAAGGCAAGCATTGCCTTTAATGGTTAAAGGCATGCTTGTACCTCACCATTACCATATTATGCTGACAGTCCTGTTTCAGCAGCTAATTAATCATCACCCCACAGGGCCACAAGTCTTCATTGCCTCTACATGTCTCCATTCGTCTCAGTGGTCTATCACCATCACCTAATGAACGAGGTGAGGCGGAGCACATTCTGGACATGTCATTGATTCATCACAGAAAAATGTCTCCAAGGAGACATCTATTGATGTCCACTGTAGTTGAATAGGACCCAGTGAATGCTCAAACCGTTATTGATGAAAGCTGATGTTTTCCAAATGAGGCGTCTTCCTGGTGATTCTTCAAGGCCTCGCTGCTGCAGCACCGAACCAGGAACATTAGCCGGGAATGCCATCATAAAAAGTTCAAAACTGGAAACGTAGACTGCGGTGGTTGGGTCACATGTGCAGAAAGAGAAGTAATCGTCTGCTGCGACGACTCTCATTGAGTTCGCAACCTGCACAGCGTAGAGTCCAATGAGATCAGCAGGGAAAAAAAAAAGACTTCAAATTTTGATGTTTTGACCTTAGGGCAGTAAGGACCTTAGGACCTTAGGGAGGACCTTAGGGAGGTGGTCCGGCAGTAGTAGGCAGTAGTTTTTATTTTTCATTTAGTACTAATCAGTAATAGGGAGGAAAAAAGGGAAGCCAAAAGCTTAATTTTTTTTTTCACAAATATGACATGAGAGAGAAAGAGCCATTGTGTGAATTTAAGACAGTGGAGCCGCAGCCATCTGGCTGATGGGTAAACAAAGGAAATGATTAGAGTCCTCATCAGTAATGACTGAGACACTCAGCATGCCGCTGCACATGTGTGTGTTGGATAAGGCTTTAAAAAAAATACCCACACATAATAAAGAAGAGATAAAGAAAATGCAACACAGCAGGGATGCAAGATATTCAGGTGCAAAACAAAAATCCATTAAAAAGCCTCATCACAGGGATAAAATGTTTAGCGCTTGGCAAACAGCAATCCTATAGTGATTTGGTGTGTGGGTGTGGGTGTGCGTGTGTGTGTGTGTGTTAATGCTTGACCATAACGATTCAGGTTAAATATATATTTGACCCTATTTTAAAAAAAGAATGATTGTAGTTCAAAATCACCTCTGTGTAGAAAACAATACAAGTACCAGCACTAAGAGGGAAAACCATCAAAAACTGTAGCATAGTTTAAAAACAAAGCTGCCTGGTCCACCTGCCAGAGAGGAAAAGATTTAGTTGACTTCTCAAAACATTTATGGAAGTGCTGAACCCCCATTTCAGAACCACTCAGCTCAAAACTTTTACAGCATCTATTAGATGTTTTCTGTGAAATCTGTGGAATTAGAGATTTCAAACAGTTATTGTTAGAAGCTATAGTGTTGAGAAATGTAATATAAAATATTGTGTTAAATCAATTTTTCAAATGCTAGAATGCAAAAGCCCTTGAAAAAAATAACTAAATTCTGCATTGATAGCTAAGCTGGGACAAAGTATCTTTTTACGCCTCCAACCACATAGTAACTTATTCCCACCTGGCTCCCTGTGTGTACTTTAAGGGAGGTTTTTAGTTCTTTGACAGATCCTCCCTTTTGTCTTTCTGTTGCCATTTATATTTGATGTATGTGTAGTCGTTGTAGATATTTGTGACCACCACGACATGCTGCTGGTTGCTGTGTGGTTTAAGTGTTAGATTTGGGGTCAATATTTTATTTAGTCATCAATCTCTTTCCCTACAGCTTGTATCTGGGTCCTCGTTTCACCAAAGAAAACAACAACAAAAAAACCTGTCTATATAAGTGCAGACAAAGGCCTCAGAAACTGTCTTTTCTCCTTTGACAATAGAAGATCTTGGTACAGTTGGTATGAAAAGATGTCGAGAAATTCAGACCTGCACAGACATCCTGTTTGTCGGTTTGTTCAAAAACACAAACCGACAAATGTTTTTTTTGTTTTTTTTTTTAATGATCAAGAACTGAATTAAAATGGAAAAGTGTGTGAGGAAAGAGGCAAGTACAATGTTGCCACTTTTTTCAGGATGGAAGTGTCAGATGAGTGGCAGCCATTTGTTAATGATGGAATAAATTAACTAATAACCATCGATGTGAACATCTCGAGGCCAATGACAATTTTACAAGTTTGGCATCTGTTTTAGTGTGAGCCCAAAAGAGAAGACATCAACCTCAACCTCAGAAAAGCAACTGTTGCTGCCCATCAATCTAGGAAGGGTTGCCTTGCTGTTTCCAAACTATCTGAAAAATTGAATCTGATTGGAGTCACAAGACGTTTGGAACAATGTCCCCCAAAGCAGAGAAGACTAATGTAGAGATGTTTGGTCATAACCTCATTGTGATATTGACATCAGAACAAAATATTTCAGAGATAACATTTTAATCCACAACGTCTAAAGTTGGTTAAAAATATTCAAATTGAAAGGATGTTTAAAAATTGGCCTAAATCTGACAAAAAATAAGAGGCAAGTTAAAGACAGAGCTTTCACACCAAATGCAAAATCTGACCAAAAAAAAAACTCAAATTCTTCCAGAGTCTGGCCTCTGTAACAGCCTGAAGCTTGTCTCTCACCAGCCAGCTGTGGAGACATCACTTCCTTCTGATCAGATGGAGCAGAGGTGCAGAGCCAGCCGGACGAACTGAGCTGGAAGCAGATTAGCAGTGCTGCTGTCAGCCAGCACAAAACCATCAGAGGGATTTACGCCGATGGAGAGATAGCAGGAATTCACCTCCAGTGGAGGAGATTTTGGACCCTCACTGGACTTGGGAGGTGGTGAGGAAGGGGAGAGATGGAAGCGATAAGCATGTGGAGAGGTGGAGAACATGTGACTCAGAAAGAGCGAGCAAAAAAAAAGATTCGCAGTTTGGAATAAATCGACGCAAACCATTTTTGGCCAGCTTAAAAACTGTGACTGGGAGGGTTGTTATTGTATTTTTTGTTTTGTTTTTTTGTAATGTTCGGGTACTGACGAAACCTACGCTTTTGGGTTTTAAAAGGAAAGTTTTGGTTAGACATGTAAAATGTGTACATTTATATCAAAGCATTTCCAACCTGCTTCCATGGGGGCTGGTTATTTTAGAGAATTCTGCCAAGTCTCGGCTAAAACAGGGATAAATGAGATCATCAAACAAGTAGAGCAATTGGCACAATAAGCAAAGTACAGTGACGCGAGCTATTTTTGCGCCCTGTGTCATAGAACAAATTATTGTAGTTCTGAATAGCATTACTTGTCTGCGTCTAATCTCTCTCTTCCACCTCGTGTAAAGTCGCTGTAAATCTTTGGGGAGCGCACAGGGAATTAAGCTCAATGGGAGGAATTGCTCACAGCTGCCGAGTGCACCCATCGCCGAGCCGCAGGAGTTTTTACTAGTTTCATGCACGGTTGCTTTTAATAGCCGCTGCTTGACCAGTTACCCACTGGGACAAATACAAGTTGCACTTCAAAAAGCAAGAGGGTAAAACAGAGACACGGGGATTTAGAGATGGAGACAAAAAAAGAAGAAGAAGAGAGAGAAGAGAGATGGAATTCCCAAGTGTGGAGTTGATTTGAATATCAGTGAGCTGAGGACCTGAAGGGATTACAATTCCCCAAACCAGCCCATCACTGTCTTACCATAGATGTAGAGACAAAATCTAGGAAAAGTTGGTAAAAGTCATTATTACAAGTTATTGGTGTCTTACAAACTTCTACACAGATTTCTGTTGGCAAACTCAAAAGTGGCGTTAGATCAGTGGTGAACTCTCTGGGCCGTCTAGACTATGAGAGTCTAAACCACAGATCTACATAGAGCCAAAAATGTTACCTCACCTTTTGAAAAAAACATAATCGATGCTGTGTTTTTTCTAAGTTTTAAAAATGAAGAAAACTTTTGTTAAAAAAGGAGGGATACATTTTCATCTAAGCTTTCCTTTTGGAAAAATTCTGATGAGCTTCATAGTGGATGTCAAAAAACCCCAAAATACAATCGGTCATGCCGTTCCTCTGAATGGGCAGGTTTGGGAAACATAGCGTTCATGGCAACTTCTGTTTGTTGTGGAGTCCTCCAATCACAGCTGAGCCTGTATGTTTTTTTTCCCTCTGAGTTAGCAGAGTTCACTCAGGGGCCAAGAAGATGCTGGCTGGTGTGTTTCTGAAATGATGGTCACACTCAGAAGGATGCTGGAGCTGTCTAACTGTCAATGCTACCTTTCAACACAAAATTGGATTGTATCACCAAAAAGAAGACCTTTCACAAGGTATGGATGAAAGATGTGTTTTTCTCTACGTGTGCTCATGACCAAGTATTGATAGAGTTAAAGGGCACAGTGGGCCTATTACTTACAGAGTGCAACCTGTTTTACATGCTAGCACTGAACCCTACCAGACTACTGATGGGACCAGCCATTTTGTTCACTTGACACCACAATGGAGGATAAAAACAAAAGTGTGACTTCTCGTTATGATCTTCAAAGTAAGCAAAAAGTAAGTTTTTGCACTGTGTTACTTTTATTCTGGTTCCCTGAACTGCTGTTAATCACCTATCTATTCAAGTCAGCTGTGTGCCAGGAGGGAAAGCCCTAACACATGTAGTGGAGTGGTCAGTGAGGCCTAGAATTGAGAACCACTTCTTTAGACCAAATGGTTTTTTGGTTTGATTGACCTTCAGAAGCTTTAACAATGAGTTTACAAATGCTCTTTTTTTTTTTTTTTTTTTTACCAATTAATCCTTTAAAATACTATGAAAGGAGATGACCAGGGGAGCTTTTTAGATGGACGTGAAGACCTGCAATTTAAGGGCACAAGAGACTTTGAATTGTGACCTTCAAGGCCTCTTGAAAGTCCTTGAAGGTATGGTTGTGCTGAATGAAGTGAAGGCTGGTCTAACACCTGCTGCAAAACTTTCAACTCTACAGCAAAATAACAATGGCAGTACCGTTTTGTTCAGTCAAGTTCGGATGCAAAACTCTGGGTTTCTGCATACTTCAGAGACCTCAGAGACTCCCAGTCTGTCAAGGATGAGGCCACCTCCAGCCAAGCAGAACCACACAGACAGAAGACACAGATGTCATCACTCACACTCAAAACACAAACCTTCTCGCCAGTCCCAAATCTAGACCTTTTTTTTTCTCCTTTACTTCTTGTACAGAAGAGGGGGGATGAATCACTCAAATGCTGCATTTGCAGTTTTATTTTAGATACAGAAATCTGCAGTGCAAATCTGAATCATACTATCTGCCTGGTTTCCATCTGTGTGTTCAAAAACTGATCTGCCTTCACACATTTTTTACCTTTATGACCTGCCATTTTTAATCCACGGGATTCAACAGCATCTCGACTCAGCCTTTGTGGCAACAGCAACTTTAACTCTCCTGAGAGTCACAAGGTTTAAGTGTCACAAGGTTTAAGTGTTTGTTTACGTCAATGTTAAAGTTGATTCCTCTAGAAGTTCATTTCTTAGGTTAGACACTACTGTTAGAGGAACAGGCGTGGTTCGCAGCCGGTGCTCTAACTGATTCAGAGTGCGTTGTTATCAAGTTAAGGTCAGCAGAGGTCTGTAAAGTTCTTTTATACCAATCTCATTTGTCCATGTGTTTATGGATCTTGTTTTGTGAATTTAAGGAGTTATGATGGAACAGGAAGGAACCTTTCTCAAACCGTCTTCACAATGTTGGTAGCCTGAAATTTTCCAAAATGCTAAACCATTGCTGAACATTGAAGGCAGCTGTTGTTCTCCTGACAAATGGCAAACCAAGAGTCATCCACTGGACTTCCAAACAGAAAGGGATGATTTGTTAATCACTCCAGTGTTCTACAGTCCTGTGATGCTTTGTTTTACACCACTGCATCCACCGCTTTGCATCTGGTGATGCAAAGGGAGTTGACTGCAGATGCCTGGGCATGGCAACCCATTACATAAATCTCTATACACTGCTCTTAAACTAAACAGAAGGCCACATGACTTCTCTATGCAGAAAGTTGGCAGCGTTTGCTCACTAGCAGATTGCTCACATCTGCTGAAACCATCATTAGATTTCATATTGTTTAAGATTTTGTAGTTAAGCAAGTGTTACTAGACTGAGGAGTATGGTTGATTGGAACTGCCGCAATCAGTTCCCATTGTTGCTTGACAAAAATTGAATCATTTTGTTCATGTCATCCACTCATTTTGACAACCCTGCTGGCTAACTTTTTGCCCCCTCTCTATGCAAAACTATTATGTGACCGGTCAATACTCCATGGGTGTGTTTGTTTTTAAGCAGGAAACAGACCCAACAGAAGAGTTAGATTTTGTTTCACTAAAACACTAAACTCTCCCAGCTCAGTTACTGGTCCAATTCAGTAGACAAGCTCCCCTGTGACGCCTACCGCTCTGTCTTTATTTTTCTGATTACATGGAAAATATAATGAGATGTTGCAGCTTGTTAATCATTATTTCCTCCTCCTTTGAACTTGTGGACTCGTACTAGCCATTCTTCTCTGCTAACATGGCTGTGGTCACTATAGTGTTGTAAACCACACATGACAAAACACCATGCCATGTACCGCAGCGGGAGGGGTTTCACAGGAGCTCGGCTTGGTGTGTCTTGTGGACCAAGAAGGGTGTATGTGAAAATAAATGTCCCGAAATGTGACGGTGTGCTGACACTTTGATTTCAGTCTGGCTAAGCAGGGCCCTTAAGTGGTGAGGACATTTTTACAACTACACTTACTGCACAAGTAGCATCCTTTCATGGCACATCGCTGGGGATCAATAAGCTCCTAAAAGTGGCTGATTGTTTTCCAAAAAATATTTCTAGAAGCAGTCTGGATAACAAGGTCGTTGATTTTATACTCTATGGTTATGGAAAAAGTTAATCATTTGAAGTGGTGACCAAATACCCTTGTCCCCTTATTGATCTTAAAAGACATGATGGATGTATTTATGTAATTAAAATAAAGAGAAAATGTCACTAAACAAATATGGGTAATACCATTAGATTCCAGAATCAAAAACTGTTGACTGAGTGATCCCTGGTCTCAAAAGTAAATTTAAATTAAGATATCTGAATTTTTTTTTTTTTTTTTACTGTATTTGTCCTTTTATTATCAAGTCGTTTTTCATGAGAATATTCAAAAACACAAAGAGTCTTGTGTCTAACTCATTTTTTCCACCCTTCACAGTGAGTACAAATTCACCTGCTAGTAGGAGTATTTTTTTCTTTTTGTATTCTATCAAAAACACATATGGTCATTTGAGACGGTAGGGGGCTGATTTGCTTGTTAAACAGTGTTGTTGTATACAAAGAAGTTTTATGAGTAGAGTAAAGTTTCTGGACAATGTTTTCATTCTTTGAAGAACCTTGAAATTGCAACAATTTCTGTTGAAGGCAAGATTTTGGTGACCGCATGTATCGCTATTGTTCAGGCTGTTGCACTCACAAACTTTGCACGCCAGTGGCCGGTTATTGAACAAATGAATGCATCGCCTCTTCTTTACCCCTCACTAATTGATGACATGTTGTCCCTGCCTGGTGTTTCTGTAGCTACTGGCGTAGGCAGGGTGTAAGAAAACTGAGGTTTTCCAAGTAGAGCTAAGAGAATCCAAGAAAACGTTCATGCATCTTGTAACTCCTCACTTTTCATTCTGGCTAATTTGTATGTGATTTTAAAAGTAGAACCTCCTCTACGTGCTGATAAAATAGCATTATTAGGGAAATATCAAAATCTTAGGACAAAAACAGACAAATGAGTCATTTAATTGATTAAGCTTATGTGAGCAAAGAACAAGTGATTCCGATTCATCCTTTGTGGTTTTTATTCCTTTCTCCATCCCCCATTATTTCTCCCCTCTCTCTGTGTTCTCACTTCCTGATGCGCCGTCTGACATGTGGGCCTTCCATATTGTGTCCTTTATCTACTTTCCTGGTGATATCTTTTACGTGCTCCAGCTCTACTGTGCCTTCTTTTGTCCTCAGATGTCCATTCTCTTTCAAAACACTGCAGGTTCTTAAAATTCAGTCCTTTACTTCCTTCGTTCTTTGTTTGCTGTCCTCAATTTTTTTATACTTGATTACATGCCTGTCCGACCTCCGTTATTGTTTTATTGTAAATACATTTAACTGGCTCCTATTACCTTCTGTTTACTTATCTTTTTTTATTGTTTTTGCCCCTAATGTTTGAATTGTCCCTTTTATATTCACTTGAAAGCCTCTCTTTCATTTGTCCTTTTATTGTTGATGTTATAGTGCTTTTTTTCCGTCATGAGGCTGTTATGCAGATAGAGGCATGTTGAAGATTTAAAGTTCTTCTATTGGACATTTTCTCTTAAGCATTAAGTTCTTCCTTTAATCTTTAATTTTTTCATAAAATCCATCACAAAGTTATTCACACATGTTGACATGTTCAGATTTCTATGGTTTTTATTTAGCTTTTATGGTAGGTTTTTAAACAAAATAGCAAATGATGATCACGGATTGAACGAAAACTCATCCACCACTTTCAAATTGTAAATTACAGTTACTGCAGAAAGTATTTCGGAGCATAGCTTCGCCTCTGTCAAATTGAATCAAGAGAAGATCCAGCAATTTTCCAGGGCTGGACTTTGACTTTGCCATTCTAACACATGAACATACAGTACTTTGATCTAAGCTACTTGTTGGTTTGCGATCCAAAATCAGACAAGTCCAGCCATTATAGAGCTCTAAACTTTTCTTTATATCCGTTCTTTGCACATTACATGACAAACTGACAAACATTCCAAACAAGAGGGAGCCACCCCTCTGATTCAAACCACCTGGCTTTTAAAGCATGGCCAGGACTAATTAAGGGGCGGAGACAACAATTACATTTCCAGGTAAACAAAAGAACAAACATTTGTGCTAAACAATATTCCTAAACAAATATTCACAGAATTACAACTAACAATTTAACACAAACAAAAATAAGCTGGTACCAAACAAAAAATAAAACAAACATCTCTCCTCCTTCTCAAACAATGGACCTTCCCAGTAAGGTAAATTGGAAACACCAGGTCCTAGGCATCACTGCTCATGGGCGCACCTCCATGGCAGCACATGACCTCAAAGGAAAGAGAGGATGATCAAAACAAAATATTAAATAAAGCAACAATACAGGAAGCACAAAAAAACAACAACACCTGTTGAGGGGGGGTAAATCCCTCACACTACTCCACTAAACTGTTTGTTCACTAATATTCTCAGAAAAACCTCTGAACAATTTAGAGAATATGGGAATTTATAATTAAACTGCACAAAAATCATCTCCATTTGCTAATTATGTGATTATTTGGTTTTTTCGGTATTTGGTTGCATTTCGATTAGGGGTGTCAGAATTAAGGGGTAAAAGCAAAAATTTTTTAATTTTTCAGACATTTTCAAACTATGTAACATGTTTCTTTTACAACTAGGACGAGGACTTTGCCCTAGTGGCAGCTTGACTCTATTGCAACTAATGTTGCCAACTTTAAGTTGAACTGGGTAAAGACGAAACTCACACAAAACCTGAATAAAAATGCAAACACCAGCACTGAGGGTGAAAATGTGAGAGTTACTATTATTTCTAGCAATTATTATTTCACGTCACTCGGTATGTGATGATTTACAGCTTGTACTGACAAAAACACCTTGTCTTATGTAACCAAAGGAACGTGAATGCAAGTAAAATGTTTGCTGTTCAAATATAACCTCTCTTCTGTTCTTCTGTTAGCATGAGGACATCTTGTCCTCAACAGCTGTTTCTTCCAGATTTACTGTTCTCAGCCTTTCCTCTCTGCTCTCTCCACCCATCGCCCACTCTCTTTTGGTTCATCACAACACAAGCCTTCCTGGAGTCATGTCTCCACATCTAACTCGGTGCCGATGTTTGCGCTGAGGGCTACAGATAGCAGGCGGGGAACGGGGCAGCCGGCAGATGAATCAGCTGGGAACCACAGTTGTGGAAGAAAGGAAGGAAGGCGATCCTGGTTTGCATGATGATCTGCCATAAATATGCCAAAAATGAAGGAAATACATCTTTGTGATGT
The DNA here is from genome assembly GCF_001444195.1 of Xiphophorus couchianus. Lineage (NCBI taxonomy): Eukaryota > Metazoa > Chordata > Actinopteri > Cyprinodontiformes > Poeciliidae > Xiphophorus > Xiphophorus couchianus. The sequence goes on along the minus strand of NC_040237.1, from coordinate 12,582,644 downwards.
ATTTCCAGGTTCATCATATGCTCCCACAGATTTGTGTATACACAAGTTTGTGTTTTACATACTCAGTGTTCACCTTTTGACTGACCTTAGCAACTTAACAATCAGCCGTCAAAACACACTCAGTACAGATGTGCTAAACAAATCCTTCACTTTGGGCTAAAAGAGCGGTTAAACTGAAGGTTGAAGTGTGATCTAGCGTAGAGCTACATCACACTGGTGATAGAATTTAAAAGCCAAAGCTAAAACATTGAGCAGGCAAAGTCATGATAATCTCAAATGTACAAACTACTAAAAGATGCTAAAGTTTTGCATCTGCTTCCATCCAGCATTTGACTTCAAGGCTATTTTGATGTTTTTTAATAAATCTGGAGCTCATTTGATTATCTCTGGCTTACAGTAGAAAAGGTTACCTGATCAATTTGATACAAAATTTGTTTCAAACAATCTGATTTGGGACCAACTGTCAAACAAAAAATGGCTGCATTGGGATATTAACTGAAGTTCAACACTTTTCAGCTCTTAAACGGGGAAAAAAATATTATGAAGAAATATTCAAAAGTTATATGAGATCTCATATTTCAGAATCCTTTCCTTTCAAATGTATTTTTTAAATGTGATGATACAGTTCCACATTTACGTAGTCATAATTTTCGGACATTTCTGGCTCGTTGGGGGTATTTGGGGATGGGGATATTTGATGTTTTCCACCCATGGAGGGATTATCATGTGGATAATCTGGAACATTACAGATGAGTGATAAAATCCCACCTCTGTTTCTAACCCAGGGCTTCTAACTGCAGAGTTTTGCAGTTGTGCATGAATGCCTTCGTTGGATGTTTCCTACTGAGTCGAAGCTCCAGAGGGCTCAGTGCTGCATCTGTTTTACCCAAGCAAGGAAATGCAGCTTCTCTATGAGAATTTCTGAGTGTTCAGAAGTCGAAGCTGCCTGAGAGAAGCCTGAATGCTTCGTAATGAGGCGCAGATAATGATAATAATAATAAAAAAGACAGATTCGGAATGGGTCCATTTCAAAGACAGCGCTTCATCTTTTATCACTTTCAGACTCTGTGCTCTGATGCAGGCCAGAACATGTCAGCAACACACTCTCAGCAGCCGCAGGGTCTTTCTCCATGCTTGTTGCGAGACACTCGCGCACGGTGTGGGACAGAGAAGCCTGCCGCAATGACAGCCGCCACACATCAGCGCGTAGAGTGGGAGAAAAGTGAGACATGTTTGTGTGCTCCCTGCTTTTTCCTCGTGTGTGTGTAAGGATACAAGCATGTCTGGTGTGCAGTACTGTTAGAAGAAGAAGAAGAATTACTTTATTCATCCCAGCAGGGAAATTATTTCACAGTTACAGCAAGAATTTGTTATACACAGATTAACACACACACGACGGGAGCTGCGTCTGCAGGCAGCCAGCTGAGCCGGCGCCATTTTTGAAGGAGGACATGCGGCAAAGGTCGTCGGGACCGGGAGTCGAACCCGCGACGTCCACGGGTCTAAGGGCGTGCTAACCCCCTGCGCCACCACAGCACGCCCCTGAATATTGATGCATCACAAACTTGGTATAGAAGAATGTGACGTAGCGACAGCAGAATAATACGTCGTTACATCTGCAAATATGTTGTTGCACACGTTGAAATGAAAAAAAATGTCATTTACCCCGAAATAACAATTTCATCCATCAATTAGCAGAGAAACAACTGCCTCAAGAGCCTGGGTGAGAGCTGATCAACAACGTATACACTGAAGGATCAAAGTTCCTTCTTACTTTGATGTCTGCTCTTTTTTTTTTTTAATCTTCTTTGCATGTTTCTATTGCCATCACCATACTCTTTAGTTCCCTCTGCATATTTTCTATCAGATTCAAGTGAAGACTTTGAATGGGATGCTTCCAAAATGTTATTGCTACTTCTAGTCAGAGGAAATGTTAAAACGTAAGATGACTGTAGGTTTTTAGTCTTGTTTCGCAAGACCCACAGTACTTCATAATTTAGATTTTTCTCTGCTCCAGAACACATGAACTAAATAACTGCACTACCTCCTCAGCCCATTCAAGGCTGCAGGAGGCCATTCATCATCCATTTATTTAAGTAAGGTGTGTGGAGATGACACCTGGCGACAAGCAAAACCTCTGCTCTAAACCTAGATATCCCAGGAGTATGAATAATTTTGAATCTAATCATCTATGTAACACTTCAATTTATCAAGGAATAATTTGATAGAGTAGTTAATTTGTAATATATTCAAAAGCCGCAGCTCTACGACTTGGAGAACGGAAGGGTAACTTCTAAAATTACCCTGGCAAGGAATCAATTGTACTTTAAAAACTTTCCAAAGAACTGAAAGTCATTTTACTTTTGCTTAAGTTTGCCTGGATAAGCCATAAAATCTTGGGGTGAGATTTTATTAGTAAGACAAACCTGTCTAACTTCATCTACCAGAATTTACACATTGGAACGCTGTATTACCAGGATAACAGGATAACACCAACAGGCTCACAAACAGCCAGTTATGCTTTCTAAAATCCCCGTTTTTGACCAAGCACACCCTGACATTCACACTTTCAGATTTGGCAAAAGAGGCTGTAGTTGTGCTTCCAACCTCGGCGTTATCAGCACTTCAGCAAACATTCGTCATTCGGCTCAACACCTCGACTTTCATCGCCACTCTCGACGTGTTTGCGTCTCATCTCCTTGGGCAGGGAGCTGCGCGCATGGATGCATCAAAGTCGCATGTTTTAGGGCAAAACTCTTAACTCACATTCAGTGACAGCGGCAGAAAGCTGCTTGTGTGACAACTCTGGAGGAACCTGTGTATTTTAGTGCGGAAACTAAGAGGTCAGCGGTGAGTCTTGTGGGTTGGTCGGGCGTTAGGAATGTTCCGCTAAACATGAGGCGACGACGGCGGTGACTGGAGAAGGTCGGGACTGAGCAGAGTCTAAATGATTGCTAAAATGTCAATTTTTTTGCTTCAAAAAAAAAAAAGGTTTTCTACTGAAAACATCTATTGATGTCAAGGGTAAAAAAAAATGGTATCGCTTGTGAGAAACAGCGAGACCCTGAAAACTGCAAACACGTTTCCATAACGACGGTTCAAGGAGAACCTTTTCAATTTCATTTTTCATTTAAAAATCTAAATGCAACACGTTACTGTTAAAAATGATGGATGTGGGTCTTGGAGAGGGTCACATGCTTCAGAGAGGCAAAGTACAAAAATAAAATGTTGATGAATTATTACTAAATAAACAGAATGTACCGATTGCGAGTGGTCAAGTTGGAGGCACTATAGCCATTTTAAATGTCGTCCGACCACAAATTCAACTTTTTTTATTCTTCAGCTTGCTTTCGTGTTGTTTTCGGTTCTGACATACCTGAATCAACAAGAATTAAAAAAGAAGCTACTGCCGCTAAGATTTTACTGAAAGATTATGTCATCAATGAAGGAATTGCATATATTTTGATGACCTCATAACTGACTTTATGAATCCCAACATGATAATCAGGCATTTTCTGGGGGAAAATCATGGTTGAAAAATCACCCCCTGATTTAGTTCTTGCCAGAAGATCATCAAGAAAAATCAACCTTCGTTAGTTTGTGTCAGACATTTCAGAGCTGATGAAACCCAGTTTTGTTGCATTTGTTGATGACAAAGCAATGGGTCACCATGGTGATACATATGACTAGAGATGTCACCTTGACCTAACCGATGTCCGCCCAGCTGGGTTGGCTCTCTACAATCAGAATACATCAGCAGAGGCGCTCCATGACATTTCAACTGGTTTTGCTATTTTCGGAAATGAAATGCTGCCCCGTCCAAAAACAATTTATTCCCAAAGGTAAGAAGAAAAACATTCATCAGGTGTTGCAGAAGCGCCTCATTTATTTACCCAAAACAGAGCCTGTGTGCTATCTCCTCAGCACCAGCAGGTTTTTCTTTCAGTCAGACTAAAACTGGTTTTGTTTCTTTCAGCCGTCAGCAAAGAAAGGAAAAAAAAAATATTCCGCACATAAATTTATTAGAATCTTCTTGTGAAGAACCTTCCTGCTGTTCCTGTTGAGAACGTGGCAGATGGGAAAGAACTGTTCGATTTTACTCATTAAGTTTACGTGGCTTGCAATGAAAAATCCATTTGTCTGCTGAGGGCAAGGATGAGTCACATTCAACCATCGACAAACTAAGATTCCAAACAATCTAACCCAACTTAAAAAAACAGCCAACACACCCTACATAACATCAACTCACCATGTCGGAGGATTTAACAAGAACACCCAAAAAGCCTCCTAGTGGCTTACCGAGGCAACTTCAGTTTTGTTCTGTATTTTTATGAAATCTGGTTCACTTTTCCACGTGGAGAACTATGCCCTGATAAAACCTGCCTCAGATGACCTACAGCTGTTGAAACAAAATGTCTATTTGCACAATATGAAAAGACGCTATTATTTTTACTCACTATGACTAAACCTTTCCTGCTTTGGGCCGGGTAGGATTTCCGAAATTAAAGCTTTTCTTTAACCCTCCTGTTATGTTCCGGGTCAAATTGACCCGTTTTATAGTTTAACATTTTTTAAGTAAATATATAAAAGCTTGTTAAATAGAAATGATTTTTCTAAACAAAGTCTTCAAAGTCTCAAGTTTACATGTATTTCTTTAGCATTACATAAAACACAGTAAAATGTTCGACTAGGGTCAGACATTTTTTGACTTGGGTCAAACATTTTTGGTGTCTTTTAACACGTTTGTCACAGTAGTTGGCTAAATATTGTCCATTAATTCTGTCAGAACTAGTGTAATTGAGTCACATTGGTTGGCCACATTGCTCAGCTCTGTCCGGTGCAAGAGGTAATCGTACCCAAAGATGAATCGGAAAGAAAGGGATCCGGGTTTCTCTTCACAATATTATTACTGGTTGCCACTGTTTTCCCTTGATATCTAAAAACAAATAGGTGTGTACTCTTTTCTGCCATATATTGTGTATTAACCTGTCAGGAGCTTACAATTTAATTTATATGATTACGACAGTGCACATTAGTCATCATCACCACAATTCATGGCAGTGCAAATATGTGGGAACTAGCACAATGGCAAATTTTCATCCTTTGTCTGAAGATGAAGACAAAATAACAAAACAACTCACTATGCAATTCACAGGACAGAACACGGTGCACACAGGAAGCAAAAACAAAATACACAGGAAATTACTACAACAGACAGAAACGATCTAAATACAGGACACAAGACCCTAAACAATAGACAATAGCAGGCATACATTCAACCAAGGCTTAAATTTCTTTTTAAAAATTGCGTTGTTTGCACTCTCCCTGGTCTCTGATAATTGCATTCCATGAATGTGCGCCTCAGATAGACGCCACCTTCTGGCTAAACGAAGCTAGCGCCTTCTGGCGCCTCAGTACGTTGCCAATTCTTCGCCAATTTGGCTTTACCAAACTGTTTAAATTCCTAGTAACCCTAGTGGTTGTATGCTTCTGTTGTAGCTAATTCTAAATCTGGAAAAGCTTTGTCTGACTTCAGTGAGACTTTGAAATTAAGAGAAAAAAAGGGGGTGTGTTGGAATTTAGATGTAGAAATTGAGAGCATTGATTCTTGTCGTTCAGTTCTTTCTTCACCCCGAGTAACCTGAGCATTACTGCAGACGACAGATCCATCTCTGAGCGCAAGACACCGCAACACATCAAGTCTGCTCCTCAAATCAGAGACTCACCCTCCATTCCCACCAGTCCGATCATTCCACCTATTCTGAATAACAAAGTCAGATTAAGAGGAATTAACTCTCATTCCAGCTGCTTCACTACACACTGAACCTCTCTGTTGCTGTCAGATGGAGAGGAGCCAAACTGGCTCCAGAATCCGGATACACATTTGGCTAATTAATACATCCTAAAGAAATACACTGGGACATTAGTTACATCTGGATTTATTAGCGAGATCTCTGAAAGCTTTTACATCTGTATAGACAGAGGCGGCTCTATTTTCAGCTGTCTCTTTTCCTCTCTGTGTTGATGGATAGCATTCCCTGTAGGCTTGTTACAGACTCAAACAGCTTCAGGGCTGCTCAATACATGGATAAAATACCATTGTGGTGTAGGTGCTTGCAATATCTACATCACAAATAATAAATTGGGATGTAATTACTAATGACCAGTGATTTCCATGAGTGTAATTTCATGTTGCACACAAGTAGAAATCTTGGAAACACTTTATTTGAAGGGGTGTGCATAAGAGTGACATGACACTGCCATAAACATGTCATAACAACATAAACATGTCATAACAGTCATGAACATGAAGGAGTCTTCATGACTATTTATGTCTGTTGTCATAAAGTGTCATTCGGTAAATAATGGCATTTTTAATTGAAAGTTGACACTTTTAGTAGACTTTCAATGCAAATTTCAATAGAACTTTGTGTTAAGAGTCAATATTGACTGAATACTGCAAATTTACACGTTTAATGCAACTTTTAGAGCAACTTTACATTAAAAGTCCCGCTCCCCTTATACGTTCTTTATGGCTCTTTGATTTTGAAGTCTGAGCAGGAAGAAGACTTGTATAAAAAAAACATGTGGGTGGTACCGTGGTCACATCCTACAGCTTCTTCTGAGTGATCACGATGTATACCCAGGTCGAGTATGGCATACAATCCCCCGAGCAAGCTCCGGGTGAGCCCTGGGGCCTCTTTTCAGTTAAACAGACAAACGTCCTGGGAGACTCAGATCACATGATGAAAAACATCAGCTGCCTTCTTCAGAAACAGAGGAGCAGGAGATGTCTGAGGGTGAGCTGTCAAGAGGAATCATTATTTTAGTCGCTGAAGCTCTCAGACACTGCAGAGGGATGGAAATCTGATCGGCTGCTTGATTTTTTTTTTTTTTTCCCACGACTATCTGCAGCTCTTTAGTTTAAATGTTAAAATGACAGCACATGCTGAAAGTTGTTTGGGATGTCAATCTGCTGGATGCACACAAACTGTTGAATTACACGTAGAAGATTTAAATAAAACAGTGGAGCAGCTGGATGTAGATTTTGAGTTGGATATGTCGCAAAAATGAAAAAGAAGATCAGAGTCCCGATCATGACAGTCTTTAAGCTATCACAAAAAAAATGACACAAACAGGATATAAAACACACCTGCGTTTATAATCCAGAAACACACTGGATGATCTTTTCACTGAAAATCTCACCTGGCTGTTCACTCAAATGTAACACCCATCAAACATCATCGAAAATATCTAAATAAAATCTGTGCAGTGTTTTATGCCATCTGGTGTTTACAGCTGCAGTAATTAGCAAAGACGCTGTAGATAAGCAGGGAATGTAACACAGAACAGCTAGAGATGTTTAAATACTTTTCAGCTACCAAAGAAGGTAAAACTCAAGTCCAGGTTGGTTTGGTAAAGGAAACTCAATTTCAACATCCTCTGGTTTTATCTTTAGTGTACAATAAATGATTTAGTCAGAAGTAGGAGGAATGCTTCCTCCGCGTCAAGGATCAGCTTAAGCTCACGTGACTTACTTCTAAAGCAACTTCCACTTTAACTGGTCCAACCAGAATGCTCTCCACTATCACAGTTCCTGTCCTTTTTCAGTACCCACTTCAGGGGTAGCACAAGCCCCTCCAAGGTGTGTATTGTCAGTCAACAGTTTGATTGACAGCAGGATGCATTTGCTGATTGGCCTGTGATTTACGTCACTGCATGAGCGACGTCTGGACTTTGGAACCTCCAAATAGCAACATCTCAACCTCCACAGCGGATCGGCGGACATGCCGTCTTCTATCAGAGAGTTGCTCGGTGTGGAGGAACGTAACCACTGAGCAGCATCAGGAACACTAGCGTGAACGTTTGGAGTGAAATGACCATTATTCATAAGTCCTGCAACATCTCGCAGTGAAGAGGAGATGAAACGGTGCAGCTCTAGTCTACGTTCTTTCAGAGCTATAGCTTTGCGCCAGCTGGGCTGAAACCAACGATAGCGAGGAACAGACCGCAAAGGAGACGCTCCAAACTTGACTAGAACGGAATCAGACACTAACTGGCTACAATGAAAAATAAAAAAAGGGAGAAATGGCTTAAGTGATGCCAGGAAGGAGCAAGAGATGGATAACTATAATTATCCACAAGGACAATGATCTGCTCTGTTGTGTTGAAAAAGAAGCTGAACTGAAACATGAAGTTCTGGATTTGCTTCTCCATATGTACTCTAGTGTGTGGTCAATGGACATGGATTGTAACTGAAAAGAAAACAAGCAAAATGGACAAAGTTTCCTCTGGTGGGTGACCAATCTCTGCCCAAGAGATAAAGAGAGGAGCTCCAACAGATACAGGTAAAGTCACTGCTCTTAAACATCAACAACTGAGGTGGTTCTGGTGTCTGATCAGGATTCAGCAATGTCATAATTTGGAAGTTTTCTGGAAATCACATGGCAGACCCAGAGTACCCTGGAGTGACTGAGCAGAGAAATAATCTGGTTTTATCCGTGATCTTCCGATCTCCAATAAGCATAACCATCCAACCAAACGCCTAAATTAATTCAATAATGCAAATGTTCCGCTTGAAGACCTATCTAGAATATAACACAAGATTCCCATCCAAACCTTTGGATCATCAATTGTTGATAGCTTTGGTTCCAGTCATTCACGCTCCCTAAACTCTCCCATCCACTAACACACTCTTCTTTTGTTTGAGACTGAAAAGGTGGCACAAAGACCCTGTTCACACCTTTTGCTAACACTTTCCGTGAGCAACCGAATCACGTCTGAACCACGTTGTATTAGGGTGAGAATGCAATCAAAACCTTCTAAGGATTTTTTGTTCTTCACACGATGTCTAGAGAAGCAACAGGGAAGGTGTGCGATGCAACTAATGGCCAACAAACTCTGCAATTATAAAAGCTCCATAATTCAGCTCAGAGTTTTAATATTGTAGCAAATAACTAAAAAAATAAAAAATATGTGACTCTCGTGAATCTCAGCCCCTTTGATAGCTGAAAGTGAAGAAAGAGAATGTCTCTGTGAAAACATTAGATGTGCTTCCCGCAGCCCCGCTCTGTGACGAAGCCGCATGTTTATTTGCATGTAAAGCAGGAGAATGATCTGATTGCTCAGGACAGATATTAAGGCCAGCTGTGAATGGTCGTTGTTCCTCTGACCTATTTACGTCTGAATCAGCCTGAAGGCTTTTTCAATAACAGGCCTGAACAGGACCTAACTTTCAGCTTAATGTGAGCCGGTTACTGGCTGAGGGGGGATAAAAAAAGGGTTTCTAGCTGTAGTTGTGAGCAGAATTTACATTTAAATTAAGATAAACTAGCTGTTGTGTCCTTTGCTGCTTCGTCCTGCTCTTCAGACAATATCGACCCTGACCAGAATTATGCAGCAGTTTCCCCAAATAAACAACTATTTCTTTTTGAACTTCTCTGAGCTTGCAAAAATAACCACCTACTCAAATAACCATAAAGAAAATCTTCAAAAATTGAAAGTTAAGACTAACCTGGGGGACACAAAAAATAAAAAATCAAATTTAGAAAATACAGGCTTTTTTTATAACTAAGCTGGAGTTGGGTTAGAAAAGAAATCCTGGAAAATCTCATCCATCATCTGCATGGTGGCCTTTAGAAATTCACCCGCTTTAGTGAATCTGGTCCTTGAAGTGGCTGAACTCGCACCAGGTGACATTCAGTTTATTAATGTGTTCAAACATGAGTGTGACCACCCTCATCCCGCCTGCTCGGCCTCTCTGAAAGAAACCAACACAGGTTGTGAGATTGATTTTTTTTCTATCAGCAGTCAGTCCTCCTGGAGAGCCTCTCCACCCGGCTGAAGCTTTTACTTGTCGGACTCCTGCTGTGGTCTGTGTCACTCTGAGCTGCGGCGTGATCACTTCATAAGCAGTCAGGACCACAGGCGGTTCATCCACACAACATGATGTAATGCTCAGTATCTAATCATAACGTTTCAATAAGGAGGATCGTTCCTTTGGAATTATCTTTTCTCTTTATCTCGTTTTTGGTCTGTAACAAGCTGAATTTTGTGCTTGTTTTCCCTCCCTTTTTGTTTCCACCTTTCTTCCAGTCTGCGTTCGCTGCTGGCTTCTGTACGAACAGCGAGTCTGTTGTCACACCAACTGATGCTCAGCGTTGCATCATGAACGGTTCATCTCCAGAGTTTTGCAAAGCCTTTGTGAAGCAGAACAAAACAGACAAATCTCCTCTCTCATAAGGAATACATAATTGATGTCGTATTTGTGTTTTAAACTCGTGTTGAATAAATGATGCTGTGTCGTAAAGACTTCATGCAGCAGAGAGGACCGCTCCAGCAGCAGCTCACGGGGGCGTTTAAACTGACCCCTCTGCACAACCAAAATGTTTCCCCCCCAAAATACTCTCCTGCTGTGACGTTGACCAACAAAACGTGAAGATTTTCCAACAAATCAGTCCTCAGATCAATCTGGGCACATTCTGTCAGCCAGTTTAGAAAAGGATCTGATTTCTCTGTGCAGGTAAAAGCTTTAATACCAGCATCCCTTCTCGCCCAGCTTATTTAATCCTCAAAAGGATCTTTAATGAATTAAACTCAAATTGTTTGGAGAAAAATGAATCCAAGCTGTTGACTGCATGTCTAAGTCCTGGGGAGTGCGTCATCATGCTGCTTCCTTATTATGCATGCGCGCTCCACATTTCTTTGAGTTCAGCGTCAAACTCAAAGTGCGCCTCCCTGAGTTCTGTGACAAAAGGGAACATGAATGCATGAAAAAGCGCTCAGGTTAAGCTCAGTTCAACAGGTAGCGACAATTATGAAAACTAAAGAGATACAAATTAAGGCCGTGAGCAAAAGAAGAAAAACTGAAAGAGCAAATTACCTGTCTGCAGTTTGCTAAAAATGTTCCAGAGTGTGCAGTTTCAAAATGTTTCCTTTAATAGCTCCCAGGTCTCATACAGAAATGGGTAAAATTGCATTCCAGACATATGTGTAAAATTGCCTCCCTTTCATTCATTACATATTTTATCATTTTTAAAGGTTAAAAACATTTTTTAGCATTTAACGACAATTCCTCTGTTGAATTCTTGATAGTTTTGTATTTCTAAGCTTTGTGTTTTCCAGTCTTTGTATTTATGCATGAATATTTTTGCTGCTCAGTTTCAGCAAGAGTCCTGGCCAGAATAGATATTTTACCTCAATGGGACGTTCTTAGTTATAATAACTGAATGAAGCAGTCATAAAGAATCCAATCCTTCCAATCCTGGGATTCTCAAACCAAAGATAAGACGTTATGGCATCCATTACCTTCATGTTTCTGTTTGGAGGTTTTAGTAGATAGTCGGTTTCCTCCATCATGATTCCTGAATGGCAGAAAATTTCCCCACCAAGACCTCTGATGCCCTTCAGCTTACAGAGGTCACATCCACCGATGAGCACAGGACAACTAAGTGAATGAAATTTTAATGAGTTAAAATGAGAAATCTGTCCTCCCTTCCAATTATCCTTTTTCTCTGGTTGACATTTTTATTATCTTTCATGGTTATTTTGGCCCTGAGGCAACATTAATAACTGACCTGTATTAGCCGAACAGGCTGTTCATTTCCCGTTTTTGGCCAACTTGGTGATTCTTCTCCATCTGAGTCAGACACCACACCAGAGCTGGTACTGAAACTGGTTCTTACATGGTGATACAAAAACTGAACAGACAGGCGGTACTATTTTCCACAGAGCCAGTTCAGAGCCACATCACTGCATCAGTGAAGACATCTTTTCACAGTGAAATCTTATATTCTTCCTTTGAAGCTACTTGCACCCTGAACTTCTATTTTACAAGTGCCTACGAAGGATGAGCTGATCCTAGAGTATAGTCAACCATCTGCATTCGCAGAGGTTAGGAACTACAGGCGGCCTTGCATAGCTAAAATCTGCAAATAGTTGAGATCCAATTGTAAAAAAAATACTTAGAACAGACTATGTTATTAGATCAAACATCAAATATGCTTTCATGAGCCCTGGAAAGTGCTTTACCATGACAGCAGAAGCTAGTATCTACAGTCATTTCTGTTCTTGGGAGAAAGGCCATTCTATGCCAAGGGAAATGAACGGTGCTACCACCTGTTTAACACATGCCTAGTGATGGCACTTGTTTGATTTCATTAAACAAACAAACACAAAAACTGAACACGCTGAACTGAAGAATCTTGTGATTGTGGATCATACTGTAGGCCAAAGCGTTTCACTTAAAAAATCTCATTTGTGAAGAAACACCATAAACGTCTCATTTTCATTTTTAACAGCTTCAATGTGCTCTACAATTAAAAGTTGTTCTCCTGAATAGGTATGTCTTTTACTTTATGACCCAGGTAAGGAAATGGACCATAAAAAATCTCCGAAAGGCTGAAATATTTTTTATTGAGTCTCTGTGTTCTGCCTTGTGTGGAGAAGTCAGGGTTAATAAACTTCACCCAGGTTCCTGTCTGACTTTTTCTTGCTCTTACTGCCAGTAGGGAGAAACTGCAAGTTCTTATTTTTGATTTTATTTTATTTTTTATCTGTCTATTCTTACTGATGCTGTAACAAACAGAATACTCTAAAAAAAAAAAACAACAGACCAGCGCTGAGGTTCAGCCTGTGCAGAACGAATTATGAGATTTCTATTTCATTCCGAGTATGGCTCCTCATATTTCAACAACAAAATGAAAGAAAAATATTATACAAACAAGGAGCCTCCGTAGCGAAATTAAAACACATAGAGGCAACAAAAAAACAAAACACTGCAATATCTCTGTGGCATGTTGTTGCCTGAATGATTACATTCAATGTTTGCCTCTACTTCTAAGCCTTTTTGGAAGAGTGTAGAGAGAAATAACAATCCCTACCTCCTGTCAGCCTGAGCTCTCTGCCACCTCTTCTCCTCCACTGTTGTTGGTTTTCCATCTACCCTTCCTCCCTAACGTCTTGTTTTTCTATACTCTGCACCAGTGGAGGATGAAACGACATAAAGAGAGGGCATAGGTGTTGTTTAGAGGAGAGGTTTAATGAGACTGGGGCAACAAGAGAACAAACTGTAAGCACATGAGCGGACAAACTCGTAGACATGAAATGGAGAGAAACAGACAGTAGCAAACAGCATTTGGTCTCTCTGTTGAATACTTGTTTCATTAAACGTCTTTCTACTTCACACCAGAAACTCACTGAAGACGATCTCTGTATGTTTCATGAAGATTGTGCCTGATGTGCCGGTCGTTTTGTTGACGTGAACGTGTTTGCGTATAGTTTGTAGATTGGGTTTGTGTGTGCTAGCAAGTTTGCACCTGTTTTTGCACGTGCAAAACCTTTTCAAATTCAGGCCCTATGTCACACAGCTCATAGAATCTCAAAGTGGTTTTCTTGGACATGGCATTGAATTCGTACTCGGCGGGGTTCATCAACAGCCACCAGATCTCAAGCCAATGAAGAATCCGTTCTGTTGTGTTTCCCAACAGAAAATGCTCGTCATGGATGTAATGCAGACGCCTTTATTGAAGCATTATCAAGACAAGTTAAAAGAGGGGTCCAACGAGTGTAAAGGCTTTCCTACCAACATGGCATCTGAGTGTGTGTCAAGTCAAATGGCCCTTTACATATGATGAAGCTGTGCGATCCTGAGGTGAAGTATTAAGAGGAATTAAGATTCAACTCTGGCAGGGCAAGTGTTTGTCTTTGTCCAAACAGGAAGGATCTCAACAACATCAATAGTCCGTAAATCAGTTTTAAAATTAACAGACTTTAATGCTGATGAATAGTAGTTGGAAGTTAACTTTACAAAGCAAAATCTCACACAACTTAAAGATGTATTTTAGATTCATTGGCATTGTAAACTGCCTCTGTGGGGTCTAGACCACCTCTTACCCATCGATTGGACACATTTAGTATGCATGCCTATAGATAACAGGCAACGAATGGTAGATAGATTTTCTGTGCAATCAAAACGGATACTAAAAGCTTATGTTGATCAAATGCAAGTGTTTTTGAACAAACGGCAATAATGGCCGCTTTCAGATGAAAAATGTGCCAATGTTGTTCCACGGGAACCCTCCTTGTGCCCCCTAAATCTTAGATCCAATTTTAGGAACTCCACCAGCAGACAGTACAACTCTTGTCCTGGAGGACGGCTGAGCAGGCGGATGCCTCAGCTACCCTCAGTCACCCTGCTCTCATCCTGCCGCCCTGCTGCTTCCACCTCCAGCGGCGCTGCACTCAGCTGAGTGTGCCGTGGTAATTAGAGGGTCTTATTTCTGCTGGTGGCTGTCAACTCCTGCTGAACTGCAGTGAGCCCCAACCTCCACCCAACAAAAAAACACACAAACAGCCAGAGGCTCTGTAGTAATAATTACATGTAATTAAACTTGGTTGCTTCTGTTGTGACTGCATATTAAACGGAGGGGAGGAGGGGGAGGGGACAACAAATAAACGCAATAGCACTTAACACTGATTATCTAAACCCATTTTGGATCAACTCCATTCATCCGCACATTAACATGCAGAGGCTTTTAGCTTGAAAATCTGCAGAATATGCAGAAACACAGAGTGTGACGAGCCGCCTGGAGGTGAGCCCAGCTTGCGAAGTCGCGTTCCGCAGCGTCCGTATGGGAGGTTCCTCTGAGGACAGACATCCTGACACCGCACAGCAGATTGTATCAAACGCACAGCCACAGGACGCAGAAGCAGGTCTGGCCCTTCACTCCGAGATATTTTAAAGGACTGCGGCTCTTATTTTAAAAACTTAATGTAGAGGTAAAAGATGAGCAGAAGGCTGAAAATGACTGCCTCACAGAGGGAGGGATTTACTGTGTGCAGAGTAAAAAGGGTTGTGATGGAACCTCTGTTTTTGAATCATTTTCGCTTCCTCTGACCGTCTTCGCCCACTTTTCTTTGTCCAAGAACACAAGGTCTTTTAGGCCGTTTTGTTCCCCCTTATACACTTCAAAGGGTGACAACTGCTTAAAAGGCCTATTTATTTTCTGCTGTAAGTCAGACTCCTGCCACAAATCTGCCAGCAGCTCGAGAAAGCAGGCACGCCGGTAATTCTTTGGAGAGAAGGTGAACCAGGTTTTTTTTTTCTTCTTTTTTTTAAAGCTGTTATATTACTGTTTGAACAGTGAAATGCCTTCTGCCCTGCTGGGAGTAGAGTAAACTTTCTGCTCCAAGCCAATAAAGGCTGTGTTTATACATCCTGAATTTGGAAAGAGCTGCTTCTGATTTCATTCATAAAACTTACAAACAAGCAATCAAAGTACGCATTAAATCTGATATTTTTATGCATCAGCTGCTAAGAAACGCCGCCTAGTCCCAACAGGAGACAAAACGTGATGCCGCCGGTACAGCAGTTGACAAAAACTGGTCAAGATTTTGGAATGGCCTAGTCAAAACCCTAAACTCAAAGATGTCATAGACCGTGTAAAAAGTGGCTCTCTTAGATCTTATCAAACCACAAGACAGCTGTGATCATTTTAGCTGTGATAAAACTGACTTGTCAATGAAGTCAGAGTAAATAAATGTTTTAAGCACATCCTCCGTCCTTCGCAGAGTTACAGTGACAGACTGCAAGGGGAAGTGGAGAAAATGTGTGCAGGGAACAGGTAGATTTCTACAAATGATTACAAAGTGGATTTTTTAAAATTGATTTCTGGTGGGGGGAGATGTTAGACACTGGGAATCAAATGCTTGTTAGGTTTGAGATTAGTGAGAGGTTGCAAACTCTGAAGTCAAGACAAAATGGCTTCTTCGATGGAGGTCCGAAGGGCAGAAATGAACAAGAATGTGTTTGAACTGTGATCAATAGGAGTCGGGGAGAAACATGAACTTTAAACGAGAGGAGAAACGAATCGTGGACCGATCTTAAACAAGACTTTGCATCAGACAGCCGAGCACGTCGGAGCAGCTTTTTTTTTTTTTTTGCAATCGGTTCAGGTGGACAGGATTGTTCCAGGCTGAAAGGAAGAAACAATCCAGGATGTATTTAATCCTGAATTCATTCTCAGTTCTTTAAAAAAAAAAAATCTGCGGGGTTATGAGGAGCAGAGCGCATGCTGGTTACATAACATCTTCATTCATCAGCTTTGGTTCATACAATAAATCCAATCAAAGTTCTCATGTAAGATGAATGGAGACACCGTGTCCCAAACAGGCACAAATAATAACTCCTAATTTCATTCAGACTGAATGAATATTTGATAAATTATTGTTTCAAAGAACAAAAGCTCCCTAATTTGGAAGCTGCTGACTATTTAAAGACTTATTAAAAAGATATTCAGGTGCAAAATTACCTTCACTTGTTGCAAAAATTTTTTTTTTTTTATGCTTGCGCTCAAGCTTACCTCTTGGTTGTCCGGGGCTCCTCAGGGGAATGTTCAGCTCTTAGGCATTCAGACTCAGCACATTATACAGAAATGCTCACTTGTTTACTACATGCCCAATTCAGAAGTGAGCACTTAAAGTCGGATGTGTCCCCACTCTTTTCTTTTAGCCCCAGCAGGAGAAAGTGTTAATAACGTCCAGTGGGACAGCGAGGGTTTTGATCATGTCAAGTTAAATTTGTACACAAGCAGAGTGAAACAGCACACCCAGCAGAGCCTGCTGAGACACAGCAAAAAAAAAAAAACGAAAAAAAAAAAACCTGATGACAGCAGCAGAAAGCATCCCAGCCTGACTCACAGTATGACCC
This sequence comes from Xiphophorus couchianus, assembly GCF_001444195.1. Classification (NCBI taxonomy): domain Eukaryota; kingdom Metazoa; phylum Chordata; class Actinopteri; order Cyprinodontiformes; family Poeciliidae; genus Xiphophorus; species Xiphophorus couchianus. The sequence continues at coordinate 12,565,936 of NC_040237.1, read as the reverse complement.
ATCACCTCTTCTCTTTTTATTTTATTCCTCCTGCTCCGACTCCCTGAGATACCTTCATTTTTGCTATTGTCTTCTGTTTCCCTGTCTTATTTTCAGTCCTCTAATCCTTTCTCACTATTTGACACCAAGAAAAATCCACAATGGAACAACAAATACTGGAAAAAAGGCTCAGAGTAGGAGAACGAGTGGTACATAATCTAAATAGTCCAACAAATCAAAAACGGCTCATTTGTAACACTGCGATTAACGTGTGATAGTTAAGTAGCAACTAAAAGCGTATCGAAAATTTGACATTTCCAAGAGACAAAAAGATATCTAAGAATTTAAACAGAGCAAAGTGAATGTTAACAGTGCTACTCTTTTGACTGCTCTGATCATATTTGAAGAGACTGAGCTCCAAAAGCTGACACTCATGGTTTGATTTTGCTCTGAAGATGTTCTGGATGAAAGCTATAAAAAAGTGATAAGAAGAAACTGCTATATGAGAGATTTGGGAAACAAAGGACCATCAATGCGAATGCGCTCTACTTTAAGGAACATTTTTCGGAAGAACTGCTGGAAATTCTGCATTCATCCATAGATGTAAATCTTTGATCCGTGTGTAAAGCGGTGTGAAACTTTCTCTTCATTTGTCGAGAATGATTTGATTTTCATGTGGATTCTGGAGCTGAATTACTTACTGATTGGCACAACCTGAACTGTTTCAATCGAAGACTTAATCAGCCAGCGCAGGAATGGAAATAAAGGGAAGCAGGGTAAGAAATGAAGCAAACACAGAGCGGCTCACGCATCTTTAATCAATGTTTGACCAGTGGTGTGGCGTGTGGTTCCTGACTGGTCAGGCACTGACTCTTCTGGAGTCTGACTTAAAACTACAAAACACACAATAGAGGATACTATATTTGCATTTTTATCTTAATTGAAACATTTCGTTTTAAAGGTTTTTCTGTTTTAATCAACTGCATTCTCTACAATAATATGATGGCAAGAAAAATAAAGTCCAATTAGTTTTATCTTTTTCTCTGGTTGATCTCTCTCTCTCTCTATCAAAAATGAAAATCATTTATAATCTTACCTTCATTTGCATATGAAGTTCATGCACCTATTCCATTTCCATAATTATCTCTAACACTCTGTTGTTAAAAACAGAGTCCTTGTTGGTCACTAATTTCCCTTTCCTTTCATTTTTAAAAGTCTGGCAGCTTTATTGAAAAATGATTAAGAAGAAAAGTCATCCTGAATCGGTTCCATTCTGAATGCATGTTATTGTCACAATCTCTGATTGATTTCTGTCTTTTCAATGAATAGAAGAAGGGCCCCTGTTGCCTTTTGTTTCTATGAGGTTCAATACTGCCCCCTATGAGAGCGGAACTGTACTTTCAGCCTCACCATGAACATTTTTACAGCTTAATTATGACCAATCAGAAGGACTAAATATGTGATTCACATTCATGAGATATATTAGCCTGTGGAACGTTAACATGTGTATCACATGTGTAACCAAACATGTATACTGGATATGTAAACAAAAAGATAGGGAAGTTATTGCTTCCTTATTGTGTGCGACACAGCGCCACCACAGGTGAGATACAGATCAGCCTTTCTCTATACTTCTTCCATCTTTTTCAACAGGCTGTACATAAATTCAACAGTATTGACCATAATGTCAAAATCATCCAAAACATAAAAATAAAAAATTCACATTTCTAGAACACTGAAGTGGACAAGCTGCTTTTCTCTTATTGTTAAAACCCATTTTAGTCGTCATGAAAACAGGTGACTGCACACCAGTGTTTGACAAAACTACCAGCCAGCCAAAGCATCACAGTTTTCTTTATTTCAATCCATTTCACTATCTTTGAAAAAAAAAAAAAAACAGAGCAAAGTAGGGAGTAAACAGTGACTCATCTTGCTGCTGTGATACTTTCCCTCATTGGAGAATAAATTAATAATTATAAAACTTCTGCTGTGTTCATGGAAATAGCTTAATATTTGTCCAGTCCAATAGAAATTCTCCCTTTTTTTCTCTTTCTATTTTTCTTAAATGCTTGTCCAACTATTTTGTAAGACCAAAATACCTTTTGCAATGATTTAGATTCAAAATGCTGCTTTGAATGCAATTCTACTGCAATTACATAATCTTGCATTGAAATCCATTTAAAATGTCATTTTTTATTAGCGTCCACATGGTGAATATATTGTTTTATATATCATCCAAGAATCTGGATCTGCCTTCCTCTGACTTTCAGATCAGCAGACTCAGCGTCTTACTTTAAAGGTCAGCTAAAACTTATCTTTTTTTTTTTTTTTTTTAAATTTTTTTTTATTAGGTTTTAACATCAAAATACAAAATGTACAAAAATATAGGAACAAGATATGTAAACTTTTTTTCTATAACAGAACCGAACATAAGTCGTACAGAACACATGGATAAGCCTTCCCAAATAAAATCCAGAGGAGTAAGAAAAGAAAACAAGAAAAAACAAAAAGTAGATATGTTAGAAGAAGAAATAAAAAAGACATTAGTCTTGTGTGCAAAGTACAATGATATAAATATAGGTCTTAATAGTGAAAGAAAAAAAAAAAAAAAAAAAAAAAAAAAGGGGGGGGGGGGAAGGATTTAAGAAAAAGGTACATCAATGGGTATTAATGACAAAATAAATAATTTGATAAATAATATGATAATGTAAATAAAAAGGTCAGGCAAAAGCTAAATTTAGTTGGGCACCGTACGGGACGGCAATGTCTGAACAAAATCAAAAAACGGCTGCCAAATCTTTAAAAATTTAGTTGTGGAACCTCGTAGGGTAAATTTAATCTTATCAAGTTTACTAAAGTGTAAAGCATCTTTAATCCAGATTTCAAATGAGGGAGGTAAAGCTGATTTCCAGCACAGCAATATTCTACGCCTCGCCAACAAAGTGAGAAATGAAACCAGATCAGCCTCAAGTCTTGACAAAGAAACCGTCTCAGAAAGTACACCAAACAATGCAGTTAGTGGATCAGGCTGGATGGACATATGAGCTACTTCAGACAAGGCTGCAAAAATGTTTGTCCAATATTGCTTTAGTGATGGGCATGACCAAAACATATGGATCAGTGAGGCAGGTGTTTGATGGCAACGATCGCATTCCGGACTAACGTTTGGGTATATTTTAGAAAGCCTGGCCTTAGTCCAGTGAGTGCGATGCAGGACCTTACACTGAATTAGTCCATGTCTGGCACACAGTGACGAACCATGAACACGGTAAAGAATTCTATCCCACAAGTCATCTGGAAACAGAAAACCCAAGTCCTCTTCCCATGCCGCTTTGATTGAGAGAATTGGGGACTCACGAAGACAGCACAATCTCTCATACAAACATGAAATAGGACCCTTTTTCGGTGGGGAAGGTGACAGAAGATTATCCAAATCATTAACAGGAGGTTTAGAGGGAAAGAGAGAAGTTTTTTCCTTAACATAATTTCGGACCTGTAGGTAACGAAAAAAGTGGCTCTTTGGGAGGTCGAATTTTGCAGAAAGCTGATCAAAGGAGACAAATGTACCCTCCTCATAGAGGTCACTAAAGCTTTTGATACCATGAGAGAACCAAACGGAGAAAGCATTATCGATCATAGAGGGCCGGAATAAAGGGTTCTTGAAGATAGGAGATTGTAAAGAAAAAAAGTTTAATTTAAAATAGCGGCGGAACTGAAACCAAATTTTCAGAGTCACTCTCACCATTTTGTTGTTCGGAATTTCAGCTCCTGATAGCAATTTGGGAGCATAAACTAAAGCAGACAAAGACGATCGTATACAGGATGAGGCTTCCAAATCCAGCCAAGCCGGGGCACTGTCCAAATCATTTGCCTTTAACCAATAATTAAGAATTCTAATATTGGATGCCCAATAATAAAACATAAAGTCCGGCCATGCCATTCCACCCACACTTTTTGGTCTCCTAAGATATGATTTACGAATTCTAGAGGGTTTATGATCCCAAATAAATCCAGTGATGATTTGGTCCAGTTTGCTAAAAAAAGAAACGGGGATAAAAACAGGGACACACTGAAAGAGAAAAGAAAACTTGGGAAGCACGTTCATTTTAATCGTATTAATTCTCCCAGCAACGGATAAATGAAGCAAAGACCATCTATCTAGGTCTTGTTTGACCTTGTCCACCAACGGCTCAAAGTTAAATTTAAAAAGGTCGCAAAATTTACATTTGACCTTAACACCTAAATATGTAAAACCATCAAGGGCAACCCTAAATGGGAGAGAAGCAAGTGAATATTTTCGAGCCACCGAATTTAATGGAAAAATTTCACTTTTACCAAGGTTTAGTTTATAGCCAGAGACGCGGCTAAATTGATCAAGAGTTGAAAGTACAATAGGGACTGAAGAGGCTGGTTTAGAAATATAGAGAAGCAAGTCGTCGGCGTACAAGGAAAGTCGTTGTTCAATGCCTGATCTTGTGACCCCACTTAAATGTGTATTGGATCTAAGTGAGATGGCCAATGGCTCTATAGCTATTGCAAAAAGTAATGGGGACATGGGGCACCCCTGTCTAGTGCCTCTGAAAAGAGGAAAGTATTTAGAGTAAATGGAATTTGTTTTGACAGAGGCAAGTGGGGAAGTGTATAAGAGCTTTATCCATGAAACAAACTTATTACCAAATCCAAAACGTTGAAGTACATAAAAAAGGTAACCCCACTCCACCCTGTCAAACGCCTTCTCCGCATCCAGACTAATCACAAATTCAGCTTCACAAGAATCTGTGGGGTTATAGAGCACATTAAATAGCCGTCTAACATTGGAGAAGGCATATCTCCCCTTAATAAATCCAGTCTGGTCAGGACTGATCAAAGATGGCAAGACAGTTTCTAAACGGAGGGCTAAAAGTTTGGCGAGAATTTTATAGTCTACATTTAAAAGAGAAATTGGGCGATAGGAGCCACAAGATAAAGGATCTTTATCCTTCTTCAGGATCAAAGAAATAGAAGCCTGTAACAAGGATGCTGGGAGAGTTCCAGTTTCAAATGAGTGCCTAAACATGTTCAGTAGGAGGGGAGCCAATTTAAGACTGAACTTTTTATAAAATTCGACAGGAAATCCATCCTGTCCTGGGCATTTTGAACTTTGCATATTATTAAGAGCACGTAGAACTTCTTCTACAGCCAAGGGCTCTTCCATTTTAAGACTATAAGTTCGGTCTAGTACAGGAAAAACAAGGTTATCACAGAAAGAGTCCAGAGACAAAATATCAAATGGACATTCAGACACGTATAATGACGAATAAAATTCTTGGAACTGGTTATTAATCATTTGTGGATCCGAAGAAATGCCATTGTGAGTTTGGATCTGTGGGATAAAATGTGTTGCTGACGCGTTACGAAGTTGGTGAGAAAGTAGTTTACTGGCCTTGTCACCATATTCATATTGGGCATGCTGCGACTTCAAAAGCATCTCCTCCACTTGTACCGATGCCAATCGGTCAAACTCTGCCTGTAAAGACAACCTAACATTGTATGCCTCGGGTGAGGGGGAAGCTGCGTATAGTTCATCCAACTGCAGAATTCGAGTTGTAAGTTCTGACAACTTTGCCTTTCTCTGTTTAGTTTCGAAACTACTGTAGGATATAATCTGTCCTCGTATAAAAGCCTTAAAAGTCTCCCACAAGAGAGAGGGTTATGTACCTGGAGTATCATTTGTGGCAATGAAGAAGTCTATTTTTGAAGTAACAAAGGCAACAAACTTATCATCAGACAACAGACGTGTGTTCAAGCGCCAAGGAACAACAGAAGGAGAGCCACCTCCCATCACCAGGTCCAATGTCACAGGAGCATGATCTGAAATTACAATGGCATTGTGAGAACAAGATCGGATATGCGGTATCAGTCGGCTGTCCAAAAGAATGTAATCAATACGAGTGTATGTATGGTGAACTGGGGAGAAAAATGTATATTCTTTACGAGTAGGATTAAGAAAGCGCCAGGCATCAATAACTGAGAATTCTTTAAGAAAATTATTAACAACTTTGGAAGAATGTGATTGTCTGTTAACAGTATTTGATGACCGATCCAAAGGGCCCAGCCAACAGTTCAAATCGCCAGCCAAGATAAGAAAATGTGAAGATAAATCTGGAATTTTGGTAAAAAAGGAACTAAAAAAATTATAATCGTCCCAATTCGGTGCGTACACATTAGCCAAAACTAATTTTGTATTAAAGATGCTCCCACAAACAATAATGTATCTACCATTAGGATCAGTAATAATGTTAGAAGACACAAATGGTACTGATTTGTGAATTAAAATAGCAGCACCTCGAGATTTACCTTGAAAAGTTGAATGATACATTTGGCCAACCCAGCCCTTCCGGAGTCTAGAATGATCTGAAATTTTCAAGTGGGTTTCTTGTAAAAACACAATTTGAGCACCCAAATGCTGTAAATGATGGAGCACTTTACTCCTTTTAATGGGTTGATTTAAACCCTTACAATTCCAGCTACAAAACTTGAAAACCCGACCCTTTAGTAAATTATCACAATTAGATTGTGACATCCATCAATCTGTGTAAAGAATGACCCATTGATAGCACTTAAAGACCAAATAACATGTGAAAAACAGTACGACAAAACAAGAACGTTAGAACTTACCCCTGATTGCTGAAGCATCTTCCCAAACAAGATGCGCGCATACCCCCTTTTGCTAACTACTAAATACCTCTCCCCAAGCATCCACGGACCCAGTAGAACTCAAGCTCCCACCAGTGCAAAGCAGGAACAAAAAAAAAAGTGGATCAAATGATATTATCTAATTAAGTGTATAAATAGATATGCATCTACATACCTACACACACACAGAAATATAAATAAACAAATAAAGTATATATAGGAAATAAATCAGTAGTAAGGATAGAAAAACTAAAAAGGTATTTGAAAGAAAAAAAATGAGATTTAATAGAATATAAATAATATAATAATATAGTAATATTTATAAAATAAAATAAATTTTAAAAATTAAACAAAAATAAATAAAACATAAATAAGATAAGTAAGTGATTAGAATTAAATATGTAAGAAAAAAAAAAAAAAAAATTAACAAAATCTGGTACTAAAAGCACCCCCTACATTTTGTGAAATCACAAAAAAAAAAAAAAAAAAAAAAAAAAAACCTTCAGTTAGGTTACCATTTCACAAATATAAATCAGAAATAACGAACATCAGCCTCAAACCAAGTCAAAGTTATTAGTCAGAAGGAGCACCACCTCCCAGTTTCTTAATAAAGTCTGTGGCAGCTTCAGGGTCGGAAAACTTGCGCACAACTCCATTTGGCAGTGTGATTCTTAACTCAGCAGGGTAGAACAGACCAAACTTAACGCCAGGGCACGAGTGTAGGAGACGTTTGGCATTCCCAAATTGTGAGCGTTTTTTGGCCACTGATGACGTAAAGTCTGGAAAGATAAAAATTTTCCTGCCCTGATAGAGAAGAGGTGCAGCAGCTCCTGCCCGGCGCAGAATCAGTTCCTTCACATGAAAATAATGCACTCTGATGATAATTGGTCGAGGTGGAGCTCCTTCTTTAGGTTTTTCCCTGCTAGATCTGTGAGCTCGGTCCAGAAGCGGCACATCCTCCAATCCCAAAAGGTCACGCAGAAGCTGTGAGATGAATTCTCTAGAATTGGGCAGTTCCAGTCCTTCAGCCAGCCCGATGAGACGAATATTATTACGCCTTGACCTTCCCTCCAGATCCTCACATTTAGCCTGTAGTTGTTTAACTTCCCCTGCTAAAACAGATACAGAGGTCTGCAGGGAGGACAAATCATCACTGCAAGAGGTAGCAGAGACCTCAAGCTCTTTGATTGTGGCTCCCTGAGTTTCAACAAGAGACTGGATGGAGTTTATATTAGCATTAAGCTCAGCCTTCACGGATTTAATTTCTGACCTTAATGTGAGAGTAAGAGAGTCGATCCTCTTGTCAAAAGTATCACAAATGTCTTGCTTCAGACCTTGCAGTGCTTTGATAAATGTTGCCTCACTGAGCGGTGTATCTGATCCACGCTCGTCGCTCCCCAGCGGCGTCTCATCCATCCGGAGCGCGCCCGATCCAGAGCCCGTCTTAGCGGCAGTACGTCTCTGACGAGGTCCCTTAGTTTCCCTCTTGTCCATTTTACAAGAGTCGCAGTACTTTAAAACAGAAAATGGTCCCAAACAGTGCCGAAGAAAGTTGGCGTAAACGATGACGTCACAGTTCAGCGACACGAGCGAGCGCAACCAATAATTAGCTTTAGCACAATGGACCATCCAAGGACGGAAACCACTCTTTTATGCTCACCCGTGCCCGCAGTAATATCAGTCCTAGTACCACCGTGCAGGGGACAAGGGATCAACCCAAAAACGACAAACCAGTCCGTTTCGGGCCCGGGCCGGGCGCTATGTAGCTAGTGCACGCTGGCTAGGTTCGAGGCGACGACCGCGGCCTGTTACAAAAAGTTATTAAAACAAACGACTTATCGACCAAAAAAGGTGTCAAATGAACCAGGGATTAGAAGCGCACCATTATATACATATGCGAGGCTGATTTATAAATAGGGGTGTGCTTTAAAATAAATGTTTTGTCCCTGCTTTTGCGGAGCCTCGAGAAGCACGTCTTCACTCCATGGTGTTCCTCCGCGTCCCAAAACTTATCTTTTTAAATCAGATTTTTTTTTTGTATATATGTTTTTCTGTTTGTTGAAGCTCTTTGGGATTTTTATCTTGAAGGGTGCTTTGGTTTCATAAACTGCAAATATAGCAATTTGCATGAATTGGATGGGGGAAATCAGTCTTTCCAATAAAAAGAAAAAAATAATCACAAGAAAAACTCCAGCTAATTTTGGTGCTTATTCTTAGAAAAAAAACTAAACATTGCTATAACTGGGATTAAATGGCAATAAATTTTCTTTTCTTTAAATAATGAAAATATTTTGTATAAAGTTACTTCAAAATTCCCTCCTCCTGCTTCTGTTCCACTCGTCAAAAATAACTTTTAGGTGTAAGCAGCGTCTGAAGTGTTTTGACTCCGAGATCATTGAATCAGCTTTCTGTCTATTATTTTCTGCTCTCAGGCGTTAGGGTATCAAAACTACAATTAAAGGAGAAAAGCCTTTATCAACAGCTCTTTGGCAATCAGCATGCAATCACTTTGCTTGTTGAAAATGACAAAAAGAGCAACTTCTGCATCGGCTTAAAGAAGAGAATTGATGAGAAATAACAAAAAGCTGCAGCTGCCTTCTACTGAGAAAAAAAAAAAAAAAAAAAAAAGACGTCGGCATTCTGCAGAAAAGCAGCAGAAATTACAAAGACGATACCAGTCCAGGTACTTGAAGACAGTTGTTTGTGTATTAACTAAACTATTTTTCCAAGTTGCTGCGATTAAACTCTGTTGACTCAGAGAAACATGATGCTCTGGGCCTTCGCTACGGATTAAAGACCTCCATGTCATGCAGCAATTGATAGAACCATGAGATGCCGTACCATGACACCAGAAGACTAACCCTCCTGTTATGTTCGTTTCTAGGGTACAGCAAAAATGTTCGTGGGTCAATTTGACCCGGGGAGTGTTTAATCATGCTATAGTGTCAGAAACCAAAAAATTCCTCCAAAACATTTTTGTATCTGATTATTAACTCCAATACTAACCATTTCAATCAATATTTGTGCAATGGTGTTTTTTATTTCTCAGAAATTAAGGATCAATGATGACAACCTACTCATTTACTCATTTGGACAAAAAAAAAAAAGGAATTTACATTTTTTATGTCCACTGAAAAAAACCTATACAAAAAAAAAACTATAATTTCCTTTAAGTTGATCTTTGGTAATTTTTTTTATATTACACTTTTTATTTTCAATGGGTGATCTTTATAATTGAATTTGAGACACACATACTGTTCTGGGTCAAACTGACTATAAAAAAGTTGTGATAAGCAAAGAGTTAAAAATCAGTTCAGCTCAACTTCCAACTGCAATCATCACTTCACCTTGTCTGACAGAAACATGTCTCCTTAGCTTGGTGGTGGTGGTGGGGGATTCCCAGTTCATGTCAGTATTTAAGTTCTTACTCTGAGTGTTCAGGCTTGTGTCTGAAAAGCGTGACTCAGCCGATCTCTGCCGAGGACGCATGGGAAAAAATAAGCTGCACAGTGGATGTCTGTGCTCTCCTGAGCAACATGACAGATGGATCATGACAAAGGAGAGCAGGAGAAAAGAGAGGGAAGGTGGAGTGGGCAACAGCTAGAGCGAGTATAACACGACGAGGCACAAAGTGGGCGAATTCGGTTAAGAAAAAAAGGGAATGTGTTTGTGGGGGGGTGGATGAAAGGAGGCTGATATAAGAAGTGAGACAGAGATGGATGGTTGAGCCATTCGGCTTGAAAAATATGAAAAAAACCTCGGCTGAAATAAACACAAAGGACAGGAAGAAATTGTTAAAAAAAAAAAATTCATAACGCAGAATATCACGAAACCTCAACGTCAGGATCTGAATCTTGTTGTTTGAAAAATAGATCATCTTTGTGCATTTACTCAGGTTATCTGCAACGTTTTAATCATTTTAAGAGTAGCAAAAAAAAGTAACTCTGCATGTGGTTTAAGTTAGGGTTGACACAAGCAACCTGTGTCAGAATGTGCTGGAACCTGGAGGACAGAATGAATAAAGTCACGGAAAGAATTGGATTTGCTTCATGAAACAGTCCTCGGCAGTCGATTTTCGAACAACACAGCGCCTCTGGACTCTGGCTGCTGCACAGGTGTGTGCTCACAGCTTGTTCCTGAAAGATGATTTGATATTTTGTCCTGTGCGTCACCGCCCTGGGCACCGCGTTGTTTCTCCTCGGCTCTCTGGTCCGATATCAGATTAGCCCTGTCAGACTGCTGCTTTATCAGCCGCGCTGTCCGCCAGCCAAACAAATGACAGCGGCACCTCGGCACCCACCGTCGCCGCTCCCTCCGTGACAAACGACACGTCAGCTCGTCTCCTATCCATCTCCCGTCCACCTCATATTGCTGTGCCAAGAGGGGAGATTGCCACGCGGATGCCCTTCCACCAGCTGCCGGGAACGCGGGCAGAGCAGGTCATCGCTGATGCAGCTTCATAAGCTCTGCTGTTATTTTAGGACCAAAACAATGATTCGCCACACTGCAAACTATCTACTCTAGTTTCAACGTTGAACCCATCTGGCAAAGCAGAATCTTTCCGGTATTTTAATTAAACATGAAAGAAAGAAGCAAATAAATAAATAAATACACAGATAACAGCTTGACCTTCTGCTCTGTAATCTCTGTCAGTATGAAGACGTTAACCCGATCAGCCAAAGGTGACGTCTCCTGTGCCGATCCCCAATCAGCGTTAATGCTCGTCAAGTGCTCTCCATCCCTGCCTCCTTCCAGGCAATTAGACAGCGTCCAGAGCATTTCCACCAAAGAGCTACAATTATAGCAGAAAGGGTCTGGGGGTGGTGAGATAAATTATCATACAAGCTATTCTGGACCGTCTTGCATTCTGCGACCTCGTGGTTTGTGCTCAGCTATGGTGGCACTTTGATAAAACCCGTTGGTCAAAGAGCCATATATTAGCCATGTCGCAGCGCTCAAAGCGTGTCAAAAAAGTAGAGGCTGACAGTTCAGAAATTACATTATATGTTATATTTATTTCTTTGGAAAGCAGTGGACTTAGTGAGATTATTTAAGATAAGCTCTTGGTTGTCAGCACCGTACTGCAAAAATACAATATGTTCCTATTATTACAGGTATGGAAATTTCCAAAGGTAACACAGTTTTGACAAAAAGTAGAATTTTTTTTCCCTTATGGTGAAAACTCAATGCACAGTAGACGCCATTGAACATATTCTGCTCATTGGCTTAAGGGTTATATTTTTAATACTGAACATTTTTTTCCCCCTAATGTTGCAAGATGTAAATCAGTTGGAGGGAGTACTCTTTCATTTTGAAGCAGATAAATCTATTTTTCAGATATTTTACTTTGAACAAAAACACAGAAAACAAAAACAGCACAATGATTTATTTGTCGCTGACTGAAACGAGTGTTTTTTGGGGGGGATTTCAGTCACCAAGACCACCACTGTAACTCTACACCATAATAAATTGACTTTGCAACAGACGCCGCATGTTCAAGCTAGTCGTCTATGTTTAACCGCAAACACATAAATGATTCAGAGAAGATCTTAGAGTAAGTGCTGTTGTCAGAAAAAAAGAGCAAAGTCAAGATTCTTGCCATAAACTTGATTTGCTATTTTGAGGAGGAGAAATGCTGAGTATGGAGCAAAGAATATCATGCCCACACAAGCACTGAGGTCAAAGCTGTTTTCTACTAGAATGACTTGAGCATATTGTGGAGGAGACGGTCGTTTACCATAATGAATTCTGATGAGATTCGTCTGTCAGATTAAAAGAACCTTTTGATAAATGACCCTTTTAGCAGGTATTGAACTTAATTTTTAATAACCCAGCGTTTCTATACATATTCTAATCAGAACCTCTGTGTTTTCATTAGCCGTAAGAGGAAATTCTTCATAATTAACAGAACAAAAAAAGCTTAAAAAGAAGCGTGTCAATTTTCATAATGCGTTTCACTTAGTGAAATGAGTTTCTAAAATAAATTCCGTTTAATGATATTGTAATGTATCAACTGAGTCACTCCAATTCTTAAGATAGGAAGAGATTTCTAGCATGACGACTGTAGAGTGGTGTGAAAAGTGTTTGCAACCTCCCTCAATTCTTTTTTTTTCATGTTTTTCACACTTAAGTGTTTCAGAACATCAAATCTTTTTTAAGATATTTCCCAAAGACAACACAAGTAAACACAAAATGCAGTTTGCACTTTGTTCTTAAGGGAGGGGGGGAAAAAGTCCAAACCTACATGGTCCTTTGTGAAAAGGTTATTGCCCCCTGATAAACCTGAAAACTGCAATCAAGGGTTTTCGATAACCTGCAATGATTTTTGTCCCACTCATCTTTGCAGAACTGTTGCGATTCAGCCACAATCAGCCACGCCGGAAGGTTTTCCAAGGTCAGAATCTCAATAGGACTCAGATTAGAATAGGCTACTCCAAGGTCTATTCAGTAGCAGGCTTGCTAGAGTGTTTTTGGGACGTTGTCTACACATTGAAAATCTTGGTATTATTCATCTGGAACGAAGCACAAACAAAATCCCAGTGATGTTGAGCACCGGCAGTGAAAAAGATTAGGTTTTCATCCACATTCGCCAGGGAGCATCATGAGAAATCTTTCTGACAATAAGTTCAGTAGTACACAGATTTGTGAATGACGCCAGTCCAGTTTATCTTTGTTCCACGTCCTAGATTCAAAAACAGTGACAGAGTTCGGGGAAGAAGATGGCGGTCGTTCCTTCATTCACTGAAGCTATTTATGTTTACAGGTTAGTAAAGTGAAGCTGGTGAAAACCCCTAAAATGTAAAGTGACAAGTTAATTCGGTACTGATTTTGCAATCACATGCTTAGATGTTCAAAAAAAAAAAAAGAAATAGTGATTTCTGTCATAATTGCAGTTAGCGAGATTTGAGCTATAACGGTTGTATAACGGCCGTTTTAGAGATGGCTGTGTGTATTTATAAGCTGCGTTCCCGATTCAACTTTGTTCAGGTTACGGTGGTATCCTGACATGTGTTGTTATCTGTTAAAAGGAAGAGTGCTTGATATGTAGAAGTGTTAAGGTTACTCCCAGCTACATGTAATCAGTTCTCATCAGAGTTTCAAATATTTAGTATAGACGTTACAACTTTCCCCTACTGTGCAATCGATTCCACTGTACAGTCAGTCATACAGTTATTCAAAGCTCATGAGAGCTTAAAGTAGATTTGGTCATCTAAATATACCCATATTAAATTATATAACTAATAACATGATTAAGTCTTTCAGAATTATTACAATTCAGAAATGGAGGAAATTAGTAGCCTTAAGATTTCGCAGCACTTGTTCTTTTTATGTAAATCTGTGAGATTTTAATTTATTGTTGAATTGTTTTGATTTGGCCCTTTGATGCTGTCACAGCTGGTGGGAGCTGATGCTGTTCTCTGAAGTGGATGCTAAATGGTTGTTTTAGAACAACAGAAGGACACTTAGACATGACTGCACAAAGGAATGTTCATTGTATGATTTTATGATTTCGAGAATTTGTAATAAAAAGACAGAGTTTGGGGAAGAAGACGGCGGTCGTTCCTTCATTCACTGAAGCTATTCATGTTCACAGGCTTTCCATTCAGAAGGAAGGAGAAACGGAGACAACAGATAACATCATTTGTTACGTTTGTTTCGACCCAGCTGAGATGTGTAACACTTACATAAAATGTTGCATAGTAAGCCAAGTAGGTTTGTGTGTTTTTCACAAACAAAACTTGTGAAAACATGGCTACAGAACTGTGTATAAATTTCATTAATAGTTTAACTAATACTCTTCTTCATGTACAGTTGAACTTTTTTGTATTGTATAATTTTCTCAGTTCCTGTTGCAATTAAACGTCTATCCTTTTTGTCATAATCTTGAAACATTTTATAGTCTGTATCTGTCACAGCAAATAAACTAATTAGTTTTACCATTGTCTTTCTTTTCTTTCCTCTGCCTTTACTTTTTCTTTTCTATTAACAAAAGTACTTTCTTCATGAAACATATCAGAGGGTTATTAAAAATGATTAAGAAACATGCTGCCAAAGTGTGACATAGTCATGTGGGACCATGAACCTCATCTTTAAAGTCTCTGATGTCAAAGATTTTACAAGCCCAACAGATGGGGTGGCATTTACATCTAGATCTCGTCCAGAGCAGATTTATCCTAAGAAAAGCCATTAAAGTGCACCACTTTCCCTCCGACTCCAACTCTAAAGGTCAACCTGAAGCTGGTGGATCAGCTGGGAGAAATGTTTCTTTGTCACAAACCTTTTAGCTTTCTATTTAAAACGTCAAAGTAATTAGGAACAACTTGGTCATGAAGATACTCTGAGTTGGAAGCATCTATTCATAAAAGGCTCCCCAGAAGGAAGAAGTCAAGGTAAAATTGATGTTTATATGCTGTTATTTATATTCCAATGCGTTTATTCTGCAAATTAAATCAGAAAGCTATTTTGAAACAATGTAAAATGAGCCATAGGAAACAATTGAAAAGATTGAAACAATTTCTAACAGCAAGCATAATGGAAGTCATGTTTTCACCTTTATATCAATTATACCTTTTTAGTTTTTTAAACCAGAACACTGATCAAGTTTTCAATTACGACAGAAAATTCGGGGTCAGCATTTGCCTTCATGTGTCATCAAACAGTAACCCTGGAACTTCAAGCATATCTATAAGCTTTCTAGACAAGATACGCTGGGCACACCATAAGTAGGGATTTATATTCTCATCTAATATGCATCGTCATGGGAACAACAAGGCTCAAAGTAAATTAACAGTCCCTCAAAGTGTATTATGCAAATGAAAGCTCGCAAACCTAAATCCTGGAGGATTGCCTTGTACTGTGCAAAAGGACAAAGCGATCTGCAATGGAGGCAATTTGGTTGCATGTTTATGGCAGAGCAATGAGGTGAGAGGGTCAAGAGAGGCTGAAAGGAAGTTCATAGCAATTCTGGGAGGGAAGCTACAAAGATCCACAGGTTAGATGGGAGGATCTGTTGTCAAGATAATTAGCAACGCGCTCCACAAGTCTGAAGACGATGGTGGAAGAGAGGCAGGAACGTTGGCCGTTGTCGTGAGATGAGGTCAAAACTGAACTATTTGGCTTCCACTTCACAATGTTGCACTATTTGGCCTGTGTGAAAACACAATAAAAACAATGAACCCCGTGTTAACATGGTAAAAATATTTTAAAAAATTAATACTTTTCCTATGTAATTTTGTTTCAGTGGCTTTGAGTTTTTAACTATACAAGTCAAACCTAGCATACTAGTGAGGAGCATTATGAGATGCTTCTTTAAACCCAAAAGGAAATGTGATTCAATAGATAGAAGAGAGTGAGAGGAGAAAGTATCTGAGTTTGTGTTTATTGGGGTCACTTTCAATAAACACAAAAAAAGAAGAAAAGGAAAATGAACATTACAAAACGAGTTTATAAAGGAGAGAAGTGTGGAGAGAGAAGGAAGATGGAAGAAAAACCCATCAAAGCCAGCCAGGAAACGTGGAATGAGATTATGACTGGAGTTTGAGGAGATGTGGAATGGTACGGGAGGAAGCAGAGAGTCTGATACCAGCGACTGATGACAGAAAAACTTTCGCCAACACGGTAAAGTGTGAAGACACCCAACCATGCGTGTGTCTGCGTGTTTGTGTCTGGTGTTAATTTCCCGACGTGGATTCACTCACACACACACACATCATAATGATTCACACAGTCACTGACAGCTGACTGTGTTTCACGTTGAGGTGCCAACACAGAGACAAACAGGTGGAAATTTCTAAACGCTTCACAAGCAGTTTTACTGGGTGAAAGAACAGGATGAACTCTAACCTGTAAATAATGACACTTTAATGCAAAGTTGGCACTTTTAATGGACTTTCAATACAAATTTTAGAGCAACTTTGCATTAATAGTGTCATTATTTACTGAATGACACTTCATGACAACAGTCATAGACATTCATAAAGACTCCTTCATGTTCATAACAGGTGTTATATCATGTTTATGACAGTGTCATGTCAGTCTTATGCACGTCAAATAAAGTGTTACCGGAGAAAAAAATACATAGTTGAAATGCATTAATTTATATGAAATAAATTAATGTATTAAGAGATTTGAGGCCTTGAGGATATGTTTTTGTTTATAAAATATGTCAGACTCAAGTAGCCTTTATTCAACAGTGAATGGACAGGAAATAGCGAGGAGAGAAAAGGGAAAAACATGCAAAACAGAGGTCTGCGCTCCTTTAAATAGTTGTCAGTAAACAATGACTCAGATGATGGCTTGCACACTAGACGCAAGTTACTTCGTTTTGTGAAAATGGAACATATTTTAAGATGGTATGTTTAATAACGAAATTGAACATACCATCGCAACGTATGAAAGTTGTCTCTGGAGTCAAAAAGGGAAATCAACCCTGAATGGCTCTAAGTTAAGAACGAATCAAGAGTATGTTTGTGTACCCATGGTGATCAAGATAAAGTTTAGATCTATTATCTGACCCCAGTTGGATTTTTTTTTGCCTAATCTAAACCCTAATGAAGACGTTGTAGGTAGCTACCCCCGTGTGTGTGTAGGCATTTGTGGGCGTGAGTTTATGGGTGTAAAAACTTGCCAGAGCTTTTAACAGGTTTCCATGACATTACTATGGAGTGTAACTTTCATTGAGCCTGATCTCACCCTCCCACGCCCGACATGTCCTGGTGCTAATGAATGTCTCGGCTTGAAAACACACACAGGTGCACACACAAGTCGATTGTTTCTGTGCTAAAGCCTCCCACTCGGTAGACACTTGCATTCAGGGCATTAACACTATTAGAAAAGGTGTATGTGCTAAGAGCATCATTGTGCACACACAGACGCAATGTTGGAAGTGTTAGGCAAAAGATTTTGCTCGTCCTAAGGTGAAATGAAAAAACTCCATCAAGATTCACTCATTAAAATAAATGTACTTCAAAAAGATCTCCAATTCACAAATTCTCTGCTTTGGGTCTGTGATATTTCTTATTCATGAAACAATTGTATCACCATGACAGCATCATTGAATAAACAAACCTAGTTGGTGCTTCCTACAGAATTAAATTGAGAGTAATGCAGTGTGGCTAGTGCTAATGTAAGAATTTTAGCTAATTATATAAAATAAAATGCCATGGTCATCATTTGCCAATTTGCCAAGTGATGACCGTTTGGCAAATTGGTGAACAGGGATAGAGTCAAGAGCGGTTCTTCCAAGACCAAGACCAACAGCAGTAAATTACTAAACCAAAACTATTTCTTGGTATCCAACTAATTATTGCCATAATATTAATATTACTAATTTGGATTATTAAATGCAGCTGCACAGACCTTTGGAACAGATGCTATATTGGCCTAAAGATTTTTTTAGTGGTTCAGTGCCTTTAGTTACCTCTTCACCTGACTTCTAGAGACAGGCAGCAGAAGGAGTGAAGACACAGACGTGGAAGCAAAAAAAACAAAAACAAATCAATGACTGAGGTGGAAAATACATTTGAGTTGTGACAGGAAAGTAGAGGTGTGTCTGTATGTACTTACGTGTTTGAGATAGGACATTTTGGTAAGATTAGTGTTTCTGATGAGTTTCACATAGATTAATGTTGACCTTTATTAGGTAATATACTAATTTTAGCAGTTGGTTGACATGCTATTGGTTGGATGTCAGCTTAAGCAAATATATTGAATTATCTAAGGCAAGAATGATTTTCATCTTTAATGCAATAAATTATTTCCCATCAACAGCAATGCTATGATGCTATCCAACATGAGCTAAAAGTCTTTCTTTTTCATAATTGAATTATTACAAACAAAGGTTCTGTGTTATCTTTGGGTTTTAAAGCCCAAACCTGATCCATTTTGAGCCTAGCTCAGCGACAACAACTTTAACAAGGTGCTGATTTTTTCAAAGCAAATGGAGGGCAACATGAACATTTATTCATGAGTTTCTTTATCTGGATAACACAGCCACTAGAGTTCTCCTTTGTTCTCTGTTGCATTGTTGTTTAACAATCCTGTGATGGCAGTGGATTCCAAGAAATGGTACAGCTGGACAAAAGTTAGAGAATGGTGACCAATCATTATGGTTGGAGTCTACTTGTTGGAAGTTTAAAGTGAGTTTTGACAATGTCTTCTTGTTCAAATCACTTATCAATGAAGCAAACAAGCACTGATTTCTGGGGCTCTGAGTGAACAAAGGGCATCTGGGGTTGCAGGAACACTTTACTGCACCTTTGTACATCACAGTTGCTCAAATTACCTTCCCATAATGCACTGCCCTGTGATGTTGGTTACCAGGCTTTTATACAGCCTCAGTGGAGAGTCTTATTCTTGTTACTTTTTTCGTTCTTCTGGGGAAAAAAAAGCTATGGGAGGCTTCTTTTTCAAATGATTCCTGCTTTCTGATTAGGCCCCCAGCTCTGACCCTAATTCTTCTCCTCTGTAGAGTCAGGTCAGTGAAACACTTCACACTTCCAAGGTGATCATTAAAAAAACTGTGCTGAGGCAATTTTAGAAGAAACCCATACTGCTACATTCAGAAATAATGGAAATAATTTTTGTAGCAGCAATTTTGTTCCTGTGATTATGCCTGGGAGCGACATATGTCCAAATCCAAAATCAATATACATTTAGAGGTTGTGGAGAAAAAAACAACAACTTAAGGGTTTGAAATAACTTAATTATTTCAAGTTATTAAGAAAAAAACATCATAAACTCTAAAGTTTATGTAGGTAAAAATTGTACAGTTTTCATCATATGCTACATCTACAACCATGTGCAGGAAACTTCCTTTACATGAACATAGGCCTGACCCTTGTCCTTATAATAGGCTTTACAATCCACTTTGGAAGCAAAAACTCTTAGTACTACTCTCTCATATCATAGTTTAGTAGTTTTCCATTGATGCTTCATTTCTTTGAGGTTTGCGGATAAGCAAATCATTTCAAGCATGTTGACTTGATCTTTGCCTCAAACATCTCTTCCTACAGCTGCTGTTTCTGCTGCATATTTCCAAATCATCATTCCGTCTCCGCCATGTTGGACAGCGGGTATGAGCTGTTGTTGCTGTCAGCTGTGGCTGGTTGTCCTCAAGCATGGTCATGCACATAATATGTCAGATGCACTTAATAGACAGCAGACGTTGTTCTCCTCCAACTCTTCTATAAAAATCACTTTTTCAGTGTTTTTGTGTTGGTAATATTAGGAGTTTTACCAGTGGACACTTTGTTGCGTTTGCACTGAGAGTCGAGGATTTATTAAGCAACTGTCGTGAAAAAAAAAACTTTCAGACTGAAAAACTGCTACTGAGGTTCTGGGTGCTTTTAAGCTAATGCAAACTGCTTCCACAGTTTATTATATCTTGCTTAAAAGGCCAGCAATCAAGTCCAATTCAGAACCCATCTTGTATATATTACTTTTTTTATCGCTAATAACAAAAAAAATATTATTTTTCTTTGTCCTTTCATGTAAAACTCTATCAAAGCAAAATAATGCAAACGGCCATCAGCTAATCATGGTAACAGGAGTGTGTGGGCTATATCAACTCAATTCTTTATTTATTCTAAGTAAAAACTGCCACAGAGAATATATGTTAGCTAAATGTAAAGTGAAAAACAAGGTAACAACGTACATGTCATCTATTGAAACACCTGTACAGGTACACCTGGATTTCAGCCTGTGTTTTGTTCATACATTTATACAGATCATTTATATTTTAATAGAAATTAGAAGCCATCAACATGCCAGAGTTAAACATCTCCTCCTACAGTTTGCTCTCCAACAATGCAGTACTCTGAGACTCTTACAAAACAGCATAAATAATTAAAAGCCACACACTTCAGTTTGATCCACAGACAGAAGTTCCACTGAAAAATGAAACAGGTCATAAATGTTGAGCAAAACACAGCAGCTCATTTGCAAAAGCTTCTGGAAAGGTGTCTGTGTGGCAAAACCAGCTCCATCTGTCACTGCAGGTGGCCCCCCCCCCACACACACACACACACGCCCACACACGCAAACACACACCAGCTCACGCCCGCAAACAGGCACAGTAACTGGGCAGGTGAACAAATGATTACTGATCCGAGATGTGCAAAGCAGAAAAAACATGGACGGATTTGCTAGACAAACAGCAATTTTTCATGCACGCTCTCTTGATCTCCTTAAACACTCATTCATTCCCTGCTGAGAGTTTCTCTTCCCACTACAAGCACTCACTTTTGGTTTATTAATGTACCATGTACATTTTACACTCTTATTTTATCTTCTCTCTTATCTTCTCTTCCATGCTTGTTCCTTTAAAATACCTTAAGTTCCTTTTTCAGACTCATCGCTGCTCCCACTAAAAATGCATTGTTGTTTTTTTATAAATGTCAGAGGAAAATAAATTGCCAAATATATACAAATATTTCACTAAATGCATTACTATGAGTTAAAGTGAAGTAGTAACACTGCCTAAACATATTACAAATAGTTGTTGATTTTATTTTTCTTTTGGAATACTAACTAAGTCACAGAACTATTTATTTAATGATGTTCTCCATTTAAATTTTGATAGTGTTAGTCCTACTGAGAAATCAGGTTTTGGTTCTATTATGAATAGAGAACTTGTTTGTTTCACCTCTCTATCATTCTCTTACACACAGGCTCACTTTATCTTTTAATTTCTGTTTTTCCTTATTTCCTCCGCTACAATTTATACCCTAAATACTTAATTTCATCACTTCTTAATATTTTGTATAGTTATTGCATAATGATTTTGATTACAAAAAATATATTACCAAAAACGTGAAATGACTCAGAAACAGAAAAAAAAACACTTGCCTAATGATGCGGGCAGTGTTCAGTACAGATGGCGAAGATGAGAACTACAGCCAGAATAATGTAGCAATGTCTTACGTTTTTGTTTTGATTTATGTTTTTTTTTCTTTTAAGTTGTTTGATTGTCTGCGTTCTCCATGTTTTGGGGACTTATTAATTTAATTGACAAGTGATCATTGTGGGCCAATGTACACAAGCATATTTACATCATGTAATGCAAATGAGCAGAAGTGAGCTGTTCTTAGATTATTATAATGAATGAAAAGATCATAAACAAATCCACTGCAGAACAGCAGCGGTGTTAGGAGCAGAAAACGACAACGGCACTGTTATGGTGTTTGTGTGGCTCTTTTTCCACTCATCCTTTTGTCTCTTCCTACTTAATGTTTAATGTTCGTTCCAGGAACAGGACGGATTGTTTCTGCCTGCAGACATGCATGCAGCCCGTTTGACCGCTTGACGAGGATTGCTGGTGCATTGCTGAGCTAAAATTGGAAGGGACACTGCAAGCTGAGGGGCCCTGCTTCGGAGATTTGACAGATAGTGATTAGCCTGTGTGTATTCACACTATTCTGTCATATCGGTTATGTTCCCATAAAACGCTGCAGCACAACATTTTGACACTTTTCCAATATAACAAACACCCAAAAAACATTTTTGTGGATGCTGATGAAAAAAATCAAATCGCAAATCCTCCATAGATCACTTGCACCAGCAAAGTGGGTTTCAACATCTTGCAGTGTCATTCATCATGTGGTAGGGATGAACGTTTTCACCATTCAGCTCAAAATGCTGTGAAATATTTGTTCTTGACATATTTATCTTGGTTCATAAGATATGTAATAAATCTTCTTTTTGTTTGTTTATGATCAGTTATATTTATGTCTATGCACAAAAAAGTATGTTGTTTTCCATTTTGCATGTGGATGCTGTCAAACGCATACAAGAATACAAGGTTGCACATTTCAACTTTGTGAACTCTTTGCTGTTAACACGCTAGCATAACAGAAAGTACCGGAAATATTCTGTCCACTCACACATTCAGCTCATTTAAATCCATACAAACGTGTAGGAAAATGGAGACGAACAGGTTTGTTGCAAGAGCAACCGCCAACTTGTCTTCAAGAACACAGCATCTTTTAAAGAAAACAAAAGTGGAAGGCCGACCTGCTGGATGAACGTGTGCGCCCCCTGCGGGCTGAGCAGAAGGATGGCTCTGCGTAACGTGTCCCGGTACCGATTCAGCTCCTCCGTCCTCATGGTGGTGAACAGGTTGGTGAAGACTTTACTGATGTTCCTATCCACCCTCTGTAACGCAACATCAACGCCCTGACGGGACGTCTGATCAAGGAAGCCCTGCAAGCCACGGATATCTGGGGAGACAACAAAGAGTCAAGCAAATGAGAATGTCTTTAGAAGTGTCAACAAACTGCACAAAGAGAGAATAAAGGCAGTAAGCAGCTTTTTTTTCTTTTTTTTTTTTTTTACAATTATAAATGCTTCTTTGCACACACTCATCCTGACCCCAAACCCAAACTTTACAGGGAACCTTTTACGATGAACATGAGGTGTAAAAAGAAGAAAAAAAGATCAATATCAATATCAAAAACCTATGAGCCCAGAAGCGAGTCAGAAAGCTGTTCATATCTCAAGACAATCTTTACATTCACATTTTAAAACTTAATTTGAGGGTATGATAAAAGTCTTGGCCTTGTCATAAAAAAACATATCTTCTATACACACATAATTGAAAATAAAAACATACATTCAGTGCAATGCAAACCGCTGCAGAAGATCTTTCCTGCCAACAGATGGATGGCAGGAAACGATCTTCAATAACTCTTTGCAAAGTATCTAAATTGATGAGTTACAACAACTTTTGATTTCCCTCTGGGATTAATAAAGTATTTTTGAACTGACTTTGAATTTGAATAAGATTTGTGTGGTAAAGTTTGGAAAAGCCAACCCAACATGAGGATGACCAGTATCTCTCTAATGGTATTTCTTCAAACCCAGCCTTGAACATTAGCCATCAACCCGCTGAAATGGTGACAACTGACCACAATCCATGCGACAGCAGTTTTATGAATTAGCAGCATTTATTGAAATGACTGTGACTCATTAAACTGGCCCACAGCCAGCAAAAAAACAGACGACTCAAAGAAAAACCGACTCGTACAAAGGTGACTCTTGTTTTTGTAGCTATTGAAGGTGACTGAACCTCTGAGAAAGCATTGGTTCAATCCCTACACCATCTGCGTCTGAACATGACAGCATCGCTTCTTTTTATTATTTTTTATTTTTTGAGGCATCTTTCAAACTCTTTCTCAGATATGTTTCTTTCTCTTTCTGCTCAGAAAGTGGCAGCTGAGCTGGTTTCTGTACTGTTGGAGAAGCTGACAGGTTGTTTGGCCTGAATATCTCTCACTTTTTGTGAGCCTCCCTCCATCTTTCTTAGTCTATTAGCACTGACAGCCGGCTTGTTCCGAGCACCCACTGCCACACTATACTGCTGAAATGTTTTGTTTTTTTTTCCAGCTGGGCTATTTCATCTACCGTGCTCCCCCCGACGCCACATCTCCGGCCCGACAATAACCACCATTTCTGTTCTCCCTTAAATTTTCTTTCCATTGATCCAACTGTCACTCAAAGCCTGCCTCCCACTCTTTCCCAGAAAATCGGCAGGGACGTTTACTCCCGGAGAACAAACGAGAAACTGTTTTATGAAATTTGAAAGTCAGCCCTGTGACTCACCCTTCCCCGCTGATTACAAAGGCAATACCTGAAGGCAGGCCCCGTGGAATGCAATATTTTATCTAACTTTAGAACTTTTATATCTCTTATCCAATAAGCGGTTCAACATTCTATATAAACTAAGCAAAGCAAAAAAAAACCTTTGCCCTCTTATGAGAAGAAATAACCCAAAAGAAGAAAATAATTTTTCCACTCCTTCAAATTACGTTTTGTTGAACTTACTGTAGCGGCAACATGTTGAAAGGTAAAGCACTTAGTGGAATCAGCTAGACGGCGTTTGCATCCACAGCCTAAATCAACATACTGCAACTAATTCAGCACTCAGAGTTTCTGTCTTCACTTCCCCCGCAAAGAAATTGCTGCTGAAAAACGAGAAAGAAAAAAATAAATCCGCTCTTTTCTTGAGCTCAAGCACTGGAACACCACAAGTGGAGGGCTTTGAAAGCAATTTAAAGAGCTGCTGCTCGCCAGCCACAGTTCAATTTCTCCTCAGCCACTTTGAGCAAGGCACTGGGGGTGGGTGGGGGATGCACTGCCCTCCCAGCAGAAATGCCAACACTTATCTCTGCTCATCAGCATCACGCTGACCTCTCCCCGCTGAAGACCCGGTAAAGATCCGGAGCAGGTGAACCTTTGACCGCGAGATTCAATTTAGATTCACACAATACAACTGTTGTCTTTCACGTACAGTGCAAATACCTTAAAGGCCAGTGATGCCTAATATTTGCATCATGTCCGGATGCAGCAAACATTGCTGATATTTGCAAGCCCTGCAGAAGGAATGTCGATACATTTTTCAGCATGAATTTTTATCAGGCGGGAATCCTTGCCAGCTGAGGTTGGCAGGCCCTCAGGCTTTACGAGACGAGAAGGAAAAAAAAAAAATCGTGGAAATATTATGTCTAAAACCAAGGCTTATTAAGTTTTCCCTAACATTATTTCATCAAATAAATATTCATAGAAGACATTAGATAGCATCGTTTTTGTTGTTGTTGCTGTTGTTTTCTGATCACACCAAATTTTAATTGTTAAATTCTAACAACTATTCGAGCAACCTTATGTAACAGGCCAAATAAGCAGATGTTTGTGTTTCTCTAGCACAAAATCAGATGAAATCAATGGCTGCCTGGACAGAGACTAAAATTACACACACAATCGTTAAACTCCAAGGGTGAAAACAACCTTAATTTGTTGCAGAACAAAGGTTTGCTGCAGACCAAACAACCAGAAATGTACTCTTTTTCAGCTTATTTTTATTGTTTTTTTACAATTAAATTATTTAAGATGACTTTTTGATGCAGAAACTGATCATATTTGGGATGAAATACTTCTCAGTTGTAAAAAAATCCATCTACATTACCCTAGATCACATGTGTCAAACTCAAAACCCGGGGCCCAGATTTGATCCACAGTAGCTTTTTATGTGGCCCATTAGACTCCAGATTACATCAAAAAGTCCCTCCACTTTTTGTAAAATTCAAAAATTCACACAAAAAGCAAAAATTTTCTCAGATTTTACTGAAATTTTTTTTCTCAAATTTGGGCAAAAACATATTGTGTAAGTGCCTGCTGCCTCAACTTTACTTAATGTCAACACGTAGTACGTGATGGATTTGAAAAACATCCTTACAAATATTTCTAATTTAGCACCACAAAATATGTGATTTTGATTGCAAAAGAAAAACAAAACACACAAAAACAATCAAGACATTCTGGATGGACTGAAAAGATGTTCAATTATTATTTAATCTTAAGGAACACTTATGGAATGCTAAAACCAACAGATATTTATTAATATTTTACCATCAATAGATTCTGGCAGAACTGGCCCTTTCAAAACATTCAGATTTTCATATGGCCAAAAATGAAAATGAGTTTGACGCCTTTGCATTTAGACCCTAAATGCATCATATCTGAATCTGTTGGATAAGGGTAGCTATTTTTCCTTTTCTAATAGATGCTTGGTTGAAGTTTTAAAAAAAAACAAAAAACTGCAGGTGATATCAAGAGCAGCGAAGACAACATTCCCTTTTCCTGTGATGCCAAATATATTAAGATCTGTAGTGGAATGTGTCTACTTGCTAGCCAAGCTCATAGATCAACAGACTGTGGGGGGAGATCTTGTTAATTAACTGTACGGATGTGAAAATACTGGAAGGAACAAAGTGAGGGCAGAGAGATGAGAAATCATAAGAAACACGGAGAATGAAAGGATGAAAAGAACGAGTGGTGGGAGTATTAGGAGGAATAATTGAGCCTTCTTATCCACACAGGCAACGACAGGTGTGACATTTTAGCTTTGGAAAGCCTCTCTGTATTGGATATCCATGGAACACACACAGGAAATCATTTTTCTGTCTGGTGTGGCCACTTTTGCAGTACCTGTGAGGAATTATTTTAAAATGAAACATCTCTTGACTTCAGTTTATTTACAACCTTCATCTACCATAAAAATGGAAGGAACTTTCCCCTGTAGTGGTTCCATTGCTTAACCAGAACTGGAGCTACAGGCAGTTTTCACCTGCTTTAAAATTAAATGCTGTGGTTTTCCATATCCGGAGAGCAAGTTTGGTGTCATATTACACCACCTAAATTTTCTCTTTACACTCACTGGTGACTTTATGTTAGGTAGATATTGCCAATAACACTACGGTACGGCATGGCAAACTACGGCAAACTGAATTAGTCTGTGGTAGAATCACCTAATTTAATCATTTTGTTACAGAAATCTGGGTTTTTGAATATTTGCATGGATTTCTGATCAGTATTGACCAGTAAAAGAGCTGCTTGTAGATAATTACACATAGAGATTTATTTATTTATGTAAGAAATATGTAATTTCATAAATTATGATTATGACTATTTTCAGCTTCAGAAACCAGAAGTCAACACATTACGTCAGTCACACTGACCTACTTAAACTCTGTGAAGGGTCAATATTAAAATACTAAACACACACACACACACACACACACACACATGCGCACCCCATCACAGTAAGGTTTGGGGAGGAAATATGAAAATGGGCTGTTTTACATCCTAATAACGAAGAAAAAAATGGAAACATGACTTCAGTAATCCTTGTCATGAATTATTCCATGCATCATTCCCTTTTATTGTACATAATTTAACTTACTGACTAATTTCCTTTATCTTCTTTGTATGTGTGTATTAGTCATGTTGTTAGCAATATTTGGTGTAAATGTCATTTCAACAGCTGCATTAGAAATACGGTTTGCCAGAAGAACAACACTGGTGTGTTCAATACTTGCTTTATCCCGACTGTAACCAGTTTTTTATGGATAATTTATCTCCGGGGCAACCTTTAGAACATCTAGCTGCTTGTCTCCAAACCATTAGCATTCTTCACCATGAAAAATAGACTCTCCCATATTTTCTCTAAAAAAAGGTGGGAATAAAACAGCATTCCTGCAACCACTGGATTTATTGTTATTTACCTTCACAGAGATACATTTCTTCATTGCTGTTAGCCACCTCTGCTTTCCACAGAGGAAACTATTCCCTCTCGGCAATAAGGCAACATTCCAACCTAAAAACTCTTCCATAAGAAGCTGCAGAATTACATGATATAATGGTGTAGACGTACAGATTCGTGATTTGCTTAGTTTTTAAAATATTTTTCTCTGACAGTGACATTTTCAATCTACAGTTGGCCACTTAGATCTGCATTAAAGTTGATACTATGGTTGTAGCTTTTGGGGCCTATAAAATCACTCCTCTAAGACACACACAAAAACAAAATGAGTGATGTGATGATGTGCTGGATAATTCATTCCGTCTCCATACGCCTCTCACATACATGCAGCTTGTCTCAGCGTGTTATCCTCAGAATCTCAACATTCATGCAAACGAACCCGCGCATCAACAAGTCTCTCACTAACCAGGATGATGTATAATTTAACTGCCAGGGTGCTGCTCGTGATAGGAATGCGATGTCGACGCGTGGAGCATGTGAAATGCTAATGCGGGCCTCATGAACGCCCCTCGCTGCTCGGCTCCTGCTCCCCTGCCAAGGTGCTATGTAAATGAAGCCAATCAAAGAGCAGGCAGGCTGTTTTACGGGCGCCACCGCGAACCTATCAGCCGCCGTCTGAGGAGACCGGGATGAGGGCGGCTCCCAGACCCGGAGCAGAAAGGAAAGACAGACTTTGCCCACGTTCCATATATTGATGCTTAAGAGCTCTCGTGTTTTATTAAGAAGCAGCGCTCCGTGATCATGTACTCGGGAAGCATCTGTGAACAGAGCTGTCATTCCAGCCCGATTCTTTTTACATCCATAAACAGCGTGAGGGCAGAGCTATATGAATTAAATATGCCCACTTCATTATTCATACTAAACAATTTCTTTGGATGATATTAATCCTTATGACGAGGACATGACGTGCACGCGGTCCTGATTATCAAACTGCTGAAATGCGTCGTTATTGAGACACGAAGCCCCTTCCTGCTGGTCAATTACAGTTTAGGCTGATGAAACTGAGACTATTACTTCATATGACTCAAGAGGCTTATCGTAATGCTGCTGGTGTACGGTTATATTGGTGCACTATTTAGGAGTTCAGGTCTTTATTGCTGCTGATCAAAATTCTTCCACCGGCAGCAGAAAGATAAACGTGACTTCCATCCTGCCTCACTATGCATTGCCTTCCGAAGTTTTTCCACAGTTTATCACATCATATCCTCAAAGTTCAATAGTTTTTCTTCTGGTTTTATGTGATGTACCGACACAACAAAAAGCATAATTGTGAAATAAAACATCAAGTTAAATATTTTTGAAAATGAAGGTGATCTTAGAAAATGCTGGACATTTGTGTTTAGCTCCCCAGGTGCTTGCACCTTTTGCTGCAGTTGCAAGTCTTTCAGGCTATCGCAGGTTTCTAAATTGAACTTACATCCACGTAGATTGGGATGAGGGTCTCAGAAGGCTTAAATCAGGAAGGCAACATTCTTTGACTGTTCTGTTGGAGCTGCAGCTGTGTGTTTAATGTTATTGTATTCCAGGAAACTGAACAAGATCCCCAGTTTAAAATCTTTCCAACCTTCTAACAGGTTTTCTTCCAGGATTTTCCTGTGTTCGGCTTCATTCAGCTTCCCATAATCTCAAACAAGCTCCATGTTTTTGATTAAGAAAACCATCCCCACAGCATAATGATGCCATCACCATGTTACATCTGTGGAATGATGATGTGCAGTGTACAATGTACACTGCTATACAGGAAAAGTAAATGGCTGAATTTTGGTCTAGTCTGACTGGAGTTCCTTCTTCCCCATGGTCGCTGTACTTCTACATGACTTACTGTAAACTACTGTTAACTACAACTAATAGCTCTCCAGTAGAAAGAGAGCCCCGCCAAAGCTGTGGATCCCTGTTACTCCTCCAGAGTTACCACGGGTCAACTTGATCGCTTCTCTGTTTAAAGCTCTCGCCTCCTGGCTTGCCAGTTTAGGCTTTTGGCCATATCTTACATTTACAGTAGTGCCAAGCTCTTTCCTTCTTTTTTTTTGCTTTTTGGTTTAATGGAATAAGCAGCGCTCGAAGATATTCAAAGCTTGGGACATTTATTTTATAACCCAACCCTGCCAAGTCACACTTTGTTTCCTCTAAAATCCCTGAATTAAACTGTATCTTGAAGAGACATGCATCATTTATATAGTTTGTTTCTGTCCATGTGTCTAAGATGAATTGGACCGTTGGCAGTGGACTGAAATAAATACTCTTTTGGCGACAGGCAACCGAAGTATTGGCATGTCGCAGCTAAGATTATCTAATGGTAAAAGAGATCTGAGCTTTAAAAAAGAAAACTGAAGTGCTGGCTAGAAAGGCTACATTTGGCTCCTAATTCACACATAGATGAATTTCAGAAATTATAGTTAAAAATTGCTTTAAATGTCGAATTGCAGTTTTTCTGAAGGCAAATAGACATGATGGATGAATGTCAACACTTTTCCATCATTTATAGCACAACATTTCACTACTTTGATGGAGTTTTGGTGATTATGCTGAGTGCAAATGATTGTGTCCACAAAGACAGCTTGGGTTTTAATGTTACCATGACAACTGTAAATTATCAGAGTTTTTTTATTATTATTTACTGGTGTGGTTGGTCAAAAATAACCTGTTGAAAGAAA